>NC_138768.1:844300325-844370325 GCF_965119305.1 Pelophylax lessonae | reverse complement strand
TACTAGTAAAATAAATAAATAAAAATTCAATAAATATATCCCATAGTTTTTAGACGTTTGAACTTTTGCACAAACCAATCTATATACGCTTAATAGGATTTTTTTTTGTTACCAAAATTATCTAGCAGAATACATATTGGCCTAAATTGATGAAGAAATTAGATTTTTTTTTTTTTTTTTGGGGGGGGGGGGTAGGTTTTATAGCAGAAAGTAAAAAATATTGTTTCTGTTTTCAAAATTGTCGGTGTTTTTTTGTTTCTAGCGCAAAAAAATAAAAACCGCAGAGGTGATCAAATACCACCAAAAGAAAGCTCTATTTGTGGGGAAAAAGGACATACATTGTATTTGGGTACAGCGTCACATGACTGCGCAATTGTCAGTTAAAGTAATGCATGAAGGAGGGGGGGGTTAAACCTTCTGGGCCTGAAGTGGTTAATCTGCTTATATTCTCTCTTCTCTGCCCTCATCAGCATTTTAATTATTTTTTTTTTATATTTAATACAAATTATGTTTCAATACATTATTTTTTTTTTATATTCTCCTGTTTCAATACATTATTACTATTATTTTTTTATATTCTCCTGTTTCAATATATTATTATTATTATTTTTTATATTCTCCTGTTTCAATATATTATTATTATTTTTTTTATATTCTCCTGTTTCAATACATTATTATTATTTTTTTTTATATTCTCCTGTTTCAATGCATTATTATTTTTTTATGTTTTTTTTTTTTTCAATACATTATTTTAGATCCAGGGACATCTCTATGCAATGCAGGCAGATCATGACTGGTGGGAGGGGCAAGCAGGGTGCTGTACATGGCTTCCTGAAAACATCACAGCACCCTGCCTCAGTACCTCAGAAGCCAGTCTGAAGGGGTGATCCCAGGCAGGATGCTTTTGCAATGCTGAGTCTTCATGATTATAAGAATTGAAATCCAATTAAAAGTGCTGCCTACTGCAGCCCCTCCCCAACACAATGTGCTAAAAAATTACAATGTAGTCTGATCACCCAAAGAGAAGAGATTGAATAAATTCTTCCTCTTGCCTGCAGCAGACGGATGACATCATCTTGGCCTAGGCAAAGCCACTGGACTCAGGGAAGTATATTTAACCACTTCCCGCAAACCGACATACCTGTAGTCGGCTTGCAGAAGTGATTGTACCGGGGTGATATGTAGGTGCAGGCATCAACCCGGTACCGTTTTTTAGAGCCGGCGGTCGGCTTTCAGGAGATAACAGCCTATGTGGCTCAGCAGCCGCTCGTCCATTATCCCAGCAAGCGGGAGGGGACGCCCCCTCCTTTCCTGCTGCCTTCTGCAGGTCTGCCTGGTTCTCCGTCCCACCGGGAGACCCGAGAAACCACGTCCACCGGCTGGTTAGAATGCCGAACTAAGCCGGATTCGGCTTTGATCAGGTCTCCGCTGAAGTAACCCGGAAGTGACGTCACTTCCGGTTTACTCGGCTGCCAGCGGCGCCGATTTTAAAAGAACTGTCAGTATTTAAAAATGCTGATTTCGACATTTTGAATACTTTGAAGTGTAGTGGAGGGGTTTGGGGTCCTTTAGACCCCTGATCCCTCCATAAAGAGTACCTGTCCCTGCTTATTCCTGTCACATCCCTCCCTCCCCCTCCATAAAGAGTACCTGTCCCTGCTTATTACTGTCACATCCCCCCGATCCCTCCATAAAGAGTACCTGTCACTGCCTATTGCTATCACATCCCCCCTCCCCCCGATCCCTCCATAAAGAGTACCTGTCCCTGCTTATTACTGTCACATCCCCCCGATCCCTCCATAAAGAGTACCTGTCACTGCCTATTGCTATCACATCCCCCCTCCCCCCGATCCCTCCATAAAGAGTACCAGTCACTGCTTATTACTGTCACATCCCCCCCCCCCCTATCCCTCCATAAAGAGTACCTGTCCCTGCCTATTACTGTCGCATTCCCCCCTCCCCCGATTCCCTCCATAAAGAGTACCAGTCACTGCCTATTACTATCACATCCCCCCCCCCCCGATCCCTCCATAAAGAGTACCTGTCCCTGCTTATTACTGTCACATCCCCCCCCTCCCCCCGATCCCTCCATAAAGAGTACCTGTCCCTGCTTATTACTGTCACATACCCCCGATCCCTCCATAAAGAGTACCTGTCCCTGCTTATTACTGTCACATCCCCCCGATCCCTCCATAAAGAGTACCTGTCACTGCCTATTGCTATCACATCCCCCTCCCCCCGATCCCTCCATAAAGAGTACCTGTCACTGCTTATTACTGTCACATCCCCCCCCCCCCCCGATCCCTCCATAAAGAGTACCTGTCCCTGCCTATTACTGTCGCATTCCCCCCTCCCCCGATTCCCTCCATAAAGAGTACCAGTCACTGCCTATTACTATCACATCCCCCCCCCCCCCGATCCCTCCATAAAGAGTACCTGTCCCTGCTTATTCCTGTCACATCCCTCCCTCCCCCTCCATAAAGAGTACCTGTCCCTGCTTTTAACTGTCACACCCCCCCCCCCCTCGATCCCTCCATAAAGAGTACCTGTCCCTGCTTATTACTGTCACATCCCCCCGATCCCTCCATAAAGAGTACCTGTCACTGCCTATTGCTATCACATCCCCCCTCCCCCCGATCCCTCCATAAAGAGTACCAGTCACTGCTTATTACTGTCACATCCCCCCCCCCCCCGATCCCTCCATAAAGAGTACCTGTCCCTGCCTATTACTGTCACATTCCCCCCCTCCCCCGATCCCTCCATAAAGAGTACCAGTCACTGCTTATTACTGTCACATCCCCCCCCCCCCCGATCCCTCCATAAAGAGTACCTGTCCCTGCCTATTACTGTCACATTCCCCCCGATCCCTCCATAAAGAGTACCTGTCCCTGCCTATTACTGTCACATTCCCCCCGATCCCTCCATAAATAGTACCTGTCCCTGCCTATTACTGTCACAAGGGATGTTTACATTCTTTGTGACAGCAATTAAAGTGATTTCTTTTCTTTTTTAAAAAAAAACAGTGCTAACCACTGATAGAGTATATACTCATGTCCTTACTACTGCCAATGCTATGTAATGCTATTGCTCTGTTACAAAATACCTTTTCATTGTTTATTATACCCTGCATTATCCTTTGTTATACTTGGAAAATTCAATAAAATTTTTTTTTGAAAATAAACAGTGCTAAAAATAAAAAATAAAATAAACTGGAAAAATATATTTCAAAGCACCCCCTTTCACCGTGGGCTCGTGCACGAAAGAAAACACATACGTAAGTCGCACCTGCGAATGAAAACCATGTTGCAACCACACATGGGAGGTATCACCAAGATAGCCAGAGCGAGAGCAATAATTCTCAAAAAAGACCTCCACTGTAACTCTAAACTGCTAACCATAAAAAATAATTTCAAAGCATCATCTATGGAGATTTTTAAGTACAGTAGTTTGTCGCCATTCCACGATTGTGCGCAATTTTTAAACCTTAACGTGTTGGGTATTGATTTACTTCGCGTGAAATCATCTTTCACAACATACAAAAAATTGGGCTAACTTTACTGTTTCGTTTTTTTTTTTTTAAATGCAGTGAAATTTATTTTTTTCCCAAAAAAATTGCGTTTAAAAAGACTGCTGCGCAAATACCGCGTGACTAAAAATAATGCAACGACCGCCATTTTATTTTCCAGAGTCTTTGCTAAATATATATATATATATATATATATATATATATATATATATAATGTTTGGGGGTTCTAAATAATTTTCTAGCAAATAATCGTGTTAGAAATAGGCTTGGTCCTTAAGTGGTTAAAGGTGTTACATATTTTTTCTTTTAAACAGTTGTAGACTGACATTATAGGAATTTATGAAGGCAGAGGTGTAAAAATTTGTATCACTATATTGGCGCCCCCTCAATAGGATACCTATTTATAAATATATGCTCAGCTGCTGCCATCCATTTTGGTTAACCCAAACTTTATATAGTGTTTAGTATTGAGGCGCTAGCTTTTTACTAAAAAAGTGTCTAAGCCAATAATCATTCAATATGCAAAACCAATGAACAAGATTATTAAACAGAAATATTAGGTCCTGTCAACTATACATTCAAAAAAGTGACACAAATTAAATGTGTATTAAAAGTCAACATTAAAAAAATGAAAATTAAAAATTAAAAAATGAAAAGTAAAAAATAACTAATCCTCTTCTTTTTCCACCGTTGTGAATCGGTGATGAATGCTTTTATTAACCGGGCTCCACTTATATACTGTGCTCCACCACCTATTGTAAGAGGGGCCACTCACCAGAAGGCCTTGGGCCACCAGGACCCTCACCGCTTATATGCTGATTCCTGCACTGGATTCAGGGGAGGACTGGGCCTGGGGGGCAATTGCCCCCCCTGGGCCCCTCTGATGGCCCGTAAAAAGGCTGCACTGCTTCTGCCACAGACATGCCTAAAGAATTCCTGGTGAAGAGAAGTGAAAAGTCTCTGCCGCTGACCTACTGAGTGCGGGATGAAGACAAGGACAGAGGGCAGGCCACCCCCCAGCATGGATGGTGTAAACTGTGTCTGAGCAGAGGTCCGTTCCATGCCTCACTGGAGACTCTTCTGTCCCGGCCAGCCCCAACCAAGCTGACCCAGCTCCCCCCAACTGACCCCCCACCCCCTGCTTGCCAGGATGGAAACCCGCATTCAGCCATTAAATAGAGAGTATTTGGAGCAGGGCTTCAGCTTGGAATTGGGGTCAGGAGGAGGATTGGGAGAGTGGGAGGGGGGCCGAGTCACTGCACAATGGACCTTTGGTTTGTTCTTGCCCCCTGAGCCGAAAGTTGCCAGTCTGCCCCTGACTATACTTATATTGTGCATTCAGTTCCTTAATACTTGTATCCAATAGCCTCAGAATAAATTCAGAACAATAAAACAATAACAGGGTAATCGTGCAATTTAAATAAAAGCCGATACACTCACGTTTTATTGTGCTCTAAAGCGGCACCCACTGTATAAAGCCTGTTCAAATATTTCCATGGCCGCTGCTCGTCTCTCGGAGCCAGCGTGCATTCCACCTGAGCCAGACGTGACCTCCGAGAAGGACCCAGAACTAACCACCACTTGAGACCATCAGTTTGGGGATGTTCCCTACCTGTTCCAACAAGACTGCACACCAGTGCACAAAGCAAGGTCCATAAAGACATGGATGAGTGAGATTGAGGTGGAGGAACTTGACTTCCTGACCCCCATCCTGATAGAACATCTTTAGGATGAATTAGAGCAGAGACTGCAAGCCAGGCCTTCTGGTTCAACATTAGCGCCTGACCTCACAAATGCGCTTCTGGAAGAATGGTCAAACATTCCCATAGACACACTTCTAAACCTTGTGGACAGCCTTCCCAGAAGAGTTGAAGCTGTTATAGCTGCAAAGGGTTGGCCAACTCAATATTGAACCCTACGGACTAAGACTGGGATGCCATTAAAGCTCATGTGCGTGTAAAGGCAGGTGTCCCAATTGGTAATATAATGTATTATTATATAGAAATATGGGGTGAGCCACACAAGTAACACACTATATAGCAGACTTTTTCAACCTTGGCCTTGGGCTCTTCAGGGGCGCCTTGGCAAAATGCAAAAAATTGCCTCAAATTATCCAAAATTGTAAGCATGCTGGCAGGTGGACCTCACCTGCATTTTATTTTGTTACAAAAAAAAACACAGGTTTTAATTTGTGCAGCATTACAACCTTTGGCACCATGCGAGCCAGTTGTTGGGATTCCAATAAATGATGATGTCAAAAATCGATTAGGAAGACATTGAGCACCTGAGAATGTCCTTGTTTGCCCTTCTCCATCTACACTGGGGTCACATTAACTGAATGAGGGAGGGAAACTGAGGGAGAGGAGAAACACTGGAATACTAGTCAGTATACTAGTGTACAAATGTGTGTAAAATAAATCATCTCCAATGTTGAGTGTCCTTTGTGTGTCAATGCCGCTGCATTATTTAAAATGATTCATTTCTTTTACATTTTAGAATGGGGTCCCTCGAGATTATCATTTTGTTCAGTATAATTATGCACAAACACAACACTAATTTTTGCCCCCATTTTTCATGAACTGAGCTCAAAGATCTAAGAAAACCCAGGATTCTTCCATGAAGAGAACACCTCTCCAAAGTGCCAGACGCCATTGAATGTGAGCATTTGCCCACTCAAGTCGGTTACGACGAGGAACTGCAGTTAGGTGGAGACCCCCGATGAGGACGACGAGCATTCAGATGAGCTTCCCTAAGACGGTTTCTGACAGTTTGTGCAGAAATTCTTTGGTTATGCAAACTGATTGTTGCAGCCGCTGTCCGGGTGGTTGGTCTCAGACCATCTTGGAGGGGAAGATGCTGGATGTGAAGGTCCTGGGCTGGTGTGGTTACACGCAGTCTGCAGTTGTGAGGCCGGTTGGATGTACTGCCAAGTTCTCTGAAATGCCTTTGGAGATGGCTCATAATAGAGAAATTAACATTCAATAGACGGGCAACAACTCTGGTGGACATTCCTGCAGTCAGCATGCCAATTGCATGCTCCCTCAAAACTTGGGACATCTGTGGCATTGTGCTGTGTGATAAAACTGCACATTTTAGAGTGGCCTTTTATTGTGGCCAGCCTACACACTAGTAGAAAATCTGCCGAAAATTCCCGTCCGAGGTAAAATCGTACACAACTTTCAGCAGCCGATGCCGACATTTTCAACGAAAAAAAACGGAGATACAAACACCAAAATTTTTATCGTCCGTCCCCAGCATGACCAATTTTCGTTTAATGTGTATGCAGTACATCTGCGAAAAATCAGATACGAAAGACCGCGCATGATCTAAAGTTGTTGACGACCTGAAAATCTAGGAACAAATGTCCAAAAAATAAAAAATCGGACGAGAAATTTTGTGAACATTATGCACTGTCAACTAAAAACGATTATGACTGCTGAGCATGAGAAAAATCGGAGGATATTTCGTCCAATTTTCGTCAAGTGTGTACGAGCCTTTAGGCACACCTGTGCAATAATCATGCTGTCTAATCAGCATCTTATAATGCCACACCTGTGAGGTGGATGGATGATCTTGGCAAAGGAGAAGTGCTCACTGGATACACACCATACAACTTTTGTTTGATTTCCTTCAGATTTACCTTCAACTATGAAGTGCAAGGGCCTGCCTGACTGCATACAAATTGCACGTGTTTAGGTTTGACCTCATATTATAGGATTTTGGTAAATCTAAAGCAAAAAAAAAAAACCTAAAGAAAATTGTATAGTGTGTATCCAGTTTAACACAGATTTGTAAACAATATTTGAGAGAAATAGGCCTTTTGTGTACATAGAAAAAGTCTTAGATCTTTGAGTTCAGCTCATGAAAATTGGGGGCAAAAACAAAAGTGTTGCGTTTATAATTTTGTTTAGTATAGAAAGGGTGCCTTGACTGAGAAAAGGTTGAGAAACACTGCTATATAGTAACTCTGAGGTAGAGGGTTCTCCCTCGAAACGCGTTAGCCATATGGACACCTTCAAACTTTGCCTGTCACAACTAAGCATTACGGTCCTGTGGTCTCTAGACAGTTGAAGGGACTCTCTCTCTTTATCGCTTGTTTATAGCATACTCGTGTGAGTAGAATATATGTTGTTTTAATTATTTTTTAATAAATATCTTATGGTATTGAATATAACAAAAAACTGCGCTTGGGTCTATTAAAATAAAAAACAGCTGCTGCACATATGCTGGATAAAACATAAAAGCAGTATAAAATTGAAAAGCAGCGCTATATAAAAGTCCAGGTATAGGTAGGGTCCAGCTGATTGGTCTCCTTGAAGTGCCACCACCACCAGAGAGAGAGAGAGCAACCCCAACCACACTGCCGTCCCCTGGGGTGGGACCTGTGATGTGGGACGTCACTACGGAGTGAAGCAGCGGTCATCTCGTTGGCGGTCAAACATTTCTGGCAGATAAGCTCTTTTTACTCTTATTACCTGTAAGCATGTATTTGGCATAAGGAAATTAAATGGTGGTTCATTAGGTGTTGCACTATGGTTTTCTTTTTTGCTTTTTTCTAGGATATAGGAGTGATCAGTCTGCCTTGTACCATCTGTATGGAGTCGCACCTAATTGGCTTGATCCTGGAATCGCTGAGGATTTCTGGAGGAGCAGTTTGGTGGAACCTTTGAGCCTTCTTTTATTAGTGGGACGGTAAGCGGCAGTGTGATTGGGGTTGCTCTCTCTCTCTGGTGGTGGTGGCACTTCAAGGAGACCAATCAGCTGGACCCTACCTATACCTGGACTTTTTATATTACGCTGCTTTTCAATTTTATCTTATGGTATTGCACTAGGTCGGTGCGCCCTTCTCTTTTTTTTTTTATATATTAACACTTGACGTTCCCTGAGCCAAGCTGTGTGCGTCCATAGACACAGACAGCACCCGCAAGCCATGCTCCTGCACCCTCGTCCCAACAGTTTGACTGGTGGTCCACCAGTCCTTTACAAAGAATACCCAATCACATGCAAGGAAAATAAAAAAAAAATACAATTTTTGCTTGCACTTGATTAGATGATGAAACACAGCAGAGCTCCCCCTCATTTACTAAGCTTACTAAGAACTGCAAAAAGGAACGCAGCTCTGCCTAGATACAATGTGTCCCTGCCCCTTTAACCGTCCAGTGAAGTTTATTTCTAGATTGTTGAAAAAAGCAGATATCTTCTGTGCAGTTCTCTGTGCTGTGGCACAGCAGCCGCGCGGGGAATTCCCTTTTACCCGTGGAGTTTTTCTGGTGAGGAAATGGTTTACCAACTGACACTTTATCACCGAGAGAGAGCTTCCTTTTTACTGCAAAAACAGTGTGCTTTGTACATGATGACAAGAGGTCTGCACTGATCTCGCCATCTTCCTGTGTACACTCTGCATGTCGGCTCTGCTTTTCTCACCGCTCAAAGAAAAAAAGACATTTCAACATTTTTTTTTTTAATTAAAAGAATATCTTGTATGGAAGACAAATTTATATACGTGTCTATATAGGTGATGTACAAATATCTGTGCGCATCGGTAGCTAATCACAATGTAACCGTTTCTAAAGATTTATGCACTGTGCAATGTAAAATGCGATGCATGTAAATTGTAAAGCACATATAGTATACAATGAGGGGAAAAAGTATTTGATCCTCTGATGATTTTGTACGTTTGCCCACTGACAAAGAAATGATCAGTCTATAACACTGGTGTCAAACACAGGGCCCGCGGGCCGAACGAGGCCCCCCAGGCCATTTCATGTGCCCCTCGCACCTCTCCTGCAGCTGTGGCACCCCCCTTGTCTCTGCGCCACCTTGTCTCTGTAGTCGGCAGCAGCGAGGACAGAACTCCTTTGCCAGATCCTGCATTCCTCTGTGCAGCTGCAGAAAGGCTCATCTTTGCCCCCCCCCCTTCCCAGCAGTCCACAGCAGAAAGGAGGGCAGAACTCCTCCTGCAGATCCTGCACCTCTCTGTGCAGCCGCAACACTACCTTGCCTTTGTCTGCCCCTGGTCTCAGCATTTAGCAGACTCTGGAAGCTGACTACAGTTCTCCTTCAGACCCTGCACTTCTTCCTGGCAGCAGCACAAGGTATGGGGGTGCATTGTGATGTAAAGAAGGGTGGGTGACTCTTGACTTTTAATGGTGGGGGGTTCTTGACATCTCATGTAAGGGTGTAAGGTGGCGTGGGGGGCTCTGGACATCTACAGATATAAATGGCCCTTTGAGGGCAACCATAATGCTGATATGGCCGCAATGAAATTGAGTTTGACACCCCTGGTCTATAACTTTAATGGTAGGTTTATTTTAACAGTGAGAGACAGAACATCAACAAAAAAAAAAAAAAACGCATTTCAAAAAAGTTATAAATTGATTTGGATTTTAATGAGTGAAATAATTGTAGCACCCTCCTTGATAGGTGCTAGGTAGGTAAAGTCTAGTGTCTCCATCTTCTTATCAGGAGAGCCTGATTGATAGTTTTGCCTGTTGCATGTGTCCATGTGTGATTCATCTGGTCTGAGGGAGTGTCCCTACTGTGTCCAATATGGAGGCCTGTTGGACAGTGGAGGAAACCCAGCCAGTGATACACAGGTTTTTGTGGCTGTCCCAGTGGGTTGGCACAAATAGTGGTGCATCCTGGGATATGTTATAAAAGCCAAGGGCACATGTGGCAAGGTGTCTTGCCACAAGCCAAGTCCCAGAAGGCAAGTACGGCTGTGTAAGGTGGTCACAGGCAGTCGGCCTGGTGAACCAGAAGGTGTTGCTGAGCGCAGAGGTCCAGTGGATGCTGACAAGTGGAGTTTGGAGGCAACGGTGACTCTGGAAAAACCGTGTCCGTGAGTAAAAAGGAACATGCCCAGGGGTCTGCCAGGAAGGGGACCACTCCAGTAGCTAAGGGCAGCGGACAGGTGTCAGCACACCGGTAGTGAGAGAAAAGGGGGTGCCAGTTAAAGAACCCCGTAGAGAATGTTTACAAGGAAGTGTTTAAAGTATCTCCACTTAGTGGCAAAAACATCTACAATGAGCTGTCCCTCAGACTGTGAATAGTTAATAGTTGGAGTATCCCACTCATCCCTTCTCCTATCCTAGTTCTCAATAAAACACAAAAACCAAATCCCCTGGATTGATTATTGACTGAGCAAAGAACTTTCAATGCCGTTTGTCTGCTTTTAGTTGCTAAGGATAACCCAGGGGAATCCAGAAAGTGTAAATCTCAGCAGCTCTCTAGGGGGCAGTGCTACATAAGTATTTGACCCCTTCGCAAAACAGGACTTAGTACTTGGTGGCAAAACCCTTGTTGGCAATCACAGAGGCCAGACATTTCTTGTAGTTGGCCACCAGGTTTGCACACATCTCAGGAGGGGTTTTGTACCACTCCTCTTTGCAGATCCTCTCCAAGTCATTAAGGTTTTGAGGCTGACTTTTGGTAACTCAAACCTTAAACTCCCTCCACATTTTTTCTATGGAATTAAAGGTCTGGAGACTGGTTGGGCCACTCCAGGACCTTAATGTGCTTCTTCTTAAGCCACTCCTTTGTTCCCTTTGCATGTGATTTGGGTCATTGTCAAGCTGGAAAACCCATCCACCACCCATTTTCAATGCCCTGGCTGAGGGAAGGAGGTTCTCACCCAAGATTTGACAGTACATTACCCCGTCCATCGTCCCTTTAATAGGGTGAAATTGTCCTGTCACCGTAGCAGAAAAACACCCCAAGCATAATGTTTCCACCTCCATGTTTGATGGTGGAGATGGTGTTCTTGGGGTCATAGGCTGCATTCCTCCTGCTCCCAACATGGCGAGTTCAGATGATGCCAAAAAGCTTGATTTTGGTCTCATCTGACCACAACACTTTCACCCAGTTCTCCTCTGAATCATTGAGATGTTCATTAGCAAACTTCAGACAGGCCTGTACATGTGGTTTCTTGAGCAGGGGGACTTTGCGGGCGCTGCAGGATTTCAGTCCTTCACGGCGTAGTGCGTTACCAATTGTTTTCTTGGTGACTGTGGTCCCAGCTGCTTTGAGATCATTAACAAGATTATCTTGGGTAGTTCTGGGCTGATTCCTCACCGTTCTCATGATCATTGAAACTCCACGAGGTGAAATCTTGCATGGAGCACCAGACCGACGGAGATTGACAGTTATTTTGTGTTTCTTCCATTTAGCAATAATCGCACCAACTGTTGTCACCCTCTCACCAAGCTGCTTGGCAATGGTCTTGTAGCCCATTCCAGCCTTGTGTAGGTCTACAAACTTGTCCCTGACATCCTTGGGCAGCTCTTTGGTCTTGGCCATGGTTGAGAGATTGGAATCTGATTGATTGATTGCTTCTGTGGGCAGGCGTCTTGTATGCAGGTAGCAAGCTGAGATTGGGAGCACTCCCTTTAAGAGAAAGTGCTCCTAATCTCAGCTTGTTACCTGTATAGAAGACACCGGTAGCCAGAAATCTTGCTGAGTGATAGAGGATCAAATACTTATTTCACTCATTAAAATGCAAATCAATTTATAACTTTTTTGAAATGCGTTTTTCTGGATATTTTTGTTGTTTTTCGGTCTCTCACTGATATAAACCTACCATTAAAATTATAGACTGATCGTTTCTTTGTCAGTGGGCAAACGTACAAAATCAGCAGGGGATCAAATACTTTTTTCCCCTCACTGTATATTTAAAGACAAAGTCAACCATAAATTGAATAAATAAATACACATATTTGCATTTGTTTATTTTTTTCCACAGAAGCCTGCAAAGCATTGCACCCAAGACCAATGGATGATAGCTGCAATGTTTCAGCTCCCCCCCCCCCCCGCTCTCTCCTCATTGGCTGTGATTGACAGCAGTGGGAGTAAATGAGAAGGAGTACCAGGACAGCTGAGTCTCTTATGCACATTTGTGGCTCGAGAGAGGGCTCAGGCGAGTATAAAGGGGGTTTGGGCTGTGGGGGGAGCAGCACACAGAAGGTTTTTTTACCCTTATGCATACATTACTAAATATAACAAAAACTACCCTGTTTCCCCGAAAATAAGACAGTGTCTTATATAAATTTTTGCTCCCAAAGATGTGCTAGGTCTTATTTTCAGGAGATGTCTTATTTTTTCATAAAGAAGAATACGGTACACATTTATTGTTGAACAAAAAAAAAAAAAGGAAATTGTTACCTGTATACGATACGGTAGTAGTGTGGTATTTGGGTGGGGGGAGGGGGATCACTTAAAATGACACAGGGGGATCAGAGGGGGGGAATCAAAATGGCACAGGAGAATCAGAGGGGGGGGGGATTACCATTTTAGTAACCCCTTCTGATCCTCCTGTGTAATTTTAATCCCCCCCCCTTCAGATCCGCCTGTGTCATTTTGATCCCCCCCCCCTTCAGATCCTCCTGTGTCATTTTGATTCCCCCCCCCTTCTGATCCTCCTGTGTCATTTTGATTGCCCCCTCTGATCTTCCTGTGTTATTTTGATTCCCCCCCCTTCTGATCCTCCTGTGTCATTTTGATTGCCCCCTCTGATCTTCCTGTGTTATTTTGATCCCCCCCCCCCTTCTGATCCTCCTGTGTCATTTTGATTGCCCCCTCTGATCCTCCTGCGTCATTTTAAGTGATCCCACTCCCCCCACCCCTGTGCCAGTGGACACCTTCACCAGATATCCCCCCCACCCCTTTATCAGACATTTCCCCCCGACTCCTGCCCCCGCGTGACTCACCGTCTAATTGTGAGTCAGCCAGACTCCATCAGGGCAGAGCGAGCAGCAGCCGGCAGCGTGTCCTGTTGGCGGCGCGGGCTCTCTGATTAAAAGACACCTCGTACTCCCTGTCTGCTCCAGGTGCGCTGCGGCGCCCTCCGTTACGGTCCGGAGTCCAATGTTACGGTAGCTTCGGGGGGGGGGGGCTTATTATCGGGGAGACCTTATTATCGGGGAGGTCTTATTTTCGGGGGGATGCCTTATATTTCAGCGAGAGGCAAAACTGTAAGTAGGTCTTATTTTCGGGGGATGTCTTACTTTCGGGGAAACATGGAATTTACTAAAACTGGAGCATTCAGAATCTGGTGTAGCTGTGTAAGGTAGCCGATCAGCTTCTAACTTCAGCTTGTTCATTTAAGCTTTGACAATAAAACTTGGAAACTGATTGGTTTCTATGCAGAGCTGCACCGGATTTTGCACTCTTCAGTTTAAGTTAATCTCCCCCTAAGTCTGGCTCTTGCTGGACTCAAACCTTTACCTCTTTTAGGCTCGACAAAATAAATGACGATTAGAACATATTACACTGCTGTTAGCAAGCACACATGAAAGTTCAAAAACTGAATAAACAACAAAAATAAAGACACCCTGAACTTAAATCGGATGCTACAATAGTCCTATTTGTAATTTAATAATTAAAAAATCTGTCAAAACATTATCAACGTTGTAATCACACAAGATGATCTATACACCGCATAAAAGGTCAGAGTCCAACTTTAGTATCTGTGTAGGAGGACAGGCTGTGTTTTTTTTCCCCTTCTGCTTTCTGCTGTCTAAAAACAAAAGGCTTTAGACTATAATTCTGCAACCAGAGTGTGAGCAAAGTGCAAACCCTGCCACAGAAAATAAAATGAAACTGACCACGCTTTTTATTCACAACGAAAATAAATGACCTAACGATGATCGAAACACCAAAATCCATCGCCTGCATCCGTAGCTTATATGTCAATGCGTTATTTTATTCCCTTCCAGATTACCACCAAATTATAATTTATATAATTTATTTTGAATTACATACAGGTGCATCTCGTAAATTAGAATATCATCAGAAAGCTATTTTATTTCAGTGATTCAATTCAAAAAGTGAAACTGATATATTTTATACAGATGTGTTACACACCGAGTGATTTATTTCAAGCATTTTTTTTTTTTAATTTTGATGATTATGGCTTACAGCCAAAATTCAGTATCTCAAAAAAATTGAATATTACATAAGACCAATAAAAAAAAAGGATTTTTAGTATAGAAATGTTGGCTTAGTGAAAAGTCTGTCCATGTACAGTATAGTATGTACTCAATACTTGGTCGGGGCTCCTTTTGAATGAATTACTGCATCAATGCGGCGTGGCATGGAGGCGATCAGCCTGTGGCACTGCTGAGGTGTTATGGAAGCCCAGGTTGCTTTGATAGCAGCCTTCAGCTCCTCTGCATTGTTAGGTCTGGTGTCTCTCATCTTCCTCCTGACAATACCCCACAGATTCTCTATGGGGTTTAGGTCAGGCGAGTTAGCTGGTCAATCAAGCACAGTGATACCGTGATCATTAAACCAGGTATTGGTAGTTTTGGCAGTGTGGGCAAGAGCCAAGTCCTGCTGGAAAATGAAATCAGCATCTCCATAAAGCTGGTCAGCAGAGGGAAGCATGAAGTGCTCTAGAATTTCCTGGTAGAGGGCTGCGCTGACTTTGGACTTGATAAAACACAGTGGACCAACACCAGCAGATGACATGGCTCCTCAAATCATCACTGACTGTGGAAACTTCACACTGGACCTCATGCAACTTGGATCTTGTGCCTCTCCACTCTTCTTCAAGACTCTGGGACCTTCATTTCCAAATGAAATGCAAACTTTTCCACAGTCAGTGATGATTTGGGGAGCCATGTTATCTGCTGGTGTTGGTCCACTGAGTTTTATCAAGTCCAAAGTCAGCACAGCCCTCTACCAGGAAATTCTAGAGCACTTCATGCTTCCCTCTGTTGACCAGCTTTATGGAGATGCTGGTTTCATTTTCCAGCAGGACTTGGCACCGCCCACACTGCCAAAACTACCAATACCTGGTTTAATGATCATGGTATCACTGTGCTTGATTGGCCAGCAAACTTGCCTGACCTAAACCCCAAAGAGAATCTGTGGGGTATTGTCAGGCGGAAGATGAGAAACACCAGACCCAACAATGCAGATGAGCTGAAGGCCGCTATCAAAGAAACCTGGACTTCCATAACACCTCAGCAGTGCCTCAGGCTGATCGCCTCCATGCCACCCCGCATTGAAGCAGTAATTCATACAAAAGGAGCCCCAACCAAGTATTGAGTGCATACTATACTGTACATGGACATACTTTTCACTAAGCCAACATTTCTGTATTAAAAAGCCTTTTTTATTGGTCTTTTGTAATATTCTAATTTTCTGAGATACTGAATTTTGGTCTGTCACTAACTGTAAGCCATAATCATCAAAATTAAAAGAAAGAAATGCTGGAAATATATCATTCCCAATGTAACACATCTGTATAAAATATAGGAGTTTCACTTTTAGAATTGAATTACTGAAATAAACTAAACTTTTTGATGCTATTTTAATTTATGAGATGCACCTATAGTTACATAGCTAGGTTGAAAAAGGAGACAAATCCATCTAGTTCAACTAATAAAAGGCAACAAAAAAAATGTATTATTTTATCATCCTATATACACAATCCTATACCCACAGTTGATCCAGAGGAAGGTAAAAACCCCAGCAAAGCATCATCCAATGTGCTACAGCAGGGGAAAATATTCCTTCCTGATCCTCCAAGAGGCAATCGGATATTTCCTGGATCAACTTTACCTATGCATGAATGAATTATTATTCCGTGTTTTTTTATTTTATTTAAGATTAAAAAAATATACAGAACGTCAAAACTTAATAAGGATTTTAAGCACCTTTAAATAGTAAACTTATATGGAGCAGCTCATTCCTACCATATCTTGTTGTTGCTTTGTGTTTTCTATACAACTAATGTTTATATCACTCAGTATGTATATATATATATATATATATATATATATATATTTTTTTTTTTTTTTTTTTAATATATTTATCTCTATTACCCCACCTTTGTACTATCTTTTGCTTTTTACAAAGCTATGGCTCTGTACATTAGTAGAAATAATGAGACAAAAATAAATACATTCTGCACTGGAAAAAAAGGGCATGACTCATAATTTTTTTATTTTTTACATTTTTGATAGAGAAGAGAAGGATAAAAAAAAAAAAACGTTCCCATTTTAGACCGTTATCACTGGCACTGGTGTCCCCAACTAAACCAGTTTCCTTCAATGCTTGTTCAGGTGGCAAATGTAAAATTTATAGAATTCCAGTCACTGTGGCCACCAGGACAAATAAAGAGGGCATATCTACCCAATAAACATCAATAAATAAAATATGACAGGGGGTTCTAACTTCTAACCCTCCCCTGCTCCATCCAAAATTAAACACTTTAACTCTCTCTAATCCAGGAGTAATTAAAACTTTATGATCAAATTTTAAAGATGCATTTATTTATTTATTTTTTATTATTTATTTATTATTATTATTATTTATTTATTATTTATCTATTTATTTGGTTTATTAAAAGCAATAACATTTTTAACCACGGCAAAATGATTTTTTTAAGCACACGTAGTGTCTTAAGTTGGAATTTCATTTAAAAAATACCCTAAGCATTTTTTTTTTTTTTTTTAATTAGCAGAGAAATGTACAAACGTGCAAAACTAATTCAGTTTTAGTTTGTGTAATGTATAAGATTTTGTGAGAAATTTATTTATATTACTTCAAATATTTCCACCAAATAATTTTCTCCTATTTTTTTATGGATTTATGGACCCCAAATATGTGAAAGTTTTGATTCGTACATCAGCTCTGTATGGTTGATAAATAAGTGTGTTTATTTTAGATTTCAGAAGTTAATAGGCATTTTCCATTACTGTGCTCTGCGTTCAACGGCTAATAATTAAATAATAAAAGGAAAAAAAATTACGCATGATTTTTAAAAAATTCTTAATGCTTTTTTTTTTTTTTTGCACCACCTACACACTTCTTTTTATACTTTACAGTCAATTTGTTGCAGCGCACAAAGTTTCCTTTGATTCGAATGAATCATTAAAGTAGAACTACAGGCAAAACTTTTTTTTTTTTTTCTTCATTTTGGATAGAGTAAGGCCCCTTTCACACTTATGCGCCCTAAATTTTGCACGATTTTGCCGCAATTTCATTGATGCGATTTTAGCTCGATTTTGACTGACTTGAAGCAATGCCAATGTCTTTGGACCTCAAAACGCATTAAATTAATCCCAAAGTAGTGCCTGGACTACTTTAAAGTTGTTGCGACTTGAAGTCGTACATATATGAACAGTATTTATTGGAAATCATGGAGTACGACTTGTCATGTGACTTTGCAGTCCCAAATCACAGGACAAGTCGCATAAGTGTGAAAGGGGCCTAAGGGAGGTTTATAACCCGTCTTTTTTTTTGCCATCTGTGTCCCATTGCGGAGATTTCACTTCCTGTCCCATAACCAAACAGGAAGTGAGGGGAAATCCCTACTAATTAAAGGAATTCCTTGGGCCCCACCCCAGGTCACCAGAACTAGTGTCCCATTTGGAAGGCTACCCCCCTATTACATTTCTGGGGACAACCCAGCATTTGGGATTTCTTTTACTTTCACTTTGAATGATAATGGTAAACAGGACAAAAAGAGAGGGGGAATCTCCTTATCGGGGGGCACAGACGGCAATAAAAATTGACAGATGATCTAATCCTTCTCTACTCTATCCAAAACTAAAAATAACGTTTTGCCTTTAGTTATACTTAAAAGTGGTTCTAAAGGCTGAAGGGTTTTTTTACCTTCATGCATTCTATGCATGAAGGTAAAAAAAAAAAAAAAAAAAAAAAACTTCAGAATGCTGCTCGCCCCACAGCCCCTCCTAATACTCACCTGAGTCCCCTCTTGATCCAGCAATGTGCATGGGAGCCTTGGCTGTCCCGGGTCTCCTCATTGGCTGAGAAAATCGCAGCCAGTGAGCCAATGAGAAGAGAGTGAGGGGCGGGGCCGAGCCATGGCTTTATGTGTCTTATGGATGCATAGAATCAAAGAACAAACACAAGGGCGCACCGTCCTAGTGCATTACCCTCTATAAGGTTTTACTGAATAAAAGGGATAAAAAGACTCAGAGTCTTGGTATAAGCATATAAAATGGATATAGTGCCATCCGCATAAGAACCAAAGGGTATAGCGTCCTCTGAAGCTAGGCTTACGCATTTCGAGGCTTCGCCTCTTCCTCAGAGCCGCTTATGGATGCATAGAACTGGGCTTGGGAGCAAGAGCACACAGGTGCCCCCCATAGAAAGCAGCTTGCTTTGGGGGGGCACTGGTCAAGTGGGAGGAGCCAGGAACGCCAGCAGGGGACCTGGGCTGCTCTGAGCAAAACCATTACACAGAGCAGGTAAGTATAACATGTTTGTTATTAAAATTTAAAAAATAAATAAAAAAAAACATACCTTTATTATCACTTAAAAGTCTTAAGTTTACTAAAAAAAAAAAAGATCAGCACAAGGGACAATGCTTACCTTCTTACCTTCAGAGAGATGTGTCCCTTGTGCTGCTGCATCCTCCTTTCTCCAATTCCCCCTCACCTCTACTGTTCTAATCTCTCGGTGCAGTGGAGGTTAATAGAACTAAGGGGCTGCACTCATCAAGAGTTCCTGTTTAAGCCCGCCCTTTCCACCTAGCTCCTCCATTCATAGCAGCCGTACCACAGCTTCCATGAATGTAACAGGATATATAATTGGAGGGGGCAGGCCCATCAGTCATCCATCCTTCATTCATAAATCACTTGCTGGTCATGTAGTTCTGTAGTAACAGCTTCTATGAATGGAGGAGCTGGGTAGAAAGGACGGGCATAAACGGGCACTCTTGATGAGAGCCTGCGACAATTCTTCAATTCTTTGAGACACCTTTTACATTTGTGCGACTTGGGAATGCAAAGTCGCAAGACAAGTCGAACCCCATGGTTTCCAGTGAGTACCGTTCATATCTGTGCAACTTCAAGTCGCAGCAACTTCAATGTAAACCCTGTACTACTTTGGTCTGACTTTGATGCGACTTGAGGTTCAAAAACCCCAAGATTACACAGGACCTCCTTCAGGTCGCGTCAAAGTTGCACGACTTTCAAAATTCTGAATAAAATCCACCACAAGCCAGCCACCCACAACAGGGTGACACCAAGCCTGCCACCCACCACAGTGTTCCAGCAAGCCAGACACCCACAACAGGGTGACACCAAGCCAGCCACCCACCACAGTGTTCCTGCAAGCCAGCCACCCGCAACAGGGTGACACCAAGCCAGCCACACACCCACCACAGTGTTCCAGCAAGCCAGCCACCCACAACAGGGTGACAGCAAGCCAGCCAGCCACCCACCCACCACAGTGTTCCAGCAAGCCAGCCACCCGCAACAGGGTGACACCAAGCCAGCCACCCACAACAGGGTGACACCAAGCCAGCCACCCACCCACCACAGTGTTCCAGCAAGCCAGCCACCCACAACAGGGTGACAGCAAGCCAGCCACCCACCACAGTGTTCCAGCAAGCCAGCCACCCACAACAGGGTGACACCAAGCCAGCCACCCACCACAGTGTTCCAGCAAGCCAGCCACCCACAACAGGGTGACACCAAACCAGCCACCCACCCACCACAGTGTTCCAGCAAGCCAGCCACCCGCAACAGGGTGACACCAAGCCAGCAACCCAACACAGTGTTCCAGCAAGCCAGCCACCCACAACAGGGTGACACCAAGCCAGCCACCCACCACAGTGTTCCAGCAAGCCAGCCACCCGCAACAGGGTGACACCAAGCCAGCCACCCACCACAGTGTTCCAGCAAGCCAGCCACCCGCAACAGGGTGACACCAAGTCAGCCAGCCACCCACCACAGTGTTCCAGCAAGCGTAGGTGGCTGGCTTGCAGGAACACTGTGGTGGGTGGGTGGCTGGCTTGCTGGAACACTGTGGTGGGTGGCTAGCTTGCAGAAACAGTCTCTGTGGTGCCTGGTTGGCTTGGTTGGTGTCACCCTGGTACGGGTGGCTGGCTTGCATGAACACTGCGGTGGCTGGCTGGAATGGTGTCACCCTCTTATTGGTGGCTAGCTTGCGGGAACACTGTGGTGGGTGGCTGGCTTGCAGAAACAGTCTCTGTGGTGCCTGGTTGGCTTGGTTGGTGTCACCCTGGTACGGGTGGCTGGCTTGCAGGAACACTGTGGTGGGTGGGTGGCTGGTTTGCAGGAACACTGTGGTGGGTGGTTGGCTTGCAGGAGCAGTCTCTGTGGTGCCAGGGTGGCTTGCTTGGTGTCACCCTGTTATGGGTGGCTGGCTTGCAAGAACACTGAGGTGGCTGGCTGGATTGGTGTCACCCTCTAAGGGGGGCTGGCTTGCAAGAACACTGTGGTGGGTGGCTGGCCTGCTGGAACACTGTGGTGGGGGGCTGGCTTGGGGTCACCCTGTTGTGTGGGTGGCTGGCTTGGTGTCACTCATTCACCCTGGCCTGTTGTGGAACACTGGTCACGGTGGCGGGTGGCTGGCTTGGTGTCATCTGGGTGGCTGGTTGCTTGCTCGCTTTAGCTGGCACCCTGTTGTGGTGGGTGGCTGAGGCCACGGCCTATGGGTGGAGCCTTCCCAGAAGAGTTGAAGCTGTTATAGCTGCAAAGGGTGGACCAACTCAATATTGAACCCTACAGACTAAGACTGGGATGTCAATAAAGTTCATGTGTGTGTAAAGGCAGGCGTCCCAATACTTTTGGTAATACAATGTACAGTCAGATCCATAAATATTGTGACATCGACACAATTCTAATCTTTTTGGCTCTATACACCACCACAATCGATTTGAAATGAAACAAACAAGATGTGCTTTAACTGCAGACTTTCAGATTTAATTTGAGGGTATTTACATCCAAATCAGGTGAACGGTGTAGGAAATACAACAGTTTGTATATGTGCCTCCCTTTTTTTAAGGGACCAAAAGTAATGGGACAGATTAACAATCATAAATCAAACTTTCACTTTTTAAATACTTGGTTGTAAATCCTTTGCAGTCAATTACAGCCTGAAGTCTGGAACGCATAGACATCACCAGACGCTGGGTTTCATCCCTGGTGATGCTCTGCCAGGCCTCTACTGTAACTGTCTTCAGTTCCTGCTTGTTCTTGGGGCATTTTCCCTTCAGTTTTGTCTTCAGCAAGTGAAATGCATTCTCAATCAGATTCAGGTCAGGTGATTGACTTTTGGCCATTGCATAACATTCCACTTCTTTCCCTTAAAAAACTCTTTGGTTGCTTTCGCAGTATGCTTCGGGTCATTGTCCATCTGCACTGTGAAGCGCCGTCCAATGAGTTCTGAAGCATTTGGCTGAATATGAGCAGATAATATTGCCCGAAACACCTCAGAATTCATCCTGCTGCTTTTGTCAGCAGTCACATCATCAATAAATACAAGAGAACCAGTTCCATTGGCAGCCATACATGCCCACATCATGACACCACCATGCTTCACTGATGAGGTGGAATGCTTTGGATCATGATCAGTTCCTTTCCTTCTCCATACTCTTCTCTTCCCATCACTCTGGTACAAGTTGATCTTGGTCCTATCTGTCCATAGGATGTTGTTCCAGAACTGTGAAGGCTTTTTTAGATGTTGTTTGGCAAACTCTAATCTGGCCTTCCTGTTTTTGAGGCTCACCAATGGTTTACATTTTGTGGTTAACCCTCTGTATTCACTCTGGTGAAGTCTTGATTTATGACTTTGACACACATACACCTACCTCCTGGAGAGTGTTCTTGATCTGGCCAACTGTTGTGAAGGGTGTTTTCTTCACCAGGGAAAGAATTATTCGGTCATCCACCACAGTTGTTTTCCGTGGTCTTCCGGGTCTTTTGGTGTTGCTGAGCTCACCGGTGCGTTCTTTCTTTTTAAGGATATTACAAACAGTTGTTTTGGCCACACCTAATGTTTTTGCTATCTCTCTGATGGGTTTGTTTTGATTTTTCAGCCTAATGATGGCTTGCTTCACTGATAGTGAAAGCTCTTTGGATCTCATATTGAGAGTTGACAGCAACAGATTCCAAATGCAAATAGCACACTGGAAATTAACTCTGGAGCTTTTATCTGCTCCTTGTAAATGGGATAATGAGGGAATAACACACACGTGGCCATGGAACAGCTGAGCAGCCAATTGTCCCATTACTTTTGGTCCCTTAAAAAGTGTGAGGCACATATACAAACTGTTGTAATTCCTACACCTTTCACCTGATTTGGATGTAAATACCCTCAAATTAAAGCTGAAAGTCTGCAGTTAAAGCACATCTTGTTTGTTTCATTTAAAATCCATTGTGGTGGTGTATAGAGCTAAAAAGATTAGAATTGTGTCGATGTCCCAATACTTATGGACCTGACTGTATATGCACACATTTACACACATATATCATTTTTTTTAGGATAACTTAAAAAAGTAATAAATCCAAAAGCAAACATTTACCATACTGCAGCTTGCCAATTCTTAGAGGTGGTGGCTACATTCATTTTCTTTTTTAGGAAGAAAGTGACTAGCAGGGTGCTGAGGTCAGTATCAAATAAAAAACACCTTATTAAAATAAGCATTGCTCCTCTGACACTGATCTCCCTCTCAGTGTTGCCTGCTTCTTAACCCCCCTCCCCCTGTGTTTTTTTGCGCAAAAGCGCTTTTAGACGAACTGGAAAACAGCGACAGCGAAACAGAGTTACTTGAAGAACTGAGCGATAGTGATTCGTGGGAAAATTCGTCATCAGGTACGGAAAGTGACGACAGCGACGATTCTGATGTCTCTTTCTGGCACATTGCTCCGTTGGAAATTCTGAAGAATCATTTGATATATTTCCCAAATTCCACAAGCTATGTGCCAGAAAGAGACATCAGAATCGTCGCTGTCGTCACTTTCCGTACCTGATGACGAATTTTCCCACGAATCGCTATCGCTCAGTTCTTTAAGTAACTCCGTTTCGCTGTCGCTGTTTTCCAGTTTGTCTAAAATTGCTTTTGCGCAAAAAAACGCTTTTTGGACGCCATTGTCGTTCTCTATTCTCCAGGCACAAAGAACTGGAAAAGCACAGGCAGGGCACTGGAAAAGTCACCAGGTGAAATCCTGTGGTGAAATGGCATGATACAGTGTAATCCGTTAGGATCACAGCTTTGTATCATCTCATTTGGTGTATTTACACTTTTGAATTTGCCGCTGGTACCACCCCCCTGCGTTGCAACGCTCGCAGGGAAGGGAACCGGAAGGCAAGTGCTGGCAATCAGCCGTGCACAGAGCGGGGAGAGAGTGCGAGGACGGCGGGGGATCGCAGGGAAGGTGAGTAATATTGCAGGGTAATCCCGAGTGTGTCTCGGGGTTACCGCTTTTGGTACTGAAAATTAACCCGGAGCCACACTCGGGAACACCGCTAGGGAGGTTAAAAGCACATACAGGGCGATTTTATTGATATACAAAAAGAATATTCATTAAAAACATACAAGTTACTTGACATACAAATTTAGCTCTATATAGAAAAAAATATAATTCCCAAATGGTTGAACTTATCTGTCCACCCTGCTGCAGTTCGGTGGTGGATTATCTCGCCATAAATTGCATTCGACGCAGGTGCGTTTCTTGGGGCAACAGCCCGCTTCTTCTGGAAATCGTTTAATGACGAGTTTTTACAGCAGTAAACATCTAGCAAACAAATGTCTTCATACAACAGCTGTTATTTTCTGCCCATTGGATCTGGAGAGGTCCCAACTAATTTTTTGTTAACAAAGGCCATCATAAGGTTTAGGTATATCATACAGTTGTGCTCATAAGTTTACATATCCTGGCAGAATTTATGATTCTTGGCCATTATTCCGAGAATATGAATAACACAAAAACTTTTCTTTCACTCATGGTTAGTGTTTGGCTGAAGCCATTTATTATCAATCAACTGCGTTTACTCTTTTATTTAAATCATAATGACAACAGAAACTACCCAAATGACCCTGATCAAAAGTTTACACACCCTGGTGATTTTGGCCCGATAACATGCACAGAAGTAGACACAAAGGGGTTTGAATGGCTATTAAAAGGTAACCGTCCTCACCTGTGATCTGTTTGCTTGTAATTAGTGTGTGTGCATAAAAGGTCAATGAGATTCTGGATTCCTGACAGACCCTTGCATCTTTCATCCAGTTCTGCACTGAAGTTTCTGGATTCTGAGTCATGGGGAAAGCAAAATAATTGTCAAAGGATCTGCGGTAAAAGGTAGTTGAACTGTATAAAACAGGAAAGGGATATAAAAAGATATCCAAGGAACTGAGAATGGCAATCAGCAGTGTTCAAAGTCTAATCAAGAAGTGGAAAATGAGGGGTTCTGTTGAAACCAAACCACGGACAGGTAGACCAGTGGTCCTCAACCCTGGTCCTCAGGGCCCACCAACAGGCCAGGTTTGCAAGATAACTGAAATACATCCCAGGTGATATAATTTGCTGCTCAGTGATTGCAGTACTCTAGTCTGCATCTCCCCAAGGTAATAGTTAAAATCTGGCCTGTAAGTGGGCCCTGAGGACCGGAGTTGAGGACCACTGAGGTAGACCAACTAAAACTTCAGCCACAACTGGCAGGAAAATTTTTCAGGATGCAAAGAAAACCCCCCAAATAACTTCAGGTGAAACACAGGACTCTGAAAACATGTGATGTGAATGTTTTCAAGATGCACAATAAGGAGGCACTTGAAGAAAGGTGGGCTGCATGGTCGAGTCGCCAGAAGAAAACCATTACTACGCAAATGACACAAAGTATCCCACTTACAATACTACAAACAGCACTGAGACAAGCCTCAAACCTTCTGCCACAAAGTCATTTGGAGTGATGAGACCAAAATTTAGCTTTTTGGCCACAACCATAAACACTACATTTGGAGAGCAGTCAACAAGGCCTATGATGAAATGTACACCATTCCTACTGTGAAACACGAAGGTGGATCGCTGATGTTTTGGGAATGTGTGAGCTACAAAGGGACAGGAAATTTGGTCAGAATTGATGGCAAGATGAATGCAGAATGTCATCAAAAAATACTGGAGGAAAATTTGCATTTATCAGCCTGGAAGCTGCGCATTGGACGTACTTGGACAATTCAACATGACAATGATCCTAAACACAAGGCCAAGTACACCTGTCATTGGCTACAGCAGAATAAAGTGAAGGTTCTGGAGTGGCCATCTCAGTCCCCTGACCTCAATATCATTGAGCCACTCTGGGGAGATCTCAAACTTGCACTTCATGCAAGACAGCCCAAGAATTTACAGGAACTGGAGGCTTTTTGCCAGGAAGAATGGGCAGCTTTACCATCTGAGAAGATAAAGAGCCTCATCCACAAATACCACAACAGACTTTAAGCTATCATTGATGTTGAAGGGGGCAATACAAGATATTAAGAACTGGGGTATGTAAACTTTTGATCAGGGTCATTTGGGTAGTTTCTGTTGTCATTATGATTTAAAAAGAGTAAACACAGTTGATTGATAATAAATGGCTTCAGCCAAACACTAACCATGAGTGAAAGAAAAGTTTTTGTGCTATTCATATTCTCGGAATAATGGCCAAGAAATCATAAATTCTGCCAGGGTGTGTAAACTTATGAGCACAACTGTATATTACCAATTAAGTAGTCTCTATAAAAAAATATCATATTGGATCAGCGTATGGGAGAAACCAGAGAGAGTCTGAGCCAGTGAAGAGCTCAACCACTTTAGGACTGATCACTGTGCTGCTACTGCGGGACAGTAGCAGCCCTGTGTCCAGCGATGGAGACCTACGTCGCTGGACTCCTGCCTGTCTCGGCGGTGCGCACGCGTGCCGCCGGAGGCTCGTTCCTGCTGTGTTTAGACACAGTGGGAGTCGGGCCGGAGGAGGAGAGGCGGCGATCACTGTCTCTCTTCCCCAATCGTCGGGGAAAGGGTGAGAAAATCCGCCTGCTTGTGTAAACAAAGCAGACGGATCTTCTCTTGTGACAGACAGGGACAGATTACAGGATTCAGCATAGCTGAACCTGCGATCTCTGTCTCTGTCACAGAACCCCCTCCCCCCACATACGTCAGTAAGCATGAGGCATACATTTAACCCCTTGATCACCAACAGTGTTAACCCCTTCCCTTCCAGTGTCATTATTACAGTTACAGTGCATATTTATAGCACTGACTACTGTAGTAATGTCACTGGTCCCCCCAAAAGTGTGAAAAATGTCAGTTAGGGGTCCGATCTGTCTGCCGCAATGTCGCAGTCCCACAAAAAAAAGAAAATCGCAAATCGCCACCATTACTAGTAAAAAAAAAAAAAAAAATAATAAAAATGACAAATCTTTGTTAGTAAACACGATTACTTTTGCGCAAACCAATCAAAATACGCTTTACCAAAAATATGTAGCAGAAAACAAATTGGCCTAAGATGTTAAAAAATTCTGATTTAGAAAAATTTTTTGGGGGGGGATGTTATATAGCAGAATATGAAAAATATCGTTTTTTTTTTTTTTCAAAATTGTCGCTCTTTTTTTCAAAAATTAAAAATCGCACAGGTGATCAAATACCACCAAAAGAAAGCTCTATTTGTGAGGAAAAAAAGGACGTCAATTTCATTTGGGTACAGCGCCGCACGACCGCGCAATTGTCCGTTAAAGTCACGCAGTGCTGAATCGCAAAATATGGCCTGGTCAGAAAGGGGTTAAAATCTTCCGGTCTTAAAGTGGATAAAAAAACGCTCATTGAGAATTTTTTTGTCAAAGACATGTAGCTAAATACACTTTGGCCTAAATATATTACAAAAATTGAATATATTGGATATTTTTTAACTGTCAAAGTAGAAAATGTCAATTTTTCGCAAAATTTTTGCTCGTTTTTTTATTAATATAGCAAAAAATAAAAAGCGTAGAAGGTGATCAAATACCACCAAAAGAAAGCTCTGTTTGTGGGGAAAAAAAGGACGTAAATTTGTTTGGGAACAGCATTGCATGACCGCACAATTGTCAGTTAAAGACGCGCAGTGCTAAGTTGAAAAAAGTGGCCTGGTCATTGAGCAGCCAAATCTTCCGGGGCTGAAGTGGTTAATATTTATACACCCATACAGGTGGAATGCCTAATAATGATTTTAGTGTATTTTTTGTGAAAATATGGTCTTGCTATATTCGGGGGGCTGCCAGGTAGCAGCAGCCCTGATTGGTAAGCTGCAATAAAAGACATTTTTGGTTTTGGGTGTAATACCGCTTTAAAGTCTCTAAAAGGGATATAATTAGGGTTGATTGTTTTTCCCGCCAGCTATAACTTTGCAATAAACGTTTCTGTGCAAGACTGACTCTTCCTTTACCATTACAGCTGTCTTCATCCTCCCACTTTCAGTCTGCCTTGGTGACAGATGTTAAAAATACCTAAAAACAATTTTATGTCTCTATAAGGGAGGACTAAGCTATGGGTGAGCGCAGCCTACACATATAGAAGATCTAACATACAGGTGACTCATAAGGCCTCCAACAACCTCTATTACAGCTGGATTCTTCAAAGAGAGTAGGAAGAAAGTGTGAACCAAACCCTGCCTTCAGCCACCGACACCTTCACACCAAACCCTGACCGCTTTCTATATACAATCAACAACACATTACAAAACTCAACAACCATCCATGGGGACAATGACTACAGGGCACACCTACCTCTACTTAAAGTGGAGTTCCGGCCTCAAATACCTTTTTTAACTAAAAATACCCCTATAATACTAATCCATCACCCTTTACAGAACCGCTATTCTCATACTTACAAGGTGTACAGTACTGGATTTTAGCCAAAATCTTACTTTTAAAAATGCTGTCTGGGCGCGGCCATCTTAGATGTGGGCATCTGAAGCCGCGGCGTAATCTGCTGTGTCCTTCTTCCTGATTCCAGGGAGTTCTTCCTGATTCCAGCCTCCTGGGAGTGATGACTAACAGCTCCCAGGATGCAAAGCAAAGGCGGAAGTGAGGTCCAGCCTCCTGGGAGTGATGACAAACAGCTCCCAGGATGCAATGCAAAGGCGGAAGTGATGTCCAGCCTCCTGGGAGTGATGACAAACAGCTCCCAGGATGCAATGCAAAGGCGGAAGTGAGGTCCAGCCTCCTGGGAGTGATGACAAACAGCTCCCAGGATGCAATGCAAAGGCAGAAGTGAGGTCCAGCCTCCTGGGAGTGATGACAAACAGCTCCCAGGATGCAATGCAAAGGCGGAAGTGATGTCGGTGGCCGTGGCCACAGAGCGGGGGGACAAGGAGGAAGTACATTAAAAAATGCCCTGAAAATTAGGTAAGGGACCCCCAAAAAAAATTTAAAATGCCCAATTGTTGATCAGCATAGCAAGCACTCCAGGAATCACTCAAGTTGCAAAACAGGCCGGAACTCCACTTTAAAATGGACCTGGCATCAGATGTATGGTCTCATTCATTTAATTATATATTACTTCCAGGTAATAAAACCACTCGCAGAGATCAAAGTACCCCCCCCCCCCCCGACAGTGTCTTCATCTGCATTTCTCTCCAGAAGGAAAAAAGCCAGGCATCATCCAGGGTCAGCATCTAAAGTAATCCTGGTATTTGTTGTTTGCCTTTCAGCCTTCTGGCTAAGATCGAGTGTAGTATAATGTATGTCGCAGGTGTCAGACACAAGGCCCGTGGGCCGAATGCGCCTCCCCCCCCAGGCCATTTCATGTGGCCCTCACACCTTTCCTGCAGCTGTGGCACACCCCTTGTCTCTGCCCCACCTGGTTTCAGTAGTTGGCAGCAGAGAGGACAGAACTAATTTGCCAGATCCTGCACATCTCTGTGCAGCCACAACACCACCATGTCTTTGCCTCCCCTGGTCTCCGCATTCAGCAGACTCAAGCTGACTCCAACCCGCTTCTGGTCCTCCTCCAGATCTTGCACATTCTTATTCCCAGATCCACCCACATCTTCTTCCTGGCAGTAGCACAAGGTAAGGGGATGCATTGTGATGTAAGGAAGGGTGGATGACTCTTGACTTATGATGGTGGGGGGGGCTCTTGACATCTCATGTAAGGGTGTAAGGGGGCGTGGGGTGCTCTGGACATCTAATCTTACTGATAAAACTAACCATAATGCTGATGCAGCCCGCGATGAAATGGAGTTTGACACCCCTGCTGTATGTGATCAACTACAAAAACACAAAAACCCATGGGACTTTCATAAGAAACACTAAACAAGTATGAAAGATTAAAAACAAAAAGTTGTATTACATAGATAAAAAAATGTAATAAAAAAAGTAGACTGTGTACCCAATTTGGACAGGTACCCGCTCCCACTGCGGCGCTCGGCAACACAAGTTCTCCTCCCAGCCCCCTGCAGTCTTCTGGGACCCTTTCACAGTGTCTGTGTTTATTTCACTGGAAGACAGTCTGGAATACACTTTGAGTGCTGCTGTTTATTTGAATTTACTGCATTATCCTTTACCAATAGGACTTTGTGCTAGCTGCTCAAGACTCATTCATTGGACTCACATTTATTATTGCATATTTATTTTCTTTGTCCTAGCGCAATATCTGGATTTTTTATGTGTCCCAGATGACTGCATCCACCAAGTGATAGCCACCAAGAAAGCCACTATCTGTGACAAAGTAAGCAGAGGAATTTCACAAATATTCTCAAAAGCCGGTCTTTGAAGAACCAACAGTACAAGATTAGGATCCCATGGAGGCACCAGGGACCGTACCAGAGGAGCCAGGCGGCGAACTCCCTGCATGAAGGTATGAACCAAGGAATCCGCGGCCAACGGTCTTTGGAAGAAAATTGCCAAGGCTGAAATCTGGCCCTTAACCACTTAAGCCCCGGAAGATTTTACCCCCTTCTTGATCAGGGCCTATTTTGCGATTCGGCACTGCGTGACTTTAACGGACAATTGCGTGGTCGTGCAACGCTGTACCCAAACTAATTTGATGTCCTTTTCTTCCCACAAACAGAGCTTTCTTTTGGTGGTATTTGATCACTTGTGCGATTTTTTGATCATGCGCTATAAACAAAAAAAGAGCGACAATTTTGCAAAAATAATATTTTTCACATTTTTTTATATGAAATTCCCCCCCAAAAAAATGTAAAAATCAAAATTTTTTAACATTGTAGGCCAATTTGTTTTCTGCTACATATGTTTGGTAAAAAAAAAAAAAAAAAAAATTGCAAAAAGCGTATTTTGATTGGTTTGCGCAAAAGTTATTGCGTTTACTAACTAAGGGAAAGATTTTTGTCATTTTTATGTTTTTTTTTTTTTTTTTAACATGTAATGGCGGTGATCTGCGATTTTGCGGGACTGCGACATTGCGGTGGACAGATCGGACCCTTGACTGACATTTTTGACACTTTTGGGGGTACCAGTGACATTACTGCAGTAATCAGTGCTATACATATGCACTGTTACTGTAAAAATGACACTGGCAGGGAAGAGGTTAACTTTATTGGAGAGGGAGGGGTTAAGTGTGTCCCTAGGGGCGTGTTTCTAACTGTGATTGGATGTGGCTGTGTGTGTAACAGCAGAGATCAACGGTCCTACAAAGCAGAACCGTATGATCTGTGCTTTTACACAGGGGAGAATGACAGGCGGCTTTGTTTACATTAGCCGCCTGCCTTTCTCCCTCTCCACCCGACGATCGCGAGTGACGATGTCCGCCGGTCACACACGCGGGCTGCTTAGGGAACGAGCGGGGGCAGGAGCGCGCCTCCGGCGACGCGCGCTCGCCCCCTATTGGCTCCCAGGCTAGTGACGTACAGGTAGGTCACTTTGCCTGGGAGGGGCTGACCGCCGCCGTATATAGTCGGGCGGCGGTCGGCAAGTGGTTAATGGTGCCCAGGGCCAAACGCTGATCTATACCCCTTTGTAGAAATTCCAGCAAACGTGATACCAAGACTCACACCAAGTAATGCACGACTTCCAATCTTAATGGTAAATCTTCAGAGAAGTAGATTTCCTAGCTTTTAACAGTAGGAATCACTGAATCCGACAACTCCCTATTCTTCAATACCTGGCTTTCAATAGACAGAAGATCTTCTCTGATTCCATAATGGCCCTTCTGCATTATGTGACAGGGGTGAATAATGTGGCTTAGGGCCTAGAAAGGCTGGCATTTGCAAAATCCAATAAATTGTTTCCTACGTTTGTTCTTATACAGAAAGTCTGGAATAAGACACGACAGCTACAAGACATACATGGCTTCACTAGATATAGTTCCAAATGGGGGAATAGATACTATACAGAACTGCAATCAGTGCAAAGCGAGCCCAGATGGAAGTTGTATGGGTTTACACACCTGTCCCAAATTTTTGCAAATGGAAGGTTATGCTCATTTCCAGATCTACAGACTAAATTTCAAACTTCAACAAACTATGTGGTTCCAACTATCTGCAATTGCAACACGCTGTCAGGGCACATTTGGGGGGGGGGATCTATATTCTTCCCCAATTTTCAACTACATGAAAAGTGGAATCAGCAGGACTAAAATTAATATTTTGAGGAAATGAAAAAATGTCCTTTTTTTGTCACCAGTGAAAAAACAAACTGCTCCTGAGCTCCCTCATGTAGCCCAAAATTCAATATTACAAGGTTTACGCTGCCATTGTAGATGTCATTAGAGACCTCAGGGAATTCTGATTTTCACGCGAACAGCACTTGTCTGCTATAGGTAAGAAGATCAGCAAAGCACCAACATTCTGCAGCACTACTAATTGGTAATCAGAGACTGCGTATGTAATGAGAAATTATGGTGGCACCCCGTGTTCCTATATATTATAAAATATGCACATTTTTCCAAATCATGACAAGGTTATTTTACAAGTCTTATCTGATCATTAACCACATCCCGCCTGCCCTATAGGCGTTTGACGTCGGGAATGTGGCTGCATTATCCTGACCGGACGTCATATGACGGGGGCGCGCAGAGCGGCGATCGGTGATGCGAGGTGTCACACTGACTCCCTGCATCTCCAATCTCGGTAAAGAGCCTACTGACGTAGGCTCTTTACCATGTGATCAGCCGTGTCCAATCACGGCTGGTCACATAGTAAACAGGAAGAGCCGTTGATCGGCTTTCCTCAATACGTGCCTGACAGGCACGAGTAAAGGAGCGCCGATCGGCGGCTCCTCTGACAGAGGGGGGGAGGGGGTCGGCACTGGTAATCAGATCATTAAATACCAGTGCAGACCCTCGGGGAGGGGTGCCACTAGAACCACCAGGGATGCCCACCCATGACCCCAGGGATGCCTAAACATTACCCCAGGGATGCCCACTATGGCCAACAGGGATGGCAATCAGGGCTCAGGGAGCCCCCCATTGCCCTCCCCATCAGTGCTGCCCACAAGTGCCCATCATTGCCATCTATCAGTGCCGCCCACCAGTGCCCATTAGTGCCCATCAGTGCCGCCTATCAGTGCCCATCAGTGCCGCCTATCAGTGCCCATCAGTGCCACCTATCAGTGCCCATCAGTGCCGCCTATCAGTGCCCAGCAGTGCTGCATATCAGTGCCACATATCAGTGCCTATCAGTGCCACCTATCAGTGCCACCCCATCAGTGCCTGTCAGTGCAGTCTCATCAGTGCTCATCAGGAAGAAACTTATTTATTTACAAAATTGTATAAGATAAACAAAAAAACTTTTTTTTTCAAACTTTTCGGTCTTTTTTTATTTGTTTAGCAAAAAAGAAAAAACCTGGCAGTGATCAAATACCACCAAAAGGAAGCTCTATTTGTGGGGGGAAAATTACATAAATTTGGTTTAGGTACAGTGTTGCATGACCGCGCAATTGTCATTCAAAATGCAACATCGCTAAAAGCCGAAAATTGACCTGGGCATTAAGGGGGTGAAAGTGCCCGGTATTGAAGTGGTTAAAGAGATTAAAGCTGGGTTCAAACTGTGTGCGGACAGCACAGCAGGGATCCAGTATGTCCCTGTTCTCCGTTTCGGGGAGAAATCAGGCTTGAATTTTTGCCTGAATTCGGAACTGAAACGGAACCAAAAGGCACACAGGACCCCTGTGCAATGCGCTTCGGAGCCGTCACGGAGATGTATGAACCAGTTCCATTGAGAGTCGGTCACACTTGCATGTCTTGCAAATTGGATAAGGGTAAACCCACATCCAATTTGCATCAGTGTGAACCCAACCTAAAGCTTTTATGTTACGCATCCCACAGGATCCTCGGTATTTGCAGTCCACATTGGATTGTCCATCCCTGAGCTTCATGAAATAAAAACTATTAGAGATATAAGAGACAAAAATTCACCTCCTTCTCTTCCTCTATCCTGAGCCGTTCGTCCTCTTTCTTCCTCTCTTCTTCACGCTTTACTTCCAATTTCTTCCGTTCCTGACGCTCAGCTTCCTCAGCCTATAGAGACCAAAAGAGATTCTTTTACTAAAGCAAAAAATACAAACAGCCCGTGTTTGATAAGCTATTGGGAGGCCACATTTATAATGCATTACCCAGATAATCTCAGCTCCTTTGTAGATCTATACAAAGACTAATGTTCATTGGGAGCTGAGACTTGTGCAGAGTTTGTGCAGTGACCACTCAACAGCAGAGCTTGAAGGGAAAAATCGGCCGGTCACAGACACACCCTCCTTGGCTCCTCTCTCAAGAGGCTTCTTTACTGTGTAGCAATGCTGCTATGTAAAGCCCAATGCTGGGAATTACAAAAAACAAGAAAAAAACCTTGCAGTGGCTCCATTCCTCCCCCTTATGGTAGTGGATCTGGGTTGGGCCCGGGACAGCCGTTGGTTATGCTCCCACAGCTTCCGGGTTGGATATACATTTTTCAGCTACCTCCATTTTTACAGCATTTTAAACTTTGAGTTGATCTGTAAGTTATCACATATTCTCCCCCTTTTCCCTTACCTTTGGGATAGCGTGAGATTTTTTTTAGATACTTATACACACAATTTCATTTTGCAGACTCATGTCCTGCATCCGCTCCTGAGGAAGTGTGTTTAACGCACGAAACGCGTCAAGCCTTCATTGGTGCAGCCATACCATTAGTAGATGTTTTATTCTGATCCAATGTATGCTACAATTTCATTTTTTGGAATTATGTATTACTATATACTGTTGATGTAGTTTATATATATATTGGATAATGTTAACCATTCACATTCTTTTTTCTGTAAGAGGTTATGTGTATTTTAGTCTTTTATTTTATTATCAATAAATTGTTATTGTGATACTTCATTCCCCCAGCTGATAGCCAGTGCCTCATTTAAAGTCCAAACCTCTTTCTCTCGTTTACTCGCATAAGATGTAATACTTGGTCTCTTTGCCATCCTCAAGAACTACGCAGGGCTATTAGCCCCGTATTGTACTTGATGACAAAAATGAACAATCACCAGCCAAAGAGTCTTATTGTCGGGGGACCGCTCACAAAGCACGGGGGAAGCCTGCTGGAGCAAGGCATACAAGGTGAGGAGAAGAGTTGGACTTTAACCGTTTCCCCCCCCCCCCCCCCCAGGCCAATTCTGGAATTCCTGTCATTCGCGTAAAAATCAGCATTTACACAGAAGGTTTGGCAACAAAATTATTGCTCTCGCTCTGAAGTTCGCGGCAATACCCCTCATGCATGGTGCGATCACCATTTACATATACGTGCCGGACTTTTGTATGCTTTCACCTTTGCATGTGAGCACAGGGGGACAGGAGCACTTTACCTTTTTTTGTTCTTCTTTTTGTTCTTTATTTTATTTCTATTTTTTTTTTTATTTATTTTTTTACACTTTCCCTTTTTTTTTTTATCAACTTTTTTGATATCCCAAGGGATTAACAGTATCCCTTGTGATAGCAATAAGCATGACAGGCCCTTTTTTGGAGCAATCTGGGGTCTATTAGACCTCAGATCTCTCCTCTGCCCTCAAAATCATTGATCTTTGTTTGATCTGATCCTTACAAGCTGGTAACGGCTTGTTGTAAACACCAAATAGAAAAATGACACAGTCTTCGTTGCTTCCGGTTTCTTACATTACAGAGAGGAGGTGGGTACCTTCCTCTCCTCTGAGTACCCAACGGGACCAAACGGCAGCAGTACCGAGCTCCCCGAGTGCTTGGGAGAGCCTAGTAAGGGTGGATGGGGACAGAAGGAGGGGGGATCCTCTTCTGCGCCCTGTAAAAGTGATCAAGCATAGGTGCTCTTAGAGGCGCCTGGCGCTTTTTTTTTCCTGCCTCTAAGTGCCCCTCAATGTTAGCCTATGTGCTCAATGCACATAAAGACGTTTAGAGGAGTTTAGAGGCAGAAATATAACCCCACTGCTAGTACGTCCCAGGGCAGCAGCGTTCTGTGCTAATGCTGGGCACATTTAGCACTTGAGCATGAATTAATTTCAATGGCCAAAATAAGTTATAATTCTGGCCAATAAAATGTGTCCAAGCACTTGACTCGCCTAAATGCGTTTACAAGCATTAAGCGTTTTTTTTTTTTTCTGGCAAAACACTGCTGCCAGGAGGAGAGGCTGCTAGGAGAGGTGGCCAAAGAGTTCAGTGTGCATGAGGCCTGATGTGTGCATGAAATCTATGACAGCCTGAGGAAGGGGGTACGCCCCTGAAACACGTAAGCCGCATTTAGAGGTTCCACATCTCTATACGGTCTGTACCTGCATACCCAGTGAACCTCCTTGGGGGACTCACTATCTCTATTTTGTGCCAATGTTCCATCTATTTATGTGAGTATGATGTATACATGTTTTTAACAATAAACTGTTTTTAAGGTAATGAGCTAGGTGGTGCGTCCGCTGTATTTCTTCTTTTTTAGTTTTATTTAGGGCAATATGCGCCCTGGGGCAAACGCCCTGAATGCAAACCGCCTGCTCTTCGGACGTTCATCCCTGGGTGCATACTGCCCACAATGTTAGCACAGCTCGGAGCACCATTCAGCCAGCACATAGAATTTTACAGGCTGCCGGCAGCGGAGCTGGATGATGTGCCTGTACCTACCACCCACACCAAAACACTAGAGACTCGTGCACTGGACTAAACACCATGATGTCATAATAGGCTAGTGTCCACCAAAAACTGAATTACACTTTTGGGTGGACTTATCAGTTCCCATTCCCCTCTTACTGATCACACAGATGTTCTCACCTCTCGCTGGGCTTTTCTAGCTTGCTTCTCTTCTAACTTCCTCTGCTTCTTAGCCCCGATCTTTACTGTAGACTGGATCTCCTGAGAATCATCACCCTCCTCTTCCTCCTCCTCCGCCATTGCTACAAAATAAGAATAATACAAAAAGACATAAAATACCAATTCCACAGTTATTGCAAGGGCTCCTGCACATTGCCTGCATGGCAAATGCTCCATTTTAGTGTGCGCACAGCTGTCAGTATTACCTGGCAGCACGCTGTAGTAAGGGGCGGTGTAATGGGACTTTCAGCACATCGCATGGTTTACTCTTTTTTACTTTTTTTTTAAACTTTTTTTGAAGTGCACAAAATAAAACTTTATTCATGTTTCCACACAATAATAAACAAAGATAACGCAAGTAAATCCAAAATGCAGTTTTGGAATGATGATTTCATTTATTAAAGGAAAAAAGCTGTCCAAACCTGCCTGGTTCTATGTGAAAAGGTAATTCCCCTGCTAAACCTAATAACTGGTTGTGCCACCCTTGGTGGTAGCAACTGCAACGTGCTTGCTATAACTGACAATGAGTCTTTTACATCGCCGTGGAGGAATTTTGACCCGCTCCTTTTTGCAGAATTGTTTTAATTCAGCCACAATAGAGGGTTTTCTAGCATGAACGTCCTGCTTATATTGATTGTAAAGTCAGAAGGTTTTTCTATTCAAATGATAAAAAACCTTCTGTGTGCAGCTGCCCCCCAGCACCCGCTAATACAGGGGTGTTAAACTCAATTTAATCGCGGGCCGCATCAGCATTATGATTGCCCTCAAAAGGGCCGGTTGTATCTGTAAGACTAGATGTCAAGAGCATCCCCTACCCTTACATAAGACGTCAAGAGCCTCTCCACCATCAAAAGTTGAGTCCCCCACCCTCCCTTACATCACAGTGCACCTCCCTTACCTTGTGGTGCTGCTGGGAAGAAGCTGGAGGCATTGCTGGAAAGCAGAAAGTATAAGGTCTGGAGGAGGACTGGAGCTCTCCTGCAGCTACAGGAGAGGTGCGAGGGCCACATAAAATGGCCCAGAAGGCCGGATTCGGCCCGCGGGCCTTGTGTTTGACACCTGTGCCCTAATACTTACCTGAGCCCCATCTCAGCAGTGTCTCTGCTGCCTGAGACTCCCCCCCCCCCCCCCTCATTGGTTGAGACAGCAATGCAGCGTCATTGGCTCCTCAGAAGTGTCTCAGCTGCCTGAGACTCCCCCCTCAATCAATGGTTGAGACAGCAGTGCAGCGCCATTGGCTCCTGCTGCTGTCAGTCCGCCAATGAGGAGAGAAAGAGGGCATTCCCGGGCCGCGGCTCTGTGCCCAAATGGACGCAGGCAGCTGTGACTCGACTCGGGTGCCCCCAGAGCAAGCTACTAAATCATAAACACAACCGCGGACTCCGGGTATGGAACGCCGCTTCCGCGTTCCACCGGGAGCCGTAAGTGACGTAGGATCGTGATCGCACTACCACGTCACTTCAGGCTCCCGATGGAACGCAGGTGGAACGCGGAAGCGGCGTTCCATACCCGGAGACCGCGGTTGCGTTTATGATATGCCCTTTGTAAGCCTGTACCATGTAAGTGCATATAATTTACCACTATTAAATTACACTTTTTGAACGTACTTCACTATCTGAGTCCTCTTGTTCCTTTCCTGGGTACGTTTTATGGGAGTCAATCCCCAGCTTCAGTGAGCTTAAAGGAGGATCTGTTTGGAGTATATCGCAAGTGTTGCCTGTCCTGGTATTGGGTGTTTATACCTTTGGTGTCCTGAGTCTACCTTTACTGACCCCCTATAACTTAAGGGGTCCACTACATCCGGTAAGCCTTGAGTGCACATCGGGTGTTCCTGTGTATTTGGTGGAGGTGTTTACAACCTATCAAGTGCTGTTATTATTGCCATCATCAAATCTTCTATTTCTATTGGACATTTATTATTACTACGCACTATTTATTTATTTACTTATTCAATAGTCACTATATATGTTTAGTTCGCCTCATCATAAGCATATGATCGTATAGAATTTATCCACTAATTATTTATATATGCACTATAATATGCACCTTATTTTTTCCTTGATTGTAAGGTCTTTATTTTGCGCAAGTGTTGTTTAGTTGAGCGCAACTTTTATTTAGCAATATTTAACCTCTTTCATAATTCACGCATTCACGTGTTTGTTGCGGCTCCTATTAAGGAGTTAATCCTGCACTTTCTATCCAATATTTTTTCATATATTTATCCATCACTTCCTTTGCGCGGGTTTTTGTTGGTATCAACACCCCAAATTTTCTTTGCTATAGCAATTTTGACTGACAAAAACATGAAGTAAATTAATGTTTGGGTAGGTCTTGGGATATTTTGGCAAGTTTTTTTAACAGGGCGATACTCGCGTTCTTGGTGATATTGACCTGTGTGACTGTGAAAATTAAGGAATGGATCCGCATCCATAAACGGCAAACTTCGAGGCAGGTCCACCACATGCGTAACGGTGTACCTATCTGTCTACAACCCCTAAAGCAGTAGGCTGAGGTGCCCGGGAACATTTTGGCTAGGCGTTCTGGCACTAAATACCATCTAGCCTGGACCCTGCCACTATTAAGGCAACATTGAGAATGCCTTTGTGGATTCTTGCACTCCATTTCTGTCAGTCCTCCACCGCAGGGACAATGGACAGATCTGCTTCCCATTCCGTCTGGTAAGATATTTAGCGTCAGAGTAATTTGTATAGCATGGAGATCCCTCCATGTTGAGCAGCATCTTGCATGCATCTATTTTCAAACATCGTTCGGACTGTCATGTCCGTGTTTTCCTTTTGCAAAGATTTAAGAAAATGACAGCTTTGTTGTAAGTGAAAGTTCTCTGTAGGAGGCATCTCCAGGCTACCTGTGTAATAAGATGGGGGTGTATGCCCCTGTGATCAAGGTAATCTTACGCCTATGCGATATAATCCCCTGTTTAACCACCAGCTAAATCTTTCGAGTTGCGTTCCCGGTGGAAACAGGGGATTTCCGAAAAGGGGAGCCACAGGGGTGTGTGCTGAACGTAAGGGCCACCTTCTGCAGCTCATATCCCACACTTGTAATGAGTGAAAGAGCATGGGACAGAGGATAGCCCTACGTTGTCTCTGTGGGATCCAAATAACTAAGTCAATTGTAATTGGAGAACATGCTTGGGCTTCTATGGAAACCCAGTCTGGGCGATAGTGACGGCTATGGAGTTGACTTAGTTGGGCAAGTTGTGCAGCTACATAAAATGTAAAGTCAGGTACGCCTAGTCTAGCAGAATCCTTAGGAGGGTACATAGTGGCCCTAGCTATTCTGGAACCTTTGGAAACCCAAAATTTACTTGAAAATATTTGACTGAAACTGTCGCATGGCATGAGTAGGGACCTGGATAGGCAGAGTGTGAAGATTTTATAGCAACTTGGGTAATACTGTCATTTTCACTGAAGAGATTCTGCCTATCCAAGAGAGACCTGCTTCAGACCATGTCTGCATATCCTTCAGTAGTGTGTCAAACAATTCCGGATAATTGGCTTTGTATAGAGAGGTGATGATCGGGGTCAGTCGGATCCCCAAATAGGAGAGGAATGTCTGCTGCCACTGAAAAGGGAATGGATTGTTGTGAATATTACACATTTCGGGAGGTTGATATTCAACGCCTCTGATTCGTCCCAAAATGTTTTCAAAACGTTTCAGTAGAGATAACGTGGTAACGTGGTGTGGGGGGGGGGGGGGAGGATATAAATAATAACAGGTCATCTGCGAATAATGCACAATTATGGTTTCGGTTTCCGCTCTCTATACCCTGAATGTCCGGATTGAGTCTTGTTGCAATTGCAAGGGTTTCGATAGCTATAACAAACAAGGTGGGGGATAGTGGGCATCCTTGCCGAGTACCCGATAGGATTTGTATTGGGTCTGACTTATGGCCACGCATGACTATCTGGGCAGTAGGAGAACTATATAATGATTGTAGCAAGGCCAAAAATCTAGGACCAAAATTCCATGTCAACAATACCCGGAAAAGAAAGGATGATGACAGGGAATCGAAAGCTTTGTGAATGTCCAAGGACAGCAACATCCCTGTCCTATTCGTCCTATAAAGAGTGAAGTATGGATACAAGGTCAATTGCTCTACGAACCTGGTCAGCTGCCTGCCTATGTGGTAAAAAGCCCACCTGATCCGAGTGTATATAGCCTGCAATATACGTTGATAGGCGATTTGTAAGAATTTTGGTGAACAATTTCAGGTCGGTGTTAATTAAAGAAATGGGACAATAGTTGACTATGTCGCTATGCTCTTTGTGTAGTTTAGGGATAAGGGTAATGAATGCTCTGTTGGACAGTTTTAAAAAATTGTGTCAAGGAAGGGGCCAGTAAAGAAGCAAATTTTTTGTAGTAGAGGGTTGTGAATCCGGCCGCTTTGATGGTGGTCAACACCTCCTCCACTGTGATTTCCCTCTCTAGAATGTCTCTATGTTCATCAGTGAGGGTCGGGGTGGGTAGTTGGTCAACAACACCGTTGAACTCCGATTGGGCAGTGTCGCCCTTGTCACTATATTGATTTTTGTAGTAGGTCTGAAATGCTTGTAGCACCAATATAGGATTTTGGGTATAGGATCCGTTAGGTTTTTTCCGAGTATGGAATTGTGTGGGAGGGGGGGCAATCTTGTCACTAGGAATCTGCCTGGTTTATTGGCTTGGGAATAAAACCTGGCTTGCTTTTCCACCTTTGTAGTAAGGCATACATTTAATTCTAGTTGGGCAGATTCGATCTGACTGCGTAAATCTGTTTGAGGGTTGCGTTTACGCTCTTTGAGGAGGGCTGTAAGGTTGTCCGCCTCTAGTTTTAACAAACCGTTATAATGTTTTTTGTATCTAGTTGCCAATTGAAATTAAATACCCCTGATCGTGGTCTTGTGAGCGGCCCAAGTGCACAAGGGGGATGTTTGTGTTGGATTGTTCAGAGAGAAAAACATCTTTAGGGCCATCTCGATATCAAGGCAAAAAGCCGGATTGCTGAGTTGAGATTCATTCAGCCGCCAGGCACGGGAGGATATAGAACTTTGCAAAAAAGAGAAGAGGGCTACCACCGGGAAGTGATCTCCCCAGGATGTCTCTAGGATCTTTGAAGATGTGCATAGGTATAAAGACCTAGTGGTTGTGAAGACGTGGTTTATCCGAGAGTAGGCCAAATGGACTTGAGAGTAGTAAGTAAAATCACGTTTTGTGGTATTGAATTCTCTCCATATGTCCAATAAATCATTATCATGCAACAGTTTTGCAAAGTTAGTGCCCAGTCGTGTGGGCTTTAAAACTTGGGATCCTGGGGGACGTGGTTTTGTCTAGTGACGAGTCTAAAGTGATATTGGAGTCCCCACCCATTATTAAGGTTCCTTCGAAGAGGGGGGGATAGTTGTTGGGAGTAACTTTTGAAAAAAGGGAAGCTGGTCCCTATTCGGAGCGTAATAATTGGGTAATGTCACTAAACTGCCCTCCAAATCTTCCTTAACCATAAGGTAATGGCCTTCCGGGTCATTGATTATCTGTGAAGGAGAGAAAGCTAGGCTCTTTGCCACACAGATAGCCACTCCCCTTTTCTTGTTCGGTGCATTTGCTAAGAAAAAAGTTGGGTAGTGCCTGGGGAGGTGAAAAATGGGTTTCTTGTAGGAACGCTAATATCAGCTCTTGCCGAGTGTAAGTAATTAAAGGCTTTAAGCAGCTTTACGGGTGAATTAGGGCCCTGTAGATTGTGTGATATGAGCTTCATAGATTTTTATGTGTGTATACTAGCCATAGCGTGACCTGGGATGAGAATCGCTTACCTTGGCTTTCAAAGCCATAATGATAGTGCGAACCCATGGGAGCTGAACATTAATGACAGCGGGATGGAGCACCCGAGGAAAAAAGGAAGGAAAGAAAGAGAAAGAAGATTATATGCCCATGAGGGGGTGAGGACCTCAGGTATGGACCAAAAAAGAAGAACTTTAGTGCAATTCAATGAGAACAATATCAAACACATTCCGTAAAAAGCAATCAGTGTATCAAATATATATTTCAGGGAGGTAACAATCAGTTGAAGGCCACAAAATATGGCCCAAGACTTCCAAAGCCACCATCCCTAGTCAATAAAAATATTGTGGGGTCCGGAATATAGGGCGAGGTGCATTACATACCAACCCGAACCAAAATTAACATTAACCGTAGTGTCAACAATGAACGAATGCTTAATCCTTAGTATAGGTCATGAATATAAGCATGTTTATACCTAAAACATTAGAAATGTAGAGCTTATATAAGCAACGGTGATAGATTGATGACCTCTAGTGGAGGAAGTTAAAAACAACACCTGTACAGTGTTATAGGCACATTCTACCTTGAACCTTGGTTCAATACTTAGGCTAAGTTCACATGTAGGCGTTTTGGGGCGTTTTTGGGGAGTTTTTCTGCTCTAGGATCAGCTCAAAAAACGCCCAACAAGACAAATCCTATTCATTTCAATGGCCCGTTCACATCTGAGCGGTTTGACGTTTTAAGCAAAACGTCCAACGCTCAAAAAAGTACATGAGCTTCTTTTTGGGCAGATTACAGGCATTTTTATTTTTTTCCATTGGTTACTAGTCAACCTAAAAACGCCTGCACAAAAACGCCTGTAAAAACGCCCATAAAAACGCCTAAAAAACGCCTGTAAGTAGCAACGCCAAGATGTGAACGTAGCCTTAGAGTAAAGGTACTTGAAAACTAAGAAGTGAAAAGAAAAAACATAAAAAACAAACATTCAGCTACTGTGTATGAGGAACCCAAGATATGAAGAGGGAACCGCAGAGAGATTTCTCTGAAGATTTATTCAAAGATGGTTACTCAACAACTTTTTATGGCAGTCTGGACTTGAGGCGTGTGTGGCTTCTGGTATTTCTAGGAGATTGGCACACTGGGGAGACTGGGAGGCCTCTGCCATTCCTGCCACGTCCAGAAGTAGAAGAAGTTTGAGAACCTGGCGATGGGGGAGGTGAGTGGGAGATGTGACCCAGATGTTTAAGTAAAGCTTCTCCATCCGAAAAGTTGAAGAAAGAGTAGGATTTGCCCTTGTAAGGAAACGTGAGGCGAAATGAAAATGACCATCGATACCGAACACCCTTTTGTTGTAGAGGTAGGAGCAGTGGACCAACGTTTCTGCACCGTTGCAGGTGAAATGTCAGCAAATATTTGCACCTCATGGCCTAGTAGCTGGATTAAGGGTAGATGTCTGGCCTTTTGCATAATGCTTGCCTTCACCTTGTAGTAATGAGGCTTAACAATAGTGTATGAAGCAAAAAGAGATGACCGCACTCCGATATAAATCAAATTTGGAGTATATTTATTCCACATCAAACAAGTAGGCAAACTGGAAACATCACACTGTGAGTGCAGGACACAAAGGCAGACGCGTTTCACGACTTAGAGATGTCGCTTATTCATTGCCATGTCTTTTTGCTTCATACGATTTTGGATTACGGATCCGACCAGCACCCGACATCCATCCCACCTGGAGCGGTCTCTCCTATTTGGACTCTATCTGCTTAACAATAATGTCCCTTGGAGGTCCATCAGGACGCAGGACTGTAAGGGCTCTGTGAGCGCGATCCAGATCCAATTTACTGACAGGGATATCTGGAAGCAGTGAGGTCAGTAAAGTAGTGATAGCCTCTTGGAGACCTCTTGGACATTGGTTATTGATTCTGGTAGCCCTCTGATGAGGAAACTGTATCTGCGGGACCTATTCTCCAAATAATCAATTTTGAACAGTGCTTCCTCCAGACATACGGTCCGTTTCACACATAGGGTCCGTTCAGTTCATCAGTTCAGTCACGTCAAAATGTATGAGTTTTCCATCCATTTTTCATCCATTTTTCATCCGTTTTTCATCCGTTTTTCGTCAGTTGTTACCCGTTTTTCATCCGTTGTCATCCGATGTCATCCATTTTTCAACTGTTGTCATCCGTTTTTTTGACGGATGAAAAAACTGAATTTTTGTAAAATCTTACCTGTAAAATTCCTTTCTCTGAGTCCTCCGACAGTCGCCGCCACCTCTAAGTCATCCCTATTGGGGTATTGACTTCCGCGGAAGTCAATACCCAAAAGTGATGACTTAGAGGTGGCGGCGACTGTCGGAGGACGTAAGAGAAAACTGAATTTTTGTAAAATCTTACCTGTAAAATTCCGTTTTCTCTTACGTCCTCCGACAGTTGCCGCCACCTCTAAGTCATCACTATTGGGTATTGACTTCCGCGGAAGTCAATACCCCAATAGTGATGACTTAGAGGTGGCGGCGACTGTCGGAGGACGTAAGAGAAATAGGGCATTCATCCGTTCCAAAAAACGGACATTGACGGAAGTGGATGAAAACGGATGTTAACTGATGATCATCCGTTGTCATCCGTTTTTACACAGAGATACATTGATGTCCGTTTTTCATCCATCAACGGATGGATAAAAAACGGACAAATGGACAGCATGTGTGAAAGGGGCCTAAAGCTTTGACATAAAAACCTAAAAGCTGATTGGTTTCAATGCAGAGCTGCACCAGATTTTGCACTCTCCAGTTTTAGTAAACCAACCCCACTGAATGCTAATAAATATACTAATGTGTGTCGTGCTAACCCTTTAAAAAGAAATATTAAATACATCTTACAATACTATCAAAAGTGCAAAATCAAGCTTTTTACATGATTCAAATATTGATGCAACAATCCCTGAAAAAAAAATGTTTAAAAAAAAATCATATAACTAAGTCGAACATAAAAGTGAAAAATAAAAAAAAAGTGCCCAGGTGGTCAGACAACTTGTGTATTCACACCCAATGTGAAAAACTAAATTTGAAAAGCAAATTCACACGATGAAAGGATAGAGTGTGATGGTGTTTGGTGGTATTTCATGTGCTGTAGTGAAGGAGATAGGCTCCACAAGCCAGCAGGCCGCCCACCTGTGGTGGAACTGAGAGCACACGCTCCCCACCCACACACTGTCTGCTCCTCACGTGTCTTCATGTTCTATAATAGACAAAGATCGCTATACAGATGGACAAGGAGTGTATACTGCACAGCAATACAATATACACGTTATTGTTAAAAGTATTGGGACGCCTGCCTTTACACGCACATGAACTTTAATGGCATCCCAGTCTTAGTCCGTAGGGTTCAATATTGAGTTGGCCCACCCTTTGCAGCTATAACAGCTTCAACTCTTCTGGGAAGGCTGTCCACAAGGTTTAGGAGTGCGTCTATGGGAATGTTTGACCATTCTTCCAGAAGCTCATTTGTGAGGTCAGGCACTGATGTTGGACAAGAAGGCCTGGCTCACAGTCTCTGCTCTAATTATCCCAAAAGTGTTCTATGGGGTTGAACTTAAAAAAGAAACAAGATATTTGGGACTTTAAATGTCTTGTGCGGCATACCCCCAGCCAAAAACGTTGCATTCCAACATATTCTCTGCCCCTCATTTCCTCTATTGAAGTGTCATTAATTATTAAAAAACTGTCAATAAATGGAGTATTCCACGCTGTTCATACTCACTCAGCCACTATGAGATTCGTTTTCTGTATTCTGCAAAAAAACCTGGTTGATCTTTCTGCTCTCTATCTCCCCCTTCTGTCCATGTCCCCAATTCACTTAAGGGGTTTGCAGCTGTGGTGGCAGCCCTTTACATGCTCAGTTTTCAGTGAGTATCTATGCTGAGCATTTCCTCCCTATCACATCTAACTATAGAGTCACACATGTGGGCGTATACACAGTGGTAAATGACAACCCACTCCCTCCCTCCTCCTCCAAGCCCACTAACCAACTAAACACAATGGGGGCGGGATATTACATGAAGATTGATGGAGGCTTCACCTCCCTCTTAATGTAAGGCACAGGCTGGAGGGGCGTAACACAGTCTGTGATCGGGTTTTTTTTGTATGTATTTAAATAATTACAGTGCCATTATCAATATACAGAAATAGAAGGGACAATGTAAATTAAGCCGTGTGTTTAGTATCACTTTAGATCTGCAGTTTCTGACAGTCCTCTCAAGCATTACATATATTGAACATTATGAGGGAGATTTACTAAAACTGGAGAGTGCAAAATCAGGTGCAGCTCTGCATAGAAACCAATCAGCTTCCAGAATTTTTTTTTTTCAAAGCTTAATTGAACAAGCTGAAGTTAGAAGCTGATTGGCTACCATGCACAGCTGCACCAAATTCTGAGTGCTCCAGTTTTAGTAAATCTCCCCCTATGTGTGGCCCTTGGTGATGTCAAGGCCAACATTTGAGGCCCCCTGTAGCTCATAAATTGACAACCACTGGCATAGAATATGCATCTCCTGACTGGGATACAATACAGTGCAATGCCAAGACCTGACTTGGAAGTTAAGGACATCAAAGTGGACTTGCATGAAAAATAGAATTTTTGTAAGAACTTACAGTAAAATTATTTTCTCTGAGTCCTCTGACAGACGCAGCCCTTCCAAGTTTCATCACTATTGGGTAATGGTGCCCTCTGCTCCTGCAGAGGGCGCCATTACTCAATAGTGATTAAACTTGGAAGGGCTGCGTCTGTCAGAGGACGTAAGAGAAAGATAATATACTATTTATATCAGCTATGTTGCTCTCTTCGCTTTGATGTAAAAATACATAATAAAAAAGATAAAGAGAGGACCTGCTACTCCAAGTTGCTGACTGCACCTTGACATGGATTCAATGGCGAATAAAAGCTGGCCATACACCAGTAGAATTTAGGCTGGAAAATTTTGTTTCTGGAATGTTTGTTTGATTTTCTAATGACTGGTGGGGTCAAATCTACGTTTGTATTTGAACGAATATGGCTGACCTAGTGATGACAGGAAAATAATGTCCTAACCAACGATGATTCTACAAATGTTCAAATGAAAATGTAGCCGTGTAACCGACCAGCTTGAGGTTAAGGTTTCCCACACATAAGATGAACTTTGTCTGGTCCAGGCAATTTACATGGGACTCGGAAAAGATTATATGACACTGAGCACAATTTAGGAAAGAAAATTGGTAGGATAGTTCTGAGACCTTATAATTATTCCTATGTTATAGGGGTGTTTACATAAGATTTCTGGATTTGTGGGGCTGACAGCTTCTCTACGCCAAAGGACTTCCTCTGTCTCCTTGGTTTATGAAGGAATCGGAGATTGAAGAGCCACACCAAAATTTAAAGCGGAAGCTTGGATATGGCAATTTTTACATAGTTACATTAGTCCATCTTGAACTAATACAGGACTCAACAAACCCCAGGCGCCAGGTTGCATTGGCGACTAGAATTAGCGGCCTGGCGCCTGGGTTACACTGCGGCAGGTGTTGTCGCCAGACATCTTAAGTCTCCTGTGAGGTGCGTGAGTCTCCCGCATGCGAGCTGCGGCTCCCAGACACCCGCAAGTGCCGCACGATGTCCGACTGTCTGTGTCAGCTGTGACAGAATGGAGCCGATGCTTCCTGTATAGTTCTGGCTCTTTCCTGTCACAGGCGGAATTATATCACATGCACTCCGCCTGTGAGAGGAGAGATACAGGAAGCATCGGCCCTGCATGCATCCTTAAGCGTCGCTCCTAACACTCCTCCAGCATTTCCAGCCAGCAGTACCCACAGCAGTACCAGCCAGCAGTACCCACAGCAGTACCAGCCAGCAGTACCTGCCAGTAGTACCCGCCAACAGTACCCACAGCAGTACCCGCCAACAGTACCCACAGCAGTACCCAACAGTACCCGCCAGAAGTACCAGCCAGCAGTACCCAGCAGTACCAGCCAGCACTAACCATCAGCAGTACCCGCCAGCAGAAGCCACCAGCTAGCAGTAATCACCAGGAGTACCAGCCAGCAGTACCCACCAGGAGTACCAGCCAGAAATACCCACCAGGAGTACCCACCAGCAGTATCCGCCAGCAGTACCCACCAGGAGTACCAGCCAGCAGTACCCGCCAGGAGTACCAGCCAGAAATACCCACCAGGAGTACCCACCAGCAGTATCCGCCAGCAGTACCCACCAGGAGTACCAGCCAGCAGTACCCGCCAGCAGTAAGTCACATGTGCTAGAGGTGCAACTAGCTCCCAGCACATAATTGTAAATATCCCAGCATGTGCAGTGTTTCTAACTCCTACCACCATCACCACTTCAAATCACTGCCCTGGACTAATATATGTGCAAAAAATGTGGGATCCCACTAGTAGCTGGAAAATCAACGTAGCAGACACTGCTACTACAGTGACCTCCACCAGCTTCCAGGTCCTATGCCAAGTGGCTGCTCTGCTGCTTACTGAACACAGGTGGATCGCCCGCACAGCTTTGGAGCTATTCAGAGAACACTTTCCATTTTCTCAATGAATGCAAAGTGTTCACTGATTTGACATGGTGGAACTCGTGATGTCACTGTGCTGCCTCTCTACCTCGTCCAATTAGGGAATACCCAGCAAGTGACCTAATTTGTCAGGAATGCAGCAAGACATCTGCCTGGCGCAGATCCTGGAAGCCATTGGAGATCATTGGAGTGGAGGCAACCGCTACAGCGATTTCCAGCTTCCATGGGGATTCCACATGTATGGCACATACATTACATACTTACATTGGTCCAAGCTGAGACAATATAAAAATTGTCATACCTGGAAACAAGCTTTAACTGTCCAGACACAGATTTAGTCGAAAGTAATATGAGACTTTGTTACAAAGTTTATCTTATGGTACATTGGAATAAATCTGTCTCTAGACAAAAAAAATTTGGCGTGACACTTTAGATTCATTAAACACAATTTGATCTCTGCAGATACTCTCCAGCCAACCATTCAGAACAGGCTTTCCTGAACAATTGGTAGCTCCCTGAGATACACCCAGTGGAAAAATCTTTTGTAAGATATTCCTTTTGTAAACTGGATCTTGTACCATCATCCCATATCTATGGATAGTCTAAAGCTCCCAATTTTACTCTGCTAATCATGCGGCACCAACAATCCCCCTGCAGTCTTTGATGCACCAACCTGTGTGTGATGTTTCCAGGAGACTTTACAGAAAGTAAGAGAACAAATAAATCTAGGTAGTAACCTACTGACAGGCATGTTCCGCTGCCACAAAGTCACCTCCATTCCCCTCGGTTTCACAGACAAGCCGAGTGTCAAAGCTCAAGCAGTCTGCTCCACTCAGCACTGTGGGAACCAAGCTGCACACCAATGATATTTCAAACCATCCAGGCATTTTTTTTTTTTTTATCAAGCAGATCAATGGCAGTTCACACTGCTGAGCCTTCTACCTCTAGCCACACCTCCTTAATCATGGAGACATGTTTCCAGGATTAGGCCCGGTCAATGGTGAAATGCGTTGGAGGTGTGGCTGGAGGTGGAAGGCTTAGCAATGCGAGCCTAATCATGGAGATATGATCTCCATGATTATAAGAGAAGTGCAGGTTTTGAAAAAAATAAACATACATACTATCCCAGGTGGATGCAGCATTGGGTTGTCCCCCGCCACATCTAAGACCGAAAACTGAGTGATTAAAGGCCGCTGATTGCTCAGTTCACAGTCTTCGCTGAACAGAACGGTGACTGTTAGCCACTGTCTCTCTGCTCTACTAACTCACTCAGGCACTGGGCTGTGCATGGTGCAGGAGCAGCAAGCTGCCCTTCAGACATTTAGGTGGATCCCAACATTAAAGTCAGGATACCTTCAGTCTGGACCGGCTGAGTGACTTCAGCCGACAGTGGACTTTAGGAAAATAAATTTGGCCCTAATTCTCCTGTGGAGGAGGACCTGTCTCCATAGAAGACAAAGATTAACCACCCCAAGTTGAGTGCCCCATAGACCAAAGGCTGCCTTAGGTCTTTCTGGCCCTCTTCTCTTCCCCATGCTACCTGTCCCATGACCAAGGCACACTACCTCTTATACAATTGGGAGACTCATGGAGGATTAAGGGCTTGATCACGCAGACATGGTCTCCATAATTAAAGTGGAAGTAAACCTATTGATTTAACAGTTTAAAAAAAACAGTTACATTGTCACATTGGTTGTTCTCTCAACCAAACTGTCAAACCATCCAATGGCTGATGATAACTGACCACATGTGCAGCATCATGGCAGTTTAAAATTAAACAGAGGTCAAGATGGCAACTTCCTTGGCTGAAAACGATAGGAGGGATTACTTCCCAGTCTTGTTAAGGGAGAAACGCATTAGACGTGGCTAGGTGTTGAAGACACAGTAACGTGAGCTAAATTAAAGCGGTTGTAAACCCGAGGAAAAAAAAAAAACCTGCAAGACAAAGGCATAATGAGCTAGTATGCATCGCATACTAGCCCATTATGTATTACTTACCTTAGAACGAACCCCCCGACACGGACCCCCGGACACCACTGCGGGCGCTGCCATGATCCCTCGGCGTCTCTTCCGGGTTCGGCGGCTCCAGCGCTGTGATTGGCCGGAGCCGCAAAGACGTCACTCCTGCGCATGCGCGCGGGAGTGATTTTCCGGCAAGCAAAACTGAAGGTCCCCCTGTCGTGTGAGCGGCTGCATGCACTGCAAATATCTCCTAAACCGTGCCGGTTTAGGAGATATTAATTGTACCTACAGGTAAGCCTTATTATAGGCTTACCTGTAAGTAAAAGTGTCAAAAAGCGGGATACTACCTCTTTAAATTACCAAAATGGTTTGTAACGTCATTTATGTGCGGCCCGGTTCCTACAGCTTTGGGAGGAAGTAATCTACACCAACGACAACTACAGAATACATTCCTCCAGAGAATGCAAGATGCCTATGGAGCAATAGCCCCCACCCCCCCAATATCCTATGATATTAACATAAAATTGGATTCATATTTTTGATACCACAACAGCAAGTCCCTTTTTAGAAGGTGGAGAGAAACACGTCAAAAGCCTATGGAAAAGACACACTGCGAAGTTTAGCAGTTACAAGGAGAAATCTACTCATCAAGCACATCTCAATGAAACCCCCAAAATAGAGCTTGTCACCCACGTGATCGAGAGATGATCTTTCCTGCGAAACGTAATCAGTTTTGCCATTCGTCACTGGTCCCCCAGCTCTGAATATTAGTTGTCCGCTTTGTTCTCTACGTAGGAAGCCAAAAAGGTAAGCACAGATGAAGCCAGTCATTCACATCCTGGCTGTGAATCAATGAGCGTCTAATACAAATGAAACCTTTTATTCAGCTATTCTCAGCCAAGACAGATGATCATCATTTCCACAATACTCGGCCCACACAGGTCTAAGAGTTACTACGGCTCAGTCACACAACAGAATAAAAGTCTAACAAAAGAAAAAGTTTCTAGTACGCAACATTTATAAAAAAAAAAAAACCCCAAAGCAAATTCAGAAGAACAATCAACCTTACTGTGCAAAAATTAAATTCTTATTGAGTTTTATTTTTATTTTTTTTTCAAAAATGTGGTTTTCTGAAGCCAAGCAACTGATGTCCTAGCGCCATACCGAACCAACAGCATCAATGAATCATGTGATGACCAACATGATCCAACTGCATACCATGACAAACATGCATACTCAGATCTCCATAACAATGTATGTCCGGCATTTCAAACTCAGATGAAGCAGTGGATTGAACTGAGAAGGGTGAAATATGTCTACTGTAGGCAGGGCTGCTGTTAGAAATCATGTGTCCATGCAGTCTACATGACAGGGCCCTGGGTGGGTGTTTGAGTGCAGGTGTATGACCCCAATCACGGCTCCGGCCCCATAAACAAACCACTCATTCATATGGCCAAAGTACCTCTGTGAAAGAGCCCTTAACCGCTTTACCACCGGAGGATTTTGCTGTCTTACATCCAGGCCACTTTTTGCGATTCGGCACTGTGCGACTTTAACTGACAATTGCGCGGTCGTGCGACGCCGTACCCAAACAAAATTTACGTCCTTTTTTTCCCACAAACAGAGCTTTCTTTTGGTGGTATTTGATCACCTATGCGATTTTTACTTTTTGCGCTATAAACAAAAAAAGAGCGTAAATTTTGAAAAAATAAGAATATTTTTCACATTTTTTTATATGAAATTCCCCCCCAAAAAAATGTAAAAATCAAAATTTTTTTAAATTTTTGGCCAATTTGTTTTCTGATACATATGTTTGGTAAAAAAAAAAAAAAAACGCAAAAAGTGTATTTTGATTGGTTTGCGCAAAAGTTATTGCGTTTACTAACTAAGGGAAAGATTTTTGTAATTTTTATTGTTTTTTTTTTTAACGAGTAATGGCGGCGATCTGCGATTTTTTTTGCGGGACTGCGACATTGCGGCGGACAGATCGGACCCTTGACTGACATTTTTGACACTTTTGGGGGTACCAGTGACCTTACTACAGTAATCAGTGCTATACATATGCACTGTTACTGTAAAAATGACACTGGCAGGGAAGGAGTTAACTTTATTTGAGAAGGAGGGGTTAAGTGTGTCCCCAAGGGCGTGATTCTTACTGTGATTGGATGTGGCTTGTGATGTAACAGCACAGAGCTACGGTCCTACATAGCAGGACCGTAAGATCTGTGCTGTTACACAAGGGAGAAAGACAGGCGGCTTTGTTTACATTAGCCGCCTGCCTTTCTCCCGGTGCAACCAACGATTGCGAGTGACCGGCGGACACTCGCGCAGGGGGGGTCTGTGAGCGAGCGGGAGCGCTCGCTCCCTAGAGCCTCACAGGCTAGCGACATAGATCTACGTCACTTTGCCTGTGAGGGGCTGACTGCCGACGTAAATAGTCGTTAGGCAGTCGGCAAGTGGTTAAAATTATTGCAAAAGGTTCCCCTTTTTTTCTTTCTTTTTTTTATTAAAAATACCAAACATGTTATACTTACCTGCACTGTGCACGGGTTTTGTATAGAACAGCCCCGATCTTCCACTTCTGGGGTGCCCAGCCGACGCTCCAGGCTCCTACCCTTCATCGGTGCCCCCACGAAAAAGCCGCTGCAGGTGCTCCCGAGTCCCGCTACTGCATCCATTGACACAGACAGCAGGACTCGGCCCCACCCCCTGTTCCCGTGTCACTGGATTTGATTGAATGAAGCCACTGGGCTCGTGCACATCGCTGGATCGGGTAAGTAAAAAGGGGGCTCTGGGGGCAGCTGCAGCAAAGAAGGTTTTTGAGATTTTACAATCACTTTAAAGCGGAGTCCCGCCCTCAAAATTGAAAAAAATCGATTTTGGGCCATCCGCTTGCTGAGTTTCACCTAAAAAAGAAATGGATGCTCTCGATTTTTTTTTTTGTTCACTTACCTTGTTTTAGAAGAAAATATACTCACCTTCCTTCCAGTTCCTCCCTCTGCGGCCCGGCGCAGTCTCTTCTGGCTTGCGATGATTCCTGGGAGCTGAACGTCATCGCTCCCAGGAATCAATGCGCCTGCATCGGCCCCGCTCGTCAGTTCCGGGGCAGGCGCGTCATTACCTGCTAAACAGCTTCTGGGCATGCCCAGAAGTTGTGCAGGGATGCCGCGCCTGCACCGGAAGTGACGAGCGGGGCCGGTGCAGGGCATTCTGGGACTCCGACGTCACCGAAGAGGCTGCTGAAGAGGATGCGCTGGCTTCAGCTGCCCACACCTGCGATGGCAGCGCTGGAGAAGAAATTTTCAAGGTAAGTATTTCTTCTAAAAAAGGTAAGTGCAACCCAGGACAGTTCAGAGGCTATCCATTGTGGAATGTACTAGTCCTGGTTGTCCCGGGGTATTTTTATCTAAATTTCACCCCCGAGGCCGGAACTACGCTTTAATTATGTTTTCTAAATTATTTTTTACAAATTTTCCTTATTTTCTTACATTAATTATAGCCCTGGAGAGGATGGGGAGGGGGACTTTGGTGAAAAATCAGGGGTCTAAACAGATCCCTGATTTCCCCCCTGTTGAGACAAAGTGATTAAAGACACAGAGCCCCATTCCTTTCTCCGCAGCCACAGCTGCTACAGAATAAATGAACAGGAAGAACTCTATACAGAGGCTCCCTGTTCAATCACAAACGGAAGCACAGTAAACACTGGGGGGGGGCGCACAGGGGTTTAAAAACTGCAGATGACAGGGGTCCTGGACAGGAGAGAGAGTAATCGGAGCAGGGGGCATTTCCTGAAACTGATACCCCTGTGGCTTCTCATGCAGCAGCTGAGAGTTTGCAGGAAGGAGAGGAGGAGAAGCCAGCTGTGCTGCAGGGAGGAGGAACTGCCTGCAACATAAAGCAGCCCGGGCCCCCCTGTTGAACTGATTGGGCTTGAACCCCATACAGGAGCGCCAATGGTACCCCCTTATCAGTGGCCCTGACTGTAGGTCACACCCATTTCACTCCAGAAAAAATATTAGACCACATCTGAAAGCAATATTATAGAAAAAATTGCGATAAGAAGGTGTAATTTTTATTTTTTATTTTTTACTGCCGCTGCCATCTTACAGTGGTGGCAGCAGTGGGTTTTTACACACTCCCAGAGGCCAGGCAGCTGTAAAGCAGCCCAATCACTTTCTGTGACTCCCCGAGTGTGCCCCTGCCATGTTTCCCAAGCTCTGCTGTTCCACCTGTGAGCTTGAGACCTACTTAATAAATGTTTAGACACGCTCATGTTTATTTCATTTGCTTGTATTGGTATGAAACAAAAATTGGAGAAACGAAGGGCAGAATTTGACACATTCCACATAAAACTCAAAAAATGGACTGGACAAAATTATTGGCACCTTCTCAAAATTGTAAGACATAATTGCATTCCAAGTTTGTGATGCTCATGTAATTTGTTATTAAACTCACCCGTATCAGTTAACAGGTCCTGAAAATATAGAAATCACATCAGCAACCAGTTAAAGAGGAAGTAAACCCATTCATTTAACAGTTTGAAAAAACAGTTACATTTCCGGCACATGCCCGAAATGTAACACTCCCATTGGTTGTGCACTCAACCAAACTGTCAAAACATCCAATGGCTGGTATCATAACTGATCACATATGCAGCATTATGGCAGTTGAAGATTAAACAGAGGCCAAAGATGGCAGCTTCCTTGCTAGAAAACGATAGGAGGGTTTACTTCCACTTTAAAATGGTGAAAAATTGACTCAACCTTTCGGTTGTGTGTCCCTGTGTGCCACACGGAGCATGGAGAAGAGAAAGAGCAGCAAAGAATTGTCTGAGGATTTGAGAACAAAAATTGTAAAAAAACAAAGACAATCTAAAGGTTACAATGCCATCTGCAGAGATCTTAAACGGGAGTCCAGGCAAAACCTAACTAACGTTACACCTGCTCTCTGTCACATTCTAACCCTATTCTATCTAACCCTGTAAAGCAAAAATCGCTGAACTTACCTATTCTGCAGTCGATCTGTTCCGGTCTCCAGCGGTGGAAGCTGTGTGCAGGAGAGGACTGACAATGGCTGTGAAATGACTGGGAACCCATAGAGTTACTATGGGGCTTCCATTGTCCGATGCCTCTCCTGCACCGTCTCCACGCTGAAGCCACCACTGACAGCTGATGCTGGGATCAGACCGGGTCCGCTGCAGAATAGGTAAGTACAGTGATTTTTGCTCTACAGGGTTAGATAGATTAGGTTTAGAAAGTGGCACAGAGCAGGGTTAGCGTTAGTTAGGTTTCCCCAGACTTATCCTTTAATGGGATGTGTTGGAGCTGGAGAGAGTCCAGAGAAGGGCAACTAAACTGATAAGGGGATTGGAGGACCTTAATTATGAAGAGCGTCTGCAATCGCTTGATTTATTCTCCCTGGAGAAGAGACGCCTGAGGGGGGACATGATAGAAATTTACAAATATCTCAATGGGGATCTCAGCTTAGAAAAAAAGCTGTTCAATCAAAGGGATTGCACGAGGACTCGAGGGCATACAATGCGATTAGAGGAGAAGCGTTTTAACCTCAGGCAACGTGGGGGGTTCTTTACTGTGAGGGCTACAAGATTGTGGAATTCTCTACCACAAGAGGTGGTTTCTGTGGGTAGTATGGTGGCTTTCAAAAGACTTTTAGACGTACATCTCAAGGATCAGAACATTCAGGGCTATGTGAGATGATTACGGCCACACACACCTACACAGGTTGAACTGAATGGACTATTGTCTTTATTCAACCTCATCTATTATGTAACTATGTTCCTGTGTTCACTGTACGCCACATTGTCAAGGAGTTTACAGCCTATGGCACTGGTGCTAATCTACCTGGACATGGATGAAAGAGAAAAATGAAACGAATATTGCAATGAAGGATTGTTAGAATGGTGGATAAAGAACCTCGATCAACTTCCAGACAAATTCAAGCTGACCTTCAGACACAGGGTACAACTATGGCTTGCACTATACGCCGCCATCTAAATGAAAAGCGACACTATGGTGGGAGAACCAGGAGGAGCCCACTGGTGACACAGAAACATAAAAAGCCAGATTGGAGTTTGCCAAAACTCATCTGGGGAAGCCAAAATCCGTTTGGGAGAATGTGCTGTGGACAGACGAAACAAAATTACAGTTTTTTTGGTAAAGCCCATTACTCTACTGTGTTCAGAAAAAGAAATGAGGCCTTTAAAAAGAAAAGAATACAGTCCCTACAGTCACTGATGGAGGTTCACTGATGTTTTGGGGTTGCTTTGCTGCTTCAGGCACTATCGGTCTTGACTGTGTGCATGGTATTATGAAATCTGAGGACTACCAAAGAATTCTGGGGTGCAATATAAAAAGCCTAGTGTCAGAAAGTTGGGTCTTCTTCAGAGGCCATGGGTCTTACAGCAGGACAATAACCCAAAGTACACCTCAAAAAGCACCCAGAAATTGTTTAAGACAACGGGCTGGAGAGTACTGAACTGGCCAGCAATGAGTCCAGATCTAAATCCCATAGAGCACCTGTGGAGAGATCTCAAAACAGCAGTTGGGAAAATAAACCCTTCCAGCTTGACAGACCTGGAGCAGCTGGCGAAAAAAAAAGTGGTCAAAGATTTCGGTAGAAGTGTTACAGGAAGCAATTGACTTCAGTTTTTATTTTCCAAGGGGTGTTCTACGAAATATTAAATTGAGGGTGCCAATAATTTTGTCCAGTCCATTTTTGGAGTTTTGCATGAAATGTGTCAGATTTGGCATTTTTTCTCCACTTTTTTGGTGTCATACCAATACAAACAAAAGAAATAAAGACGAGAATGCCTAAACATTTGTAAAAGCAAAAATGTTCTGGTGCATTGTCTGCCAAAAATGCAGGGGTGCCAATACTTTCAGCCATGACTGTATATGTGCATATTTTGCATTATTTTGTTTGTCCCATTTAGGACATTAAAATGATGGTCCTGGTACAAAGCATTGGCAAAGTGTTTTACAAAATTACAAAAAAGAGAAAAACACAAAAAGAAAATTAAAAATAAGAATACAAACACAGAAAAATTCTAAATATTAATGGTTAGAAAAATAGAGGTTAATTAGAAAAAAAAGAGTGAATTAGAGCTGATTGGGGTACATTAGGCATTAATAAGGTGTTACAGTAGGTGAGGTTGAATAAAGACAACAGTCCATCCAGTTCAACCTGTGTGGGTGTGTGTGGCTGTAATCATCTCTCATACCCCTGAATGTTCTGATCCTTGAGATGTAAGTCTAAGAGTCTTTTGAAAGCCACCATACTTCCCGCAGAAACCACCTCTTGTGGTAGAGAATTCCACAATCTTGTAGCCCTAACAGTAAAGAACCCCCCACGTTGCCTGAGGTTAAAACGCTTCTCCTCTAATCGCTTTGTATGCCCTCGAGTCCTCATGCAATCCTTTCGACTGAATAGCTTTTTTTCTATGCTAAGATCACCATTGAGGTATTTATAAATTGCTATCATGTCCCCTCTCAGGCGACTCTTCTCCAGGGAGAATAAAACAAGCGATTTCAGACGCTCTTCATAATTAAGGTCCTCCAATCCCCTAATCAGTTTAGTTGCCCTTCTCTGGACTCTCTCCAGCTCCAGCACATCCCTCCTGAGGACTGGCGACCAGAACTGGACAGAATACTCTAGATGTGGCCGGACCAGAGTTTTAAAAAAGTGGAAAAAATGGGAACACATATTACATTGTTTGTTTGCTAATCAGAGGGCAATTGACAGTCAAATGCCCTCTGATGAGCAATTCAAACAAGGCGTAAAAAAATAAAATAAAAAAAATAATAATTGCACGCAGTTGTGGGGCATCCCCACTAGAATGGGCAGTACTTCCCGCCAAATGCAACAGTGGGGATTATTTTTTATATTTTTTTATATTTATATATTATTTATATATTTGAATGTTTATATTATTTGAATATTTTTCATATGCCAGAACAGTAAGCATTTTTATTATTTTAATTACCAATAAAAATAAAAAAAATCTTAACTTTACACAAATCACTTCAATAAATGTTTTTTTGTGCAGGGGTTCAACTTTAAAAAATAATTCAGTAAAACACATACAGACTAAATTGATGTTTTCTACATTAGGGTGGGTTTTGCCTTGTGAGGTTTTCACACTCTTTCAATATTTTTTTTTACTGAATTTCAATATTTCTTGGTCGATTGCATGTTTTGAGCCCAGCAGATGCATTAAGATTCCAGGAAAATGTCACTTTCTTAGTGAAAAGCAAAACATCAGCACATAATATGTGATAGTGAGCGCCGGTGAGTCATTTCGAGAATTCACCCTTTCACTACCAGAGAGAATTGTAACCCATCTGCAGATCCCCTCGAGATTGTAAATGTCACTTCCTGGCTAATATCTCCGCCGGGTGCAGAGAGACAAGCAGGTGGAAAATTTCAAACTCTGATTACCACCATGATGACACTTCATTCTCATCCTTGGGGCTTTGTGCCAAAGTCTATGGATCCTAACTATGGTTAGGGATGAATACGTCACTGATACAGGCAAACAGGAATAACAACCCTAAGTGGCCTGTAAAGTACAAGTTGTCAAAGGAACCAGTCACTAAAGTAGTAGTACACTTCTAAAATAACCACTTCAACTCCGGGACAATTCAGACGCTTCTCAAATATATGTCAAATTTTGCTTGAAAATTACTTAGAACTCCCACACATTATATCTATATATACAGTATCTCACAAAAGTGAGTACACCCTCACATTTTTGTAAATATTTTATTCTATCTTTTCATGTGACAACACTGAAGAAATGACACTTTACTACAATGTAAAGTAGTGAGAGTACAGCTTGTATAACAGTGTCAATTTGCTGTCCCCTCAAAATAACTCAACACACAGCCATTAATGTCTAAACTGCTGGCAACAAAAGTGAGTACACCCCTAAGTGAAAATGTCCAAACTGTACCCAAAGTGTCAATATTTTGTGTGGCCACAATTATTTTCCAGCACTGCCTTAACCCTCTTGGGCATGGAGTTCACCAGAGCTTCACAGGTTATCACTGCAGTCCTCTTCCATTCCTCCATGACGACATCACAGAGCTGGTGGGTGTTAGAGACCTTGCGCTCCTCCACCTTCCGTTTGAGGATGCCCCACAGATGCTCAATAGGGTTTAGGTCTGGAGACATGCTTGTCCAGTCCATCACCTTTACCCTCAGCTTCTTTAGCAAGGCAGTGGTCATCTTGGAGGTGTGTTTGGGGTCGTTATCATGTTGGAATACTGCTCTGCGGTCCAGTCTCTGAAGGGAAGGGGGATCATGCTCTGCTTCAGTATAACAGTGTAAAATCGCTGTCCCCTCAAAATAACTCAACACACAGCTATTAATGTCTAAACCGCTGGCAACAAAAGTGAGTACACCCCTAATGGAAAATGTCCAAATTGGGCCCAATTAGCCATTTTCCCTCCCCGGTGTTACAAGGTCTCCGGTGTGAATGGGGAGCAGGTGTGTTAAATTTGGTGGTATTGCTCTCAACTCATACTGGTCGCTGGAAGTTCAACATGGAAAAGAACTCTCTGAGGATCTGAAAAAAATAATTGTTGCCCTTAAAGATGGCCCAGGCTATAAGAAGATTGCCAAGACCCTGAAACTGAGCTGCAGCACGGTGGCAAAAACTATACAGCGGTTTAACAGGACAGGTTCCATTCAGAACAGGCCTCGCCTTGGTCGACCAAAGAAGTTGAGTGCACATGCTCAGCATCATATCCACAGGTTGTCTTTGGGAAATAGAGGTATGAGTGCTGCCAGCATTGCTGCAGAGGTTGAAGGGGTGGGGGGTCAGCCTGTCAGTGCTAAGACCAAAAGCCACACATTGCATCAAATAGGTCTCCATGGCTATCGCCCCAGAAGGAAGCCTCTTCTAAAGATGATGAACAAGAAAGTCAGCAAACAGTTTGCTGAAGACAAGCAGACTAAAGACATGGATTACTAGAACCATGTCCTGTGATCTGATGAGACCAAGATAATTTTTTTTGGTTCAGATGGTGTCAAGCATGTGTGGCGACAATCAGGTGAGGAGTACAAAGACAAGTGTGTCTTGCCTACAGTCAAGCATGGTGGTGGTAGTGTCATGGTCTGGGGCTGCATGAGTGCTGCTGACACTGGGGAGCTACAGTTCATTGAGGGAATCATGAATGCCAACATGTACTGTGACATACTGCAGCAGAGCATGATCCCCTCCCTTCAGAGACTGGGCCACTGGACAGTATTCCAACATGATAACAACCCTAAACACACCTCCAAGATGACCACTGCCTTGCTGAAGAAGCTGAGGGTAAAGGTGATGGACTGGCCAAGCATGTCTCCAGACCTCAACCCTATTAAGCATCTGTGGGGCATGAGGAGAGTGAAGAGCAAGAACCACTACAGAGGGATCACTACCTAATTGTGTGAAGGCTGATTCACCAACCGCAGCCAAGAGGACACTGCACCTGGTGTGTGGAGGAAGCACTTACCACCGATTTTAGAAGGTAGACACTGCCCAGGATTTTTTTGCACTGCACGGTGGATCCAGTGGTGGTCCTGGCAACATTCTTGTTAGTCTTACGCTTCATTGTATATGGACTATTGACATTTCCTACTGTTTAGGAATTCTATTGCCAATTACGCATTGACTATTTATTTGGTATTCTAATTGTAGAGCCAGTCTGTTGTTAATTTTATTTTATTGAATTGTTTTTCATCCATTTATTTATGTAAGGCAGAATGACTCTACATTACAGGCATGCTCCAATGTTAAGTACACAATGGCACCAGAGAATGTATGTAAAAAGAAAATGTACTTAAAGTGAAGCATTACCTTTTTTCACTTCTCAATATATGTAAATACACTAGCTCTATTGGAAATCATGGTCAGCTTGACATGGCACTGCTCCCGAACCATAAGTGATAGGGACACAAAACTTGGGGAGCACGTTAAGGGGACCCAGGACTATGACATGGTCGATTACCTAGGCAAGCTGGCTGACCCCAAAATGTGGATATGTTGTAGTCCTGGATCCCCTCTCGGTGCTCCCCAAGTTTGGTGTCCCTGTCACTTATGGTTTGGGAGCAGTGCCATGTCAAGGTGACCACGATTTCCCGTAGATGCCAATGTTAAAGACCGGAAGCAGTGCCATGCCAAGCTGACCAAGATTTTTTATAGACGCCAATGTGTTTGTACTCGCAAGTGTATGTAAAGGGAGGGTACGTAAAGCAGGGTATGCCTGTATTATGAAGGTATTCATTTGATAACAACACTAGGTCCATCAGGTACACGGTTGTATTTTATTTAACTCCAGGACGGGTGGAATACCTCATTATTGGGTATCATACACTACATACCAAGCGCCTTCTTTTTCTGTTTTTTTCTGTTTATCAAAGGGTGTTGTTTTACCTTAAAGGGGCAGCTGGGAGGCATCACTGCCATTTGTTTTATCTACTGAGGATTTTTAGCCCACTTTACATCAGGGCCACATCGTCTTTTTTTTTTTTTTTTCTGGTATGTAGTACTGCCCCCTTAGGGACTGCTAGATTTCACACTTACGGGTCCCCCTGAGTTACCATTAGCAACCTCCACATGCACAGTCTCTCACTTCTCCTCCGTGGCTCGCTCCAACAACCAGTCCAGGGGTATGTGGTTGTTTTGTGTTTTATTATAAGTTAGGGATAGGAGAAGGGAAAAGTGGGATACTCCCAATTAACTATACAGAATGTTGGAGGACTTCTATCTTCATTTACAGCCAGGCTTTTGATTCACCCTGTCACTAAAGGTGAATTTAGCATTAAGTCTCTTTCCTAAGATGACTTGGAGAACTATTGGTTATCTTCAGGACACTCTCCTCAGTATCCTCTCTCTCTTGACTGCCGACACCCATCCTCTGACTATCCTGCATGTGGGGTGGCCCCCCTCAGGTCAGGCCCCTTGACACGAGTCCCTGTACTCACAATACTGTTTTTCCAGTGTCTCCCCCTCAGTCATTTCTCCTGGATCTCTGGGTTCAGCTCCTCTCATCCTTTCCTCTGGCCCTCAGGATGACCTCCTGTGACCATGTGCCACTGCTACAGAGGAAGAGGCAGCCGCCCCCTTCCCTCCGGGACTCTGCTCTCCAGCCAAAGACCACGCAGCACATGTGCTCCTGGCTTTTATACAGTATCCCAGAATGCACTGAGGAGACCTGCCACTGCCAATCACCAGGACTGTATCAAAGCCTATGCATCCATTCGTCAGATTTCCTCCAACTGTCCAACATGCCTCCCTATTGGACCAGTGTGAAAACACTCCTCTAGACTCAATGAATCACATACTGAGCACAATGAGCAGACCTCACTAACAGATCCTGATCTCCAGTGGGCAGAGAACAATATAGATCTACCTGCAGCCCCTCTGGTAAGCAGACAGAGCCAAAAACTATACACTAGCACATACCTAGGAGGGCGCTACAGGTATTTAGTTAATAATTAAACAAATAAAAATGTAAAGTGCCCCGGTATTGCGCGCAAAGGGGAACACGTGCCTCGGTCCCGCACTCACGCAAACAGCGATCCTTCCACACATATCGCCACAAACGTCAGAACATGGGCAGTAATTCTAGCACCGGACCTCCTCTGTAAATCTAAAGTGGTAACCTGAAAAGGCTTTTAGAGCGCTGCCTAAGGATAATACAATTTACGTTGTTTCTCACTGCTGCACAGGTGTGCGCAATGTTAAAGCGTGACATGTTTGGTATCTATTTACATCATCTTTTAGATTTTACAAAAAAATTGGGTTATGTATTTTTTTTTTTAAAAAGTGAATTTTTTTCCCCAAAAAAATTGTGTTTGCAAACCGCTGCGCAAATACCGCGTGACATTAAAAAAATTGCAAAACTCACCAATTTATTTTGTACGGCCTCCGCTTTAAAAAAAATATTTCCATTTTGGGTGTCCTAACTAATTTTCTAGCAAAAAAAAAAAAAGTACATATAAACAAAAGCGTCAGAAAAAGGCCTGGAGCTGAAGAGGTTAAAGTATTTTTTTTAAAGTTTTGATTTTTCTTTTTTTTTGTCTATAGATTACATAAAAATAAAATCATTCATGCAGGACAATATATTGGAAAAGAAAGCCCAGCATGTCCAAAAAACAAATCGCATACAGTGCTTTGAAAAAGTATTCGTACCCCTTGAAATTTCCCACATTTTGTCATGTTACAATCAAAAATATAAATGTATTTTATTGGGAATTTATGTGATAGACCAACACAAAGTGGCACATAATTGTGAAGTGGAAGGAAAATGATAAATGGAGTTCAAAACTTTTTACACATAAATATGTGAAAAGTGTGGTGTGCATTTGTATCTCTATGGGGAATCGGATGGGAACAGACCGTCTGTCCGTTCTCATCCGATGCGATCCGCCAGACGGATGGAAAATAGGGTCTCCATCCGTCCGGTTTTGACGGATCGGATGTCAGCGGACATGTCTCCGCTGACATCCGATGCCCCATAGAGATGCATGGGGGGACCGTTCAGATCCGTCAAAAAAACTGACAGGCGGATCTGAACGGACTCCATGTGTGAAAGGGGCCTAAGAAAATAACCAAATTGTCGCTTTGTGTTAGCAGGCATGAGTGTGCTAGGGATGTTAGATTGTGAGCTCCCAAGGAACGGTTTACCATGTATAGCAATGCGTAACTTGCTGGCGCTATTTAAAATTTATCAAATAGAGAAAAGGATTTTGCTGCCCTGGTCTTCCAGTAGTGCCAGCTGAAGAGGCGGGCATAGGCGGTGCTTGCACTTTACCAGGACAACACGCAGACTAGGAGTCATTGAAGTAAGCAGATAATAAAGTGATAGAAGAACGAAGGACTTTGATTGGGTACCTTCTCTCTCCTCCTCCATACGCCGCGCCTGCCTCTGGGCCATCATGCCCCTGTTCACCCTTCTCCGTGGCATCCCATCTCCCCGCTCCTCTGGCTGGAAACGCGGTCTGGCCACTGCTGCTGCCGCCACATTCTGTTGGTCCTCACGGTCAGCTGCAATGGAACAGAAAGAAAAATCATGAACCTGTGACACATATATAATGGCAGAAGGCACTATGTAGGTTAAAGTGATATTACATTTTTAAAAGTGATTACAGATTTATTTATTTTTTTAATTTCTGTTATACTTACCTATAAAACAATGTATAATCAGTGCAATATTTACAAACCCAGTGCAGGTAAATCTCTGTGCAAACTGATAACTAAAAAACTAAAATAGTATGTAACCACTTTAAGACCGTGCCTATTTTTGACACTTGGTGTTTACAAGCTAGAAAACTAGAACTACTTAGAACCCCCAAACATTACAGTATATATATTTTTTTTTTTTTTAGCAGAGACCCTACAGAATAAAATGGAGTTTGTTGCAATATTTTTTATCACACCGTATTTGCGCAGCGGTCTTCCAAATTTTTTTTGGAAGAAAATTCACTTTTTTAAAATTAAAAAAAATAAGAAAACAGTAAAGTTAGCCCAATTTTTTTTCCATAATGTGAAAGATAATGTTACGCCAAGTAAATAAATACCCAACATGTCATGCTTCAAAATTGCGCACACTCGCGGAATGGCGACAAACATTGAAACTTAAAAATCCTTATAGACGACAGTTCAAAAAGGTCTACAGGTTACCAGCTTAGAGTTACAGAGGAGGTCTAGGGCTCAATGTATTGCTCTCGCTCCAACGATCGTGGCGATATGTCACATGTGTGGTTTCAACACCGTATACATATGTGAGCCGGATTTGTGTATGCGTTCGCTTCTGCGCGCAAGCTAACGGGGACAGGGCGCTTTCATTTTTTTTCCTATTTTTTATTTATTTTTACACCGTTTTAAAAAAAAAAAAAAAAAAAAGAAATTTGATCATTTTTATTCCTATTACAAGGAATGCAAACATCCCTTGTAATAGAAATAGGCATGACAGGTCCTCTTTATTGTGAGATCTGGGGTCAAAAAGACCTCAGACCTCACAACTACACTAAAAAAAAAAATTGGCCCTTTAAACCAGTTGCTAGGCAACGACGTTTTGACGTCGCTCCGGTCCTCCAAGACCATAGAGTCAAGTGGGGTCCATCTTGCCCTCACTCGACTTCCTGTCTCTGAGGATCCGGGACCGGATCGTTTTCCCCGCTGCCGGCAGGTCCGGTAAGCGGGGAAAACGGCCGGGGCACGGCACAAGGGGGGGGGGGCACCTCTTCCAATCAGTGCAAACCATATTAATCACTTGCTGACCAGCCGCCGTGCTTATACTGGTCAGCTCTGTCCCATGAAAAGACGTACATGTACATCGTTTCACGGGACCACTAGTGGGGGCGCGCATAGGCGCCAATTGGCTACAGGGGGGAGCCAATCAGTAGGCGCGGCGGACGCTATGTCTGCCAGGCACCCACGATCACTCCTTGTGGAGAGAGAATGGCGTCTGCTGTTGTTAACACGGCAGACCACTGTTCTTGCTGTTCTGTCAGTAATGAACACAGGGATCCTGTATTCCTCCTATTAACGCCTCATGCACACAGGGCGTTTTTGCAGCTGTTTTTAGGAGCGTCAGACATTTTTTTTTTGCAGCTTAAAAATGCCCCTCCATGTTATTCTATGGCCTCATGCACACACAAGCTTTTAAGAGCTCCAAGTGGCAGAGGCGTTTTTAAGCTGCAAAAAAAAAAAAAAAAAACCCAGGGCCAGCGCGTTCTGGAGCAGCAGCGTTAAGCTGTAAAAACGCCCGACGCTGCTAAACGCGCCTAAACGCGGTTTAACGCCTTTATATCAAATGTGTGTAAAGGTGTTGTCCTGGACTCTGAACTCTCTTTCAAGCCCCACATCCAATCGCTGTCCAAATCTTGCCGTCTTAACCTGCGCAACATCTCCAAAATACGCCCCTTTCTAACCAAAGACACAACAAAGCTCTTAGTTCACTCCCTGGTCATCTCGCGCCCCGACTACTGCAATTCCCTTCTCGTTGGCTTACCTCTACACAGGCTATCCCCCCTTCAATCCATCATGAATGCTGCTGCCAAACTCATCCATCTTACCGATCGCTCAGTGTCCGCTGCTCCTCTCTGTCAAGCCCTCCACTGGCTTCCGCTCACCCAACGAATTAAATTCAAAATACTAACAACATCTTACAAAGCCATCCACAGCTTAACCCCAGCTACATCACTAGCCTAGTCTCAAAATACCAACCTAATCGCTCTCTTCGTTCCTCTCAAAACCTCCTGCTCGCTAGCTCCCTCGTCACCTCCTCCCATGCTCGCCTCCAGGACTTTTCCAGAGCCTCTCCAATCCTATGGAACTCCTTACCCCCAATCTGTCCGATAATCTCCTACTCTATTAGCTTTTAGGCGATCTCTGAAAACCCTCCTCTTCAGAGAAGCCTATCCTACCAACACCTAACAAATATACCTCCTTTTTATCCATCTGCCCACCCCCCTCGGTTATTGCCTTTTGTTTCACTTGACCCTCCCTTCTAGACTGTAAGCTGTAACGAGCAGGGCCCTCTGATTCCTCCTGTATTGAACTGTATTGTAACTGTATTGTCTTCCTTCACATTGTAAAGCGCTGCGTCAACTGTTGGCGCTATATAAATCCTGTATAATAATAATAATAATAATAATAATAATAATAAAGGGTGCACTGATAAGTGAATTTTAAGCTGCAACCAAAGATCCAACTGGTATTCTGGAAATAGTGAAATGAAAATAAAAAGTCTGGTGCGATATAAAATGTTAGTGTCACTCTAAGTGTTAAAACACGAAAGGTGACAAATCAACAAGACAAACTGTGACAATATACCTTAATTTTCCACAAATAAAAAATAAACGATGTCTTAAGTATCTCGAACCGAACAAAAAAATAAGGTGCAAAGATCTCTAAGGCCCCGTTTCCACTAGTGCGACACATGTCAAGTCGCATGACAAGTCAAAACCTATTCATTTCAATGGCACCCGTTCCCATGTATGCAACTTAACCACTTGCCGTCTGCTCACTCGAGCTCTACTGCGGCAATGTGGCTCGTTATCGTCTGGCGACCTAGACCTACGTCGCCAGACACTCCCCTTTCTCGGCGGCGCGCGTGCGCCACCGGAGGCTCGCTCCCGCTGTATTCAGTCACAGCGGGAGTCGGGCCAGGGGAGGAGCAGCGGCGATCGCTGCTGCTCTTCCCCGATCGTCGGGGAATCGAGTGTGGAGATCCGCCCGCTTGTGTAAACAGAGCGGGCGGATCTCCTAAGTGACAGACAGTGACAGATTGCAGGGTTCAGCATAGCTGAACATGCGATCTGTCCCTGTGTCACTCAGTCACCTCCCCCCACACACGCTAGTAAGCACCAGGCATACATTAACCCCTCCCTCTCCAATAAAATTAACCACTTCTCTGCCAGTGTCATTTTTACAGTAACAGTGCATATATATAGCACTGATTACTGTAGTAATGTCACTGGTACCCCCAAAAGTGTCAAAAATGTCAGTCAAGGGTCCGATCTGTCCGCCGCAATGTCGCAGTCCCGCAAAAAAAAAAAACGCAGATCGCCGCCAAAAAAAACACCAAAAATGACAGAAATCTTTCCCTTAGTTAGTAAACGCAATAACGTTTGCGCAAACCAATCAAAATATGCTTATTGTGATTTTTTTTACCAAACATATGTAGCAGAAAACAAATTGGCCAAAAATTTAAAAAAATTTTTGATTTTTAAATTTTTTGGGGGGGAATTTCATATAAAAAAATGTGAAAAATATTGTTATTTTTTCAAAATTTACGCTGTTTTTTTGTTAATAGCGCAAAAAGTAAAAATCGCACAGGTGATCAAATATCACCAAAAGAAAGCTCTATTTGTGGGAAAAAAAGGACGTAAATTTTGTTTGGGTACAGCATTGCACGACTGCGCAATTGTCAGTTAAAGTCGCACAGTGCCGAATCGCAAAAAGTGGCCCAGACGTAAGACAGCAAAATCCTCCGGTGGTAAAGTGGTTAAAGTTGAAGCGACTTTGAAAAGGTGCCTGCACTACTGTGATGGGACTTTGAGTCAGTGTGTCAAGTCAGATCAAAAAAGTTGCATCAAAGTCGCACTGCAAAGTTGCACTGTAAATCGCATGACTTTGGCGTCGCACTAGTGGAAACGTAGCCTAAAGGGATGTGCAAAAAGTTCAGTGTGAATTCCTCAGTTCCAAAGTCCAAAATTCCAAATGTGAAAAGCCACACGTGAAAAACTCCAGATGATAGGATAGAAATAAGATGAGAACAGTGCTCCAAACAAAAACCACGTGTCTTATGTCCCACCAGTGGTGTATTTTGCGCTACCCTAGGCAAGACTAAAATTGGGCGCCCCCCCCTCCTATGTAAATTTGCCCCACTCCTTCCTTTTTAACGGATGTGACTCCCTCCAAAATTTAAGGACTACAAGTCCCAGCATGAACCCCTGAGATCTCACGAGAGGGGGGTGGTTGAGGGAGGGAGGTGTGTGAGAGAGAGAGAGGGGGGATGAGAGAGAGAGAGGGGGAGAGAGAGAGGGGGAAGAGAGAGAGAGAGAGAGAGAGAGGGGGGATGAGAGAGAGAGAGAGAGAGAAGGGGGGGATGAGAGAGGGGGGATGGGAGAGAGAGAGAGGGGGGGATGAGAGAGAGAGAGAGAGAGAGAGAGAGAGGGGGGATGAGAGAGAGAGAGAGAGAGAAGGGGGGGATGAGAGAGGGGGGATGGGAGAGAGAGAAGGGGGGATGAGAGAGAGAGAGAGAGAGAAGGGGGGGATGAGAGAGGGGGGATGGGAGAGAGAGAAGGGGGGATGAGAGAGAGAGAGAGAGAGAGAGAGAGAAGGGGGGGATGAGAGAGAGAGAGAGAGAGAGAGAGAGAAGGGGGGGATGAGAGAGAGAGAGAGAGAGAGAGAGAGAGGGGGGATGAGAGAGAGAGAGAGAGAGAGAGAGAGGGGGGATGAGAGAGAGAGAGAGAGAGAGAAGGGGGGGATGAGAGAGGGGGGATGGGAGAGAGAGAGGGGGGGATGAGAGAGAGAGAGAGAGAGAGAGAGAAGGGGGGGATGAGAGAGGGGGGATGGGAGAGAGAGAAGGGGGGGATGAGAGAGGGGGGATGGGAGAGAGAGAGGGGGGGATGAGAGAGAGAGAGAGAGAGAGAGAGAAGGGGGGGATGAGAGAGGGGGATGGGAGAG
>NC_138768.1:843981597-844300125 GCF_965119305.1 Pelophylax lessonae | reverse complement strand
GGGGGATGAGAGAGGGGGATGGGAGAGAGAGAAGGGGGGATGAGAGAGGGGGGATGGGAGAGAGAGAGGGGGGGATGAGAGAGAGAGGGGGGGATGAGAGAGAGAGAGAGAGAGAGAGAGAGAGAGAGGGGGGATGAGAGAGAGAGAGAGAGAGAGAGGAGGAGAGGGGGGGATGGAGAGAGAGAGAGAGAGAGAGAGAGGGGGGGATGGAGAGAGAGAAGAGAGAGAGAGAGAGGGGGGATGAGAGAGAGAGAGAGAGAGAGAGAGAGGGGGGATGAGAGAAGAGAGAGAGAGAGAGAGGGGGGGATGAGAGAGAGAGAGAGAGAGAGAGAGAGGGGGGATAGAAGAGAGAGAGAGAGAGAGAGAGAGAGAGAGAGAGAGAGAGAGAGAGAGAGAGAGAGAGAGAGAGAGAGAGAGAGAGAGAGAGAGAGAGAGAGAGAGAGAGAGAGAGAGGGATGAGAGAGAGGGGGGGATGAGAGAGAGAGAGAGAGAGAGAGAGAAGGGGGGGTGGAGAGAGGGGGGAGGGGAGAGAGAGAGAGGGGGGGTGGAGGGAGAGAGGGGGTGAGAGAGAGGGGTATGAGAGAGAGGGAAGAGGGGGGTGAGAAAGAGAGGAGGGGGGTGCGAGAGGCAGCTCTAGCAACCACATGGCAAAAAGATTCTCAGGTGGAGGGGAAGGATTTTTTTGCTTCCCCCTGCAAAGTGCTGCCCTAGGCCTGGGCCTTGTTGGCCTAGGCCAAAATACAGCACTGTGTCCCACCACCTTTCAGGTTTGCTTCTTTCCAGCAGGTAACATTATAGGGTGAAAAGACAGCCACCTCAAGAATATAGACTCCTGGTGTTCAACAAGCACAACCTGCACAAACTTTATTCCTGGGTGGACAAGATCCCGCTCTCCCGACCCAAGAGGAACATCGCCCGCGACTTCAGCGACGGAGTGCTGACCGCCGCAGTGGTGAAATTCCATTTTCCTAAGCTGGTAGAGATGCACAACTATGTCCCAGCCAACTCTACCCAACAGAAGCTCAGCAACTGGACCAGCTGGAGAAGCTGACAGGAGAGCCGTCTGGAATGTAAACAATATAAGATGGCTCTCCTGTCAGACAGGCAGGGAAAGATTGTGCGTCTCAGCTAAGCTGAATCACTGATCTCTCTATGCCTCTTTTCAATCCATCCCCACACAGTTAGAAAGCACATATAGGGAACACATTTAACCCCTTGATCATCCCCAGTGTTAACCCCTTCCCTGCCAGTGTCATTTATACAGTAACAGTGCATATTATTTAGCACTGATCACTGTGTTGGTGTCACTGGTCTACAAAAAGTGTCACTTAAGCCTCGTACACACGCACAGATTGTTGGCCGACCGATCGACCGTCTTTTATCCAGTGTTGTTTGTTGGTTGAAATGTGCTCTAGACTTGCACTGGACTTTTGTTGGCAAACTTCAGAAGTGAAGTCATGTGATGGTTGACTTTCCCTGTGTTTTTTCTTCTCTGAGCATGCCCAGTCTTGCTCATCTGATTTTTGTCTGCCGAAATCTGTACAGACTGAGGAACAATCGGCCGTTCTGTTGTTGGCCAACAAAAATTTTATAGCATGCACACCAGATTTTTTTCGGCCGAAAAGTCGCAGTTGGTTGTCGGGAGCATCATACTAACAAGCCGAAAATCGGCCGATCGGATGTTGGCCGACAATTTACAGCCAACAATCTGTACGTGTGTACGGGGCTTTAGTGTAAGATTTGTCCGCCGCAATCCCGATAAAAATCGCTGATTGCCACCATTACTAATAAAAAAATTAAAGGTCCATAAAACCTATCCCATAGTTTGCAAATGCTATAACTTTTGCGCAAGCCAAATATTAATACACTTTTTGGGATTTTTTTTTACCAAAAATATGTAGCAGAATACAAATTGGCCTAAACTGATAAAAACAAAAATAGATTTTTTAAATTTTTACATTGGGAATGTTTTATAGCAGAAAATAAAAATATTGGTGTTTTTTTTTTTTCAAAATTGTCGCTCTTTTTTTGTTTATAGCACAAAAATGAAAAACCACACAGGTGATCAAATACCACAAAAGAAAGCTCTGTTTGTGGGGGAAAAAGGACATCAATTGTATTTGGGTACAGCGTTGCATGACCATGCAATTGTCAGTTAGAGCAACACAGAAAAATGGCCTGGTCATTAAGGGGCGAATCCTTCCGAAGCTGAAGTGGTTGAAAATAAAATACAAAAAAAATCCCATGTACATAAGTATTCACACCATTTGCCATGATGCTTAAAATTAAGCTCAGGTGCATCCTGTTTCCACTGAACATCCTAGAGATGTTTCTACAACTTGATTGGAGTCCATCTGTGGTAAATTCAGTTGAATGGACATGATTGGTAAAGGCACACAACTGTCTATATAAAGTTCCCACCATTAAAGCGATTGTAAAGTCTCGTTTTTTTCCTTGCTATGGGGGCACCCGAGCCAAGTCACAGCTCCCTGTGTACATTCAGACACAGAGCCCCGACCGGCCCACCCACTCTCTCTACTGATTGGCTAACTGACTTTGATTGACAGCAGTGACAGCCAAAGGCGCTGCTATGTCTCAGCCAATCAGGGGGGAGAATCTCGGACAGCTGAGACACTCGTGGACATCGCTGAACATAGAGGGACCTCAGGTAAGTGTTAGGGGGGCCGAGGGGGCTACTGCACACAGAATGTTTTTTATCCTAATGCACAGAATGCAGTAAGATAAAAAACCTTCTGGCTTTACAACTCCTTTAAGGGCCAATCACAGCATCCCTTTACCATGTGATCAGCTGTGTCCAATCACATGTAAACAAACTTTCCGCGTTTTGGCATTTCCTTTCCTCACACAGTGACAGTGCATGAGATAAGGAGAGCCGATAACTGGCAAGGCTGACCAGGCACATTTACCCTAATTATCAGTGCAGCCCCATCAGTTCCAATCAGTGTCCATCAGTGAAGCCTATCTGCGCTGCCCATCAGTGAAGCCAATCTGCGCTGCCCATCAGTGAAGCCAATCTGCGCTGCCCATCAGTGAAGCCAATCTGCGCTGCCCATCAGTGAAGCCAATCTGCGCTGCCCATCAGTGAAGCCAATCTGCGCTGCCCATCAGTGAAGCCAATCTGCGCTGCCCATCAGTGAAGCCAATCTGCGCTGCCCATCAGTGAAGCCAATCTGCGCTGCCCATCAGTGAAGCCAATCTGCGCTGCCCATCAGTGAAGCCAATCTGCGCTGCCCATCAGTGAAGCCAATCTGCGCTGCCCATCAGTGAAGCCAATCTGCGCTGCCCATCAGTGAAGCCAATCTGCGCTGCCCATCAGTGAAGCCAATCTGCGCTGCCCATCAGTGAAGCCAATCTGCGCTGCCCATCAGTGAAGCCAATCTGCGCTGCCCATCAGTGAAGCCAATCTGCGCTGCCCATCAGTGAAGCCAATCTGCGCTGCCCATCAGTGAAGCCAATCTGCGCTGCCCATCAGTGAAGCCAATCTGCGCTGCCCATCAGTGAAGCCAATCTGCGCTGCCCATCAGTGAAGCCAATCTGCGCTGCCCATCAGTGAAGCCAATCTGCGCTGCCCATCAGTGAAGCCAATCTGCGCTGCCCCTCAGTGAAGCCAATCTGCGCTGCCCCTCAGTGAAGCCAATCTGCGCTGCCCATCAGTGAAGCCAATCTGCGCTGCCCATCAGTGAAGCCAATCTGCGCTGCCCCTCAGTGAAGCCAATCTGCGCTGCCCCTCAGTGAAGCCTATCTGCGCTGCCCCTCAGTGAAGCCTATCTGCGCTGCCCCTCAGTGAAGCCTATCTGCGCTGCCCCTCAGTGAAGCCTATCTGCGCTGCCCCTCAGTGAAGCCTATCTGCGCTGCCCCTCAGTGAAGCCTATCTGCGCTGCCCCTCAGTGAAGCCTATCTGCGCTGCCCCTCAGTGAAGCCTATCTGCGCTGCCCCTCAGTGAAGCCTATCTGCGCTGCCCTTCAGTGAAGCCTATCTGCGCTGCCCTTCAGTGAAGCCTATCTGCGCTGCCCGTCAGTGAAGCCTATCTGCGCTGCCCCTCAGTGAAGCCTATCTGCGCTGCCCCTCAGTGAAGCCTATCTGCGCTGCCCCTCAGTGAAGCCTATCTGCGCTGCCCCTCAGTGAAGCCTATCTGCGCTGCCCCTCAGTGAAGCCTATCTGCGCTGCCCCTCAGTGAAGCCTATCTGCGCTGCCCCTCAGTGAAGCCTATCTGCGCTGCCCCTCAGTGAAGCCTATCTGCGCTGCCCCTCAGTGAAGCCTATCTGCGCTGCCCCTCAGTGAAGCCTATCTGCGCTGCCCATCAGTGAAGCCTATCTGCGCTGCCCCTCAGGGAAGCCTATCTGCGCTGCCTATCAGTGAAGCCTATCAGTGAAGCCTATCTGCGCTGCCCATCAGTGCATTCTATCTGCGCTGCCCATCAGTGCAGCTTATCAGCGCCAATCAGTGCAGCTTATCAGCGCCCATCAGTGCAGCTTATCAGCGCCCATCAGTGCAGCTTATCCAGTGCCCATCAGTGCAGCTTATCCAGCGCCCATCGGTGCAGTTTATCCAGCGCCCATCAGTGCAGCTTATCCGTGCAGCCTATCAGTGCACTGATCAGTAACACTGCTTTAGGCCAGGTTCACACCACGTGCGGTGGGACTGCTTTGGGTGGCTATTCCAGTGCACTTCCACCGCATGGACAAGGCAAAATGCTTGGTCTCCTATGTGCCTAGTACACACCACTATGTTGCTGCGGTGTACAGGCATCATGGTGCACTAAAAAAAGCACTAAAAAGCGCTAAAAGCAGTACATTTTTCAGTGCAGCACAGTGTGAGGCAATCCACCAACTTCAAAGGTAGGTGTGAATCTCAAAAAAATAAATTGTTTAAAATAAAGAGAAGCGGTGGGATGCGCCAAGCTAAGTGCATCATCACAGCGGCTGCACACCAGCTGTTACTTTACAATGCAATGGAAACTACACTGACCTGTGTACGCTGATCTGTAGAAAATACCAATCAAAAAGGTTCTGAGAATAGAAGAGAACATACTGTATTTTTATTAGCAGACAAGTAAAACAAAAGTAAATATAAACATATTTGTAAAGCAAATACATTGTATCAATATGAGGAGCATTCTCTCTGCTCCCATGATACACACAGAGCTCTCTGCCACCGATCCCTCTGATGATCCCACTGATGATCCCTCTGATGACCCCACTGATGACCCCTCTGATGACCCCACTGATGACCCCACTGATGACCCCACTGATGACCCCACTGATGACCCCACTGATGATCCCTCTGATGACCCCACTGATGACCCCACTGATGACCCCACTGATGACCCCACTGATGACCCCACTGATGACCCCACTGATGATCCCTCTGATGACCCCACTGATGATCCCTCTGATGACCCCACTGATGACCCTTCTGACGATCCCTCTGATGATCCCTCTGATGATCCCTCTGATGACCAGGGATAGGCACGGACCAAGGCTGTGACGGACATTTTCCGAAGTACAGACCTTAGTGAAGGACACCGAGGTACATTTCAAATTAAAACCATCAAAAAACATTCTGTCTACTCTCTGGCCTAGTTCTACAAGTACAAATACATTTAAAATAACATTTATATAAAGACTTGTGGTATACTGTTCTAAACGGTTTAAAAGATTTTCAAAATTCTTACTTTATATTTTTTGGCCAGGGCAGGTCCCCCATAGATCCCCCTTTAGCGCAGGCAGATCCCCCATAAATACCTCTTTTGAGCAGGCCAAGCCAGGGTGAGGGTTCCCCATATAGATCCCCTTTAAAGCAGGCAGGTCCCTCATAGATCCCTCTTTAGAGCAGACAAAGCCAGGGTGAGGGTTCCCCATATAGATTCCCCTTTAGAGCCAGTCAAGGGCAGGCAGGTCCCCCATAGATCCCCCATATATCCCCTTTAGAGCAAGCCAGGCCATGTTGAGGGTCCCCCTCCCATATAGATCCCCCTTTATAGCAAGAAAGGGCAAATAGGTCCCCCATAGATCCCCCTTTAGCACAGGCAGGTCCCCCATAGATCCCCTTTAGAGCAGGCCAGACCAGGGTGAGGGTCCCCCATATGTATACATCCACTTTAGAGCAGGCAGGTCCACCGTCCCCCATAGATCCCCCTTTAGCGCAGGCAAGGGCAGGCAGGTCCCTCATAGATCATCCTTAGAGTAGGCCAGGGTGACAGTCCCCATATAGATCCCCCTTAGAGCAGGCCAGGGTCCCCCTCCTATTATGGATCCCACATAGAGCAGGCCAGGGTTCCCATCCCATTATAGATCCCCCTAGAGTTTGGCAGACACACGCACACATACACAATATACATACACACACAGTATATACACATACACACCAGCACTTTCCATCTAAATATCAGCCTGATTGAACACACTGCTGCTGCCCCAATTTCCTGGCATACTGGTACTTGTGGTGCTCCAGCAGCTCACAGACATTGGATGTGGTAATACAGGAGAGGAGGAGGTGGGCAGGTAATGAATAGGGAGGTGTAGCAGAGATTGGGGGAGAAGTTTAGAGGATATCTTCCATCTAGAAGCATTGCACTGCTCCTCACACAGACAGGAAATGCATCTAACAGCCTCAGAGACAGGAAGAGTCCTGCTAGAAAACACAGCCTCTCCCCTTCCCCCTCCTCAGCAGGAATACATATCGTTTATCTGCCCCAGCTCACCTTCTTCTATGAGGCTGCAGGCTGTGTACTCCTCTCCTCTCCTCTCCTCTCCTCTCCTCTCCTCTCCTCTCCTCTCCTCTCCTCTCCTCCTCTGATGTTAAACAAGGCGCGCTGGGGAAGGGGGCGTGTACACTGTGTTCCCATTGGCTGAGGAGGCAGTGGAGAGGCGGAGCAGCTATAGACTGTTTTTTTTTCACTAAAAGAATGTCGGTAACTGACATTTCAGGGAGTCGCAGAGCCTGCAGTGAGACTCCAGTGAAAAAGTCAGTGGCGGACCCGGCAAGGACTGCTCACGGACACCAGTGTCCATGTGCGGACACCTTGCCGACCCCTGCTGATGACCCCTCTGATGATCCCTCTGATGATCCCTCTGATGACCCCACTGATGACCCCACTGATGACCCCACTGATGATCCCTCTGATGATCCCTCTGATGACCCCACTGATGACCCCCTCTGATCCCGGATATTCCACCCCTCTTTTTTGCAGGCTAAGGGAAGTATTTATTTTAAAAAATTGCACAGCTATTCATCCCATCAAACTTCATGTACGTTCGTTCTGTGCGAATGTTGGAAAATCGAATATTAGGCCATTTTTTTATTAGTCTGCCAAACAAACATGCACTGTGTGAGGAAATAAATAAAATAACGACATTACGAAGTGTCCATGCATGACGCCATCATAAAGCGCGGTGTACAAATCCGTCTGCTGCTCTATAATGTACAACAAAAATGTGTGAAATACCCAGAATTCCTCTGTGACTGAACACAGACAGTTCAAAGTACACAGAGCTTCCGGTGCAAAGGGGATGCTGGATCAGCATGAAAATATTAATAAGTCCAATCAATAGTTCATGTATAACCATATGTCAGTCCATCAATATATGAAAAGCTAGTAGAAGATAAATGGCGGCAGCGATCCTCAGTATAGCCAGCTCTGGTAAAAACGACAGTTGGCACGTTGTGGTTAGCCGCAGTATTTTCGTTTTGCTCTGCAATTTATTGCAGCAGAACCTCACCGCGTTTTTAGGCGCCATTAAAATTAATGGGATCTGAAATTTGCGTTGTGCGATTTGTCACTTTAGCGCAGCATTTTGGCCCAAAAAAATAAAACGCCTGACACTTGTAAAAGTGTGGACTTTTTTTTTTTGCACATTGATATATCATCAGCATAACATTGGTGGTGGAACTGTCTGTTCATGGCAAGAAGGGAGAGAACAGGGAAGCGCCACCTAAGTGTAGAGGTTAAAAGTTTTCATGCACTTTCAAGCCTGTAAAATGCACTTACAGGCTGTGCGCATGTAAAAGGAATTCTTTGGGGTGTCTACTTTCCAAAAAGGGGTCATTTTGGGGGGGGGGGGGGGGGTTGTATTGCCCTGCCATTTTAGCACTTCAGGAAATGAGATCGGCAGTCAGAAAGAAAAAGCTGCGTAAATCCCAGTATATACGCCATAGTTTGTAGACGCTATAACTTTTGCGCAAACCAATAAATATAAGCTTATTGAGATTTTTTTTAATCTCAGACATGTAGCTAAATACATTTTGGCTTAAATATGTGACAAAAAATTTATTGGACATTTTTTATAAGAAAAAAATAGAAAATGTCAGTTGCAGACAGGGTAAAAATGCACTTACAGGCTGTGTGCATGAGACAGGCTCATCAGAGTGGGGAGACGGCCAATCCGATCCGTCCCTGGAGTATCACGCCGTCCATCCATGGGGCTGTGATGATCAGATGCAGCTCCTCTGATGGTCCTGTGGCCACCAGGAAAACAAACCGGCCTGGAACGCAGGCGAAAATGACGTCAATGGATGGAAGAGGCGGTCACACAGGCAGGCAGGCTACGCACTCTGAGCTACAGCTCCTTCTACAGGCCTAGAGGGGAACTACTCCTAAGGTGTTATATAAATGTATTGCCATGGGACTATAAGAGCCAGCCACACCAGGAACATAATGGCTCTAATATAAACCGAGGATTACATTAAATGATTGCGCATTAGAAGCTAGATTCAGTAAAATTACAAGACATAACCAGCAGCCAAGTGTGGACAGTATAAAAGGAATATTACTCATTAAACAGATAATAACAAAAAAAAAACAACAATAGGAAATATAAAATAAAAGCTAAAAAATGGTGACACTTGTCTATTATATGAGGAAAAAAGTGATCTATACAGCAAAACTTATCAATAATTATAATCACATATGGTAGATTTCATTAAAGAATATTATTAAAAATATAAAAAATAAATAATATTTACTAGGCTGGATTGTAGGGAAGCCATCCCTTGAACAACACAGTCTAGATACAACTTAGTATATAAAAATGTTATACCATATAAACCATTTTAAATACATAGGCTATAAATTAGGAGGATACTTACTATGGATGACAAAAAAAATGACCCCCAAAAAAAGTATTCTTAAACATATATATATATATATATATATATATATATATATATATATATATATATATATATATATATATATATATATATATATATATATATATATATATATATATACATACATACACACACATACACACACATATATTATATATATATATATATATATATATAAATAATTCAGGAGGATATAATATATTAAATCATAGTATATTTGTAATATTTATATTTATCCACACAGATTAGAATTTGACTCTTTTTTCGTGTCTTTTTCTTCTAGCGGACCCTTATGGTCCAGTCCAATATTATTAAGAATACTTTTCTTCTTTTTTTTTTTTTTTTTTTTTTTTTGGGGGGGGGGGGGGTAATTTTTTTGTCATCCATAGTAAGTATCCTCCTAAATTATAGCCTATGTATTTGAACCCTGTTTCTTAAAATGGTTTTTAATGGTATAACATTTTTATATATAAAAGTTGTATCTAGGCTGTGTTGTTCAAGGGATGGCTTCCCTACAATCCCACCTATGTAAATCATTTATATAATATACAGTGCCTTGCGAAAGTATTCGGCCCCCCTTGAACTTTGCGACCTTTTGCCACATTTCAGGCTTCAAACATAAAGATATAAAACTGTAATTTTTTGAGAAGAATCAACAAGTGGGACACAATCATGAAGTGGAACGAAATTTATTGGATATTCCAAACTTTGTTATCAAATAAAAAACTGAAAAAATTGGGCATGCAAAATTATTCAGCCCCTTTACTTTCAGTGCAGCAAACTCTCTCCAGAAGTTCAGTGAGGATCTCTGAATGATCCAATGTTGATCTAAATGACTAATGATGATAAACAGAATCCACCTGTGTGTAATCAAGTCTCCGTATAAATGCACCTGCACTGTGATAGTCTCAGAGGTCCGTTTAAAGCGCAGAGAGAATCATGAAGAACAAGGAACACACCAGGCAGGTCCGAGATACTGTTGTGGAGAAGTTTAAAGCCGGATTTGGATACAAAAAGATTTCCCAAGCTTTAAACATCCCAAGGAGCACTGTGCAAGCGATAATATTGAAATGGAAGGCGTATCAGACCACTGCAAATCTACGAAGACCTGGCCGTCCCTCTAAACTTTCAGCTCATACAAGGAGAAGACTGATCAGAGATGCTACAAAATACAGGTTAAGGGGCCATAATTAACCCCTTGGAACGGCTGCAAAAAGGGATGCTCAAACCAACTCAATGTAAATAAATGAAAAAAACTTTGAGGATCAGAGTTGACACATGGTCTAAAATAACCCCAGCTTGGGGGACATTACGACAGGTTTGTGGAAAACACCAAAACACATACATGACACATAAAAACAATGACACATTCTCACAAGGCCGGCCCCACACATACTCTGGAAGATCAAACCAGTGGGAACCCTAGCAGGCCGCATACATTCCATACGGAATTTGTTGATGCGGCGAGCTCAAAGCCGCATCAACAAATTCCGTATGGAATGTATGCGGCCTGCTAGGGTTCCCACTGGTTTGATCTTCCAGAGTATGTGTGGGGCCGGCCTTGTGAGAATGTGTCATTGTTTTTATGTGTCATGTATGTGTTTTGGTGTTTTCCACAAACCTGTCGTAATGTCCCCCAAGCTGGGGTTATTTTAGACCATGTGTCAACTCTGATCCTCAATAAAGTTTTTTTCATTTATTTACATTGAGTTGGTTTGAGCATCCCTTTTTGCAGCCGTTCCAAGGGGTTACTTATGGCCCCTTAACCTGTATTTTGTAGTATTGTATTTGGCTGTGGTGGCTCCCTTCTAACATTTTGAGACCGATTGGACTTCCAAAGGGTCTCCTAACGGTTCTGAGTCCAGTCAAAAACAGGACACAGTAGTCTCATTTTTGGGTGCCCTCTATGATCAGAGATGCAGCCGAGAGGCCCATGATCACTCTGGATGAACTGCAGAGATCTACAGCTGAGGTGGGAGACTCTGTCCATAGGACAACAATCAGTGGTATACTGCACAAATCTTTCCTTTATGGAAGAGTGGCAAGAAGAAAGCCATTTCTTAAAGATATCCATAAAAAGTGTTGTTTAAAGTTTGCCACAAGCCACCTGGGAGACACACCAAACATGTGGAAGAAGGGTCTCTGGTCAGATGAAACCAAAATCAAACTTTTTGGCAACAATGAAAAACGTTATGTTTGGCGTAAAAGCAACACAGCTAATCATCCTGAACACACCATCCCCACTGTCAAACATGGTGGTGGCAGCATCATGGTTTGGGCCGCCTTTTCTTCAGCAGGGACAGGGAAGATGGTTAAAATTGATGGGAAGATGGATGGAGCCAAATACAGGACCATTCTGGAAGAAAACCTGATGGAGTCTGCAAAAGACCTGAGATTGGGACGGAGATTTGTCTTCCAACAAGACAATGATCCAAAACATAAAGCAACATCTACAATGGAATGGTTCACAAATAAACATATTCAGGTGTTAGAATGGCCAAGTCAAAGTCCAGACCTGAATCCAATCGAGAATCTGTGGAAAGAACTGAAAACTGCTGTTCACAAACGCTCTCCATCCAACCTCACTGAGCTCGAGCTGTTTTGCAAGGAGGAATGGGCAAAAATTTCAGTCTCTCGATGTGCAAAACTGATAGAGACATACCCCAAGCGACTTACAGCTGTAATCGCAGCAAAAGGTGGCGCTACAAAGTATTAACTTAAGGGGGCTGAATAATTTTGCACGCCCAATTTTTCAGTTTTTGATTTGTTAAAGTTTGAAATATCCAATAAATTTCGTTCCACTTCATGATTGTGTCCCACTTGTTGTTGATTCTTCAGAAAAAATTACAGTTTTATATCTTTATTTTTGAATCCTGAAATGTGGCAAAAGGTTGCAAAGTTCAAGGGGGCCGAATACTTTCGCAAGGCACTGTATATATATATATTTTTTTAAATAATATTCTTGAATAACCTCTACTATATGTGATTATAATTATTGATAACAGTTTTGCTGTATAGACCACTTTTTTCCTCATACAATACATAGGGGTCACCATTTTTTTTTATCTTTTATTTTATATTTCCTATTGTTATTATTTTTTGTATTATTATTGTGTTTAATGAGTAATATTCCTTTTATACTGTCCACACTTGGCTGCTGGTTATGTCTTCTAATGTTACTGAACTTCTAATGCGCAATCATTTAATGTAATCCTCGGTTTATATTAGAGCCATTATGTTCCTGGTGTGGCTGGCTCTTATAGTCCCATGGCAATACATTTATATAACACCTTAGGAGTAGTTCCCCTCTAGGCCTGTAGAAGGAGCTGTAGCTCCGAGTGTGTAGCCTGCCTGCCTGTGTGACCACCTCTTCCATCCATTGACGTCATTTTCGCCTGCGTTCCACGCCGGTTTGTTTTCCTGGTGGCCACAGGACCATCAGAGGAGCTGCATCTGATCATCACAGTCCCATGGATGGACGGCGTGATACTCCAGGGACGGATCGGATTGGCCGTCTCCCCACTCATGCGCACATCTTGGAAGTGCATTTTTACCCTGTGTGCAACTGACATTTTCTATTTTTTCTTATAAAAAAAAAAAAAAAAAAACACAACAATACATATTTGTCATATAGTTAGGCCAAAATGTATTTAGCTACATGTCTTTGATAAAAAATAAAAATCTCAATAAGCGTATATTTATTGGTTTGCGCAAAAGTTATAGCGTCTACAAACTATGGCGTATATACTGGGATTTACGCAGCTTATACTTTCTAACTGCCTATCTAATTTCCTGAAGTGCTAAAATGGCAGGGCAATACAACACCACCCCCCCCCCCAAAAAAAAAAGACCCCTTTTTGGAAAGTAGACACCCCAAAGAATTCCCTGAGAGCCATGTTGAACCCATTGAATATTTAACTGAAAAGGGCTCCAGGAGAGACGATTGCATTATTTCCTGTGTCTGTGTTTACATTACTAGGGCACAATTGGTCAGAACCGATCACCAGGTCCAGGCCAAAAATCATTGGCCTAGACCTGATGACCTGAACCAAATCAGCACATGGGGGAGGACGTCGGTTACGTCAGTTTGCGCAGCCGAGCGACCAGTAAAACTGTGGCTGGCGGTCGGCAACTGGGTAATAAAATGAGGAAAAGAGAAATACAGAGCTCCCCCTGGTGGTGATGCTACAAACCTCCATACATCATGCAAAAAGATGAGTCAAATACAGAGCTCCCCCAAGCGGTGATGCTACAAACTTCTATGAGGGGGTGCCAAATACAGAGCTCCCTCTAGTGGTGATGCTATAAATCTCTATATTTAATACAATGAGGAGGAATCAAATACAGAGCTCCCTCTAGTGGTGATGCTACAAACTTCTATATTGAAATTATAAATTCACATTTAGTAACATGTTAGGCCAATATTTAGGGTGTAACGTGTTACTAAATCACCTGCCTCCACCCTGACTGACCCCTCATTGTGAGAGCGGGCAGGGGACCCTCTCCTCGCACCTGCTGTCACAATTCAAAAACAGCACAGCCATGTGTCTGCAAAATCCATAGAGTTCTGTGAATGAATGAACTACATCTACCGTCAGCCAATGCAACTGACAGCTTGTAGTTCTCAATAAACTTCGAGGGAGCTTGGAGCACTCTCATATTTCACCGATCTTCCTGGTCTCAGGTAACTGCCTGCCTGTATTGGAGGTACGGACAGACAGCTCTCCTGACAGTCTGCAGGAGACTCTCATTACACCCGTAATCTGCTGATCGTGGGTGCAATGCTCCTAAGAAAAAAATAATAATGGCAAAAATGACCTGCAAAAAGCTGGGTTATACTTACTGATAACTCCTTTTCTAATAGTCTTCCAGGACAGCCCATGAGACGTTAGGCTCCTCCCCCAGGGACAGGAAACACATTCCAAAATTAAAATAAAAGGCGGTCCCCTAGTCCTCACCTTCAGTATTTCATGAGAACCACAGGACACCCTGTAAAACATATACATAGATATATAGACACATATCATACATTATACATAATACCAGATAGTTCGGGTGGGAATCCGGCTGTCCTGGAAGACTATTAGAAAAGGAGTTATCAGTAAGTATAACCCAGCTTTTCTCAAAGTCGTCTTCCAGGACAGCCCATGAGACGATGAGCAAGCACTTACCAGTCTAGGGAGGGACAACTGCCTGGAGCACCTTTCGACCAAACGCCTGTTCCTGAGAAGAGAGGAGGTCCAGGCGATAATGTCTAACAAAGGTCGAAAAGTTAGACCAGGTAGCTGCCTTACAGATTTGGTCTGGTGAGGCACCGGCCCTTTCAGCCCAAGACGTGGACAATGCTCTAGTAGAGTGTGCAGTAATGAAAGGTGGAGCCACCTTTTTCACTATATAGGCTTCTGTGATAGCCTGTTTGATCCATCTAGCTAAGGTTGCCTTAGAAGCTTTTTCCCCTTTATGGGAGCCGGAAAATTGTAAAAACAAAGTATCAGTCTTCCTGAAGGTTTTAGTCACCTCCAGGTATCTCAAGAGGGATCTTCTGACATCCAAACAGCTAAATTCTTTCTCTTTATTGTTGTTTGGGAAATTGCAAAAGGAAGGAAGGACTATGTCCTGAGTCCTATGAAAAGAAGAGACCCTTTTGGGCAAAAATCCTGGATCTGTTTTTAGCACAATCCTGTCATCAAAAATCATAAGAAAAGGTTCTCTGATTGAGAGAGCCTGTAATTCGCTAACTCTTCTAGCTGAAGTTATAGCTACTAAAAATAAGGTTTTTAGGGTGAGCATTTTTACTGATAGGTCTACCAAGGGTTCAAACGGACTGGTAACCAAGGCCTGGAGTACCAGGGATAGATTCCAAGCTGGACACGTTTTAAGCACGGTTGGCTTTGTCCGGGCAATTGCTCTGAAAAAGGCATTCACATTTGGGTCTTCTCTAAGGGAAAACTGAAGAAAGACACTAAGGGCGGCAGCCTGTACCTTTAAAGTCCCTAAGGAGAGACCTTTGTCTAAGCCTTCCTGAAAAAAATCCAAGATAGTTGGTATATCTGGGGAATGTCTCTGATTCTCCAACATCCAAAAATGAAATTTCTTCCAGATTTTAGCATACATTTTTCTAGTGACCGGCTTTCGACAGCTGGTCAATGTTTTGATGACTCTGTCTGAGAACCCCTGAGAGCCTAGTATTTGTTCCTCAGATACCAGGCCGTCAGGTTTAGGGTCCTGAGAAATGGATGGACCACCGGACCTTGTGTTAAGAGATCTGGTCTCCAAGGTAAGGTCATTGGAGGTTGCGCTGCCAACGCCTGAAGGCGTGCAAACCATGGCCTTTTGGGCCAGTATGGGGTTATCAGTATCATCTCTGTGTCTTCTAGGATGAATTTCTGAAGAACCTGTGGGATCAATCTGATCGGAGGAAATGCGTAACAGAGTCTGACTTTCCAGGGGTGGGCGAAAGCGTCTATGCCTAACGCCTGATCCCCTTGAGTTATGGAAAATAATTTTTCTGTTTTCCTGTTTGCCTGGGAGGCAAATAGATCCACTACCGGTAGGCCCCATGAGGTTGTGATTTTGAGAAACACCTCTGGGTTGAGGGACCAATTGTCCTGGTTCATCTGGTGGCGGCTGAGATGGTCTGCCAGATAATTCTGCGTCCCTTTTAGGTGAATGGCCGAAATGGATGTTAGGTTCCGCTCGGCCCAGACAAAGATTTTCTGTGCAATGGTTTGTAGGCCCAGACTTCGAGTACCTCCCTGCTTGTTCAGGTACGCTACCGTTGCTATATTGTCTGACCTGATCTGTAGATGGCTCCCTTCTACCTCTACCTGAAAAAACACCAAGGCCTTTTGGACCGCCATAAGTTCTTTTTGGTTTGATGAAGACTTCCTTTGTGCTGGGGACCATGTACCCTGCGCCCATCTGTCCTGCAGATATGCTCCCCATCCGGAAGCGCTTGCATCCGTGGTAATCCTCTGTGATACCTGGATGGTCCAGTTTAGCCCTCTTGATAGGTGAAGAGAGGATCTCCACCACCAAAGAGTCCTTTTTATCTTGGTGGGAATCCTTACTTTTTGTTGCAAGGAACTTGACTGCCCATCCCAATTCTGTAGAAAGAATTTTTGGAGTGGACGTTGGAACCTTGCCCAGGGGACTGCTGGGAAACAGGAGGTCATCAAGCCTATCACTCTCGTGACATCCCTCAGAGAGACCCATAAGTTGGTCTGTAAAGAGGCAACCATCAGGTTCATTTTCTCCATCTTGCACTGAGGGAGGAAGATCATCTGATCCCGTGAGGAGATTTCGTAACCCAGGTAGGTCACTCTTTGTGAGGGTACCAGGCAAGACTTTTGTCTGTTGATTATCCAGCCTAGGGAAGTTAAGAATTCCTGAACTATGAGGAGGTCGGCTTCCAGTTTCTGGTATGATTCTGCCACTACCAAGATGTCGTCCAGGTAGGGGGTGATCATGATAGCTTTTAGCCTTAGAGGGGCTAGTGCTTCCCCTAGGACTTTGGTAAAAATCCGTGGGGCTGAGGACAGCCCGAAGGGCAGTGCCCTGAACTGGAAGTGCTTGACTTCCGGTCCTATCTTTACTGCTAGCCTCAGGAATTTCTGATAGGATGTGTGTATGGGGATGTGAAAATACGCATCTTTCAAATCTAGGGTTGCCATGAAACACCCTGGGAACAGTAGGTTCCCTATGGAGTATATTGATTCCATGCGAAAGCGTTTGTATGCTATTGAAAGGTTCAGATTGCGTAAGTTCAGGATCAGTCGATGACTTCCTGAGGGTTTTTGAATCACAAAGATGTGAGAATAAAACCCTGTTCCTTGTTCTTCTCTGGGGACTGGGATAATTACTTTTTGATCTAATAGGTCCCCTAACTGAAGACTCAAGGCGGAGGCCTTGACTGGATCCCTGGGAAGATTTGTGATCAGGATCCTTTCTGGAGGTTGAAGACAGAACTCCAGCCTGTGTCCTTGGCCTACTAGGTCCAGAATAAAAGGGCTGGAAGTAATCTTCTTCCACAGTGGGAGGAAGGCCCCTAATCTTCCTCCCACTCTGAGAAGGGAGTCATTGGGGCTGGTTGGGGCGTTTAGGAGGGTTAAACAGGATGTTACCCCTCCCCTTTCCTTTATGCCCCGTCCAATGTTTTTTGAAATTTTGCTGAGTTTCAAAAGACTTCTGCTGTTTGCCCCTGCCACGAAAATTCCTCTGAGCATAGGGGAATTTTTTATTTTTTTTCTTATCTGGGAATCCCTTCTTTTTATCCGCTGTACGCTCCAGGGCTTCTGTTAGGCCTGGGCCAAAAAGGTGGTCGCCTGTGAAGGGAAGACCACAAAGGCGAGATTTAGAAGTAATATCTCCCGACCATGTCTTGAGCCATAGGCTTCTTCTGGCCGTATTAGCTAAAGCTGAGGTCCTTGCTGCCATTCTTACAGCTTCAGCTGAAGAATCCGCCAGGAATCCTATTGCCTGGAATAAGAGTGGAAAGGATTTATTAATCTGTTCCCTCGATGTTCCTGCAGTCAAGTGTGTTTGGATTTGAGATAGCCACAGCTCCAGGTGTCTGGCTATGCAGGTGGATGCCAGGGCTGGCTTTAAGCTCATAATGGAGGCTTCCCAGACCCTATGTAAAGAGATATCTGTTCTCTTATCCATAGGGTCTTTTAGTGCTCCTGAATCCTCAAATGCCAAGTCAGTTCCTTTGGAGATTCTGGCAAGAGAGGCATCCAGCTTAGGGATTTTGTTCCAGGGCTGTTCCACACTTTCGTCAAATGGATACCTTCTTTTTAAGTTTCTTGGAAAAAAAGGCTTTTTATCAGGAGAATTCCATTCCTGTTTAATCACATCCAATAGTGAGCTATGCACAGGGAACACTCTAGCATGCTTTTTATGACTAGCGTACATTAAGTCATGCTTAGAGAGATGCACTTCTTCCTCCTCAATCTCTAGAGTGGTATAAACCGCTTTGAGTAGATCATCTACATCCTCCAGGCTCAGTTTAAAGTTGGAGCTATCATGGGAAACATTGCTTTTTGGTTCCTCTCCTGATCCTGATCCCTCTGTAGAAGAGTGGGAAGAAGAAACTTCCTCCTCCAAAACCAATGGGTCAATTAGGGATGGTGGAGCCTGAGCTGGGGTGGAAGGCTGGGCTGGTGCCTGCATCTTTTCAATGAGAGTCCTGAATGAACTAAATGTACTTTTTAGCTCATCTCTCACTGAGGACAGCATTTTCTGGGTAGAGACTGCAGAATCGTCTCTGACCAGTATAGCTATGCATGCCCGGCACACTGCTTTGTTCCAAGAGGAACTCAATTTTTCTCCGCATACAGCACATTTCTTTTTGGGGGGCTGAGGTGGGTTATTGTCCTGAGCCTTGGCCTGGAAGATAAAAGACAAGGGAATTTAATTAGAGATACTTGTCCTCCTCCCACCTCCCATTTTTCCCCCCTCCACCTTGTGGATAGAAAAGAGGGAGCGGTGCTGCTTAACCCCTGCCCCTAACGATAGAAAAGAGAGGGGGGAAGGGGAACGGAGTTCCTAACAGGTACCTGCAAATAGGGTGTCGTTCCCCCTTGCTTACCTGAGAGGTGCCGATGCCAGAGCCGACTTCCGCCGCCTGTGCGGTTGCTGCCGTGGTGTCCATCGCTCTGTATGGTGGTCCCAGCAACTGCTGTTTCCCCTAACATCGGTCGCCCATTTGAACTCTCTGTTCGCGCCTTCGGAAACTGGAACGAGGGTTTCCGGCGCCCGCGGATGCCGTCACTGCGCCGGAAGTGACACTGTCACTTCCCGTGAGGCCAGAGTGGATACGCTGAGTTCCGCCCCCTCCGTTTTTGGCGCCAACTTCAAAATTTCTTCCGAAGTTAGCGGTTCACGGGTACACAGCACTGCTGCTCCAAGGAACCGGCCGACCAACGGAGTGAACTCCCCAACGCTCCACCAGACAGCATCCGTAGTCCTGCCGAGAGGCTAGGAGAATAGGAGACAGCGGTCAGCCCCTATTGCGGCACTAAGGGGTACCGCTATGGGCCGAGGAGATGCATCTTTCCAAGTCTTTCCATGGACAGTCCAGGAGACCGGGAGCTTCAGTTCCAGGAACATGTTACCCCCTGTCCGGAGGAAACAAAAATACTGAAGGTGAGGACTAGGGGACCGCCTTTTATTTTAATTTTGGAATGTGTTTCCTGTCCCTGGGGGAGGAGCCTAACGTCTCATGGGCTGTCCTGGAAGACGACTTTGAGAAAAAAATGTGATTTATTTGTTTTTAAGATGAACTTATCCTTGAATATAATGAGGATGAGTCAAATGCAGAGCTGCCGTAGTGGTGAAGCTACAAACATCTATATTTCATATAATGGGAATGTGTCATACACAGAGCTCCCCCTAGTGGTGATGCCACAAACATCTATATTTAATATAATGGGAATGTGTCACATACAGAGTTCCCCCTAGTGGTGATGCTACAAACATCTATATTTAATACAATGGGAATGTGTCATATACAGAGCTCCCCCTAGTGGTGACTCTGCAAGTCTTCAAACCTCTATGTATGATACAATGGGAATGTGTCACAGAGCTCCCCCTAGTGGTGATGCTACAAACATCTATATTTAATACAATGGGAATGTGTCATAAACAGAGCTCCCTCTAGTGGTGAATCTGCAAACCTTCATGTTTGATACAATGAGGAGTCGTCACATACAATAAAATATGGAAAAGACAACTTCTAGAAGTCTATAAAATGAGGTAACGTTAGCTTAGATAACAAACAATGCAATCATAAAATAAAATCTGCAATCACAGAAAACACTTCACACTTTCCATACATTTAATGACTCATTTTTTTTCTCCCTAATTTCGGATTGTGGGGAGGGGTGAATCCTGTCGGGTGTTTAGAGCCTTTTGGGGGGGGGGGGGATTTCACCCGACTTCCTGCTCCAATGAGCACACAGGAAGTGAGAGGCTCCTCCCCGCCCGCTCTATCGGACATCAAAAAGAGAGAAAGAAAACCCGTGATTGTTGTCCCAGTATGAAGGGTCCGTCCACCCATAACTGGTTAGATGATGGAGAATGAATTAATCACCGATGGTGAGATCCCCGCCCCCCACATACACAGGAACGCTAAAAATAGGGAGACCTCACTACATGATCTGCTTTAGATTGGTGAGAAACTTTTCTAACAGGAGGAGTGAGACTGGACAGTAACAAAACTCCCACCTAATCCCAGCCCAGCACGCACGTGTGCACAAAGCCCCTCCTCCCAGCCAGGCGCATGTGCAGAGTTCTCCCCTAGCCAGACGCTTGTGCGTAGAGCCCCTCCTCCCAGCCAGGCGCGTGGGTGCGCAGAGCCCTTCCTCCCAGACAGACTTTTGCGCAGAGCCCCTCCTCCCAGCCAGGCACGTGTGCGCAGAGCCCCTCCTCCCAGCCAGGCGCGTGGGTGCGCAGAGCCCTTCCTCCCAGACAGACTTTTGCGCAGAGCCCCTCCTCCCAGCCAGGCGCGTGCGCATGCAGAGCTTCTCCCCAGCCAGACGCGTGTGCGCACAAAGCCCCTTCCCCAACCAGGGGCGTGCGTGGGTGCGCAGAGCCCTTCTACCAGCCAGGCGCATGCAAAGCCCCTTCCCAAATCTGGCGCATGCATGCGCGGAGCCCCTCCTCTAACTAGGCGCATGTGTGCAGAGACCCTTCCCCCCAGCCAGGTGCATGTGTGTACAGAGCTCCTCCCCCACACCTTTGCTCCTCCCCCAGGGGGGCACTAGGTACCGGCTCACCTTGCTCGGTGTGTCCCCGGATCCTGGCAGCGAAGATAAGAAGTACAGCCAGGAGAAGAGCCGCTACAATGTACAGCACCGGGTCCATCGTTACACGTCACAGATCCTGGCCCCGCCCCCACAGCCGGCACACCGGGCTCACGCCGGCTGGAACGTACCACCCGCCACAGGGGGGAGGCCGGGGAAAACCCAGGGCCACGGCATGCATTTCCCCGCCCTCCTCTATGTTCATTGTACACAAATACTACAGAATAAATCTTATGTCATCTATAATACGCTTCAGGTGAGGATTTGGTTTTAAAAACGTGAAATAATTTCAATGAATCCCCCCCTCCGTGCTTTGGATTTGACCGGCTTCCTTATTTTAATTCTATGGTTAAGAACAATTTGTTCACCAGAAATAGAATCGGGAGGGAAGATTGGACTTCTATGGATTTGTGGTGTTTTTTTTCCTGCAGATCGGCTAGTGTCTGTGTGATAGTGAATACTGGGAGGACTGGAAACAGAAATACATTGATTGGGGCCGTATAATCCCGCCCCCTTCCCACCCAGTCCAATCATCAGCTTTCAGCACTCTCAAAAAGATATATATTTTCTTTAAAAATTGTAACTTTTCTAAATATTTTTTATTATTTTGTTTTATTAACCTTTTTACTATGGTTTTATTCTTTTTTTTTTTTTTTTTTTATAGTTTCACCAGTGCAGTACAGAAAAAATAATTAATAATTTGTTTATTTTTCTTTTTTTTTTTTTTTTTTTTTTTTTTTACTATTGTTTTCTTGCACAACTCTTTTTATTTACTGTCACTAGTGCAGTACAGGGTCATCATAAGACTGTTGAGGTAGCAACCAGGGACACTGACTGGTGACCGTATGTAAAAAATAAAAGGATGTATTTTTAAAAAAATTTTAACATTTTGTCCGTATTTTCTATTTTTATTTTTTATTTTTTTACTATGGTTTAATTCTTTTTTTTTTTTTTTTTAATAATTTCACCAGTGCAGTACAGGGTCATCAGATGACTGGTGTGGCGGTGATCAGGGACACTGATTGGTAACAATATGTAAAACAGAAAAAAAAATAATAATTTGTTTTACTATTTCTTTTTCTTTTTTTTTTTTACTATTGTTTTCTTGCACAACTCTTTTTATATACTGTCACTAGTGCAGTACAGGGTCACCATGAGACTGTTGTGGTAGTGATCAGGGACACTGACTGGTGGCAGTATGTTAAAAATAAAAGGATATATTTTTAAAATAAATTGTAAAAATGTTTCTGTATTTTCTATTTTTTTTTTTTTTTTACTATGGTTTTATTCTTTATTATTTTCAATACTTTCACCAGTGCAGTACAGGGTCATCATATGACTGGTGTGGCGGTGATCAGGGACACTGACTGGTAACAATATGTAAAACAAAAAAAATAATTAATAATTTGTTTAACTATTTTTTTTATTTTTTTTTTATTTATTTTTTTACTATTGTTTTCTTGCACAACTCTTTTTATTTACTGTCACTAGTGAAGTACAGGGTCATCATGAGACTGGTGTGGTAGTGATCAGGGACACTGACTGGTGGCAGTATGTAAAAAATAAAAGGATATATTTTTTAAATAAATTGTAACATTTTTTCCATATTTTCAATTAGTTTTTTTTTTTTTTTTTTTTTACTATGGTTTTATTCTTTATTTTTTTTAATACTTTCACCAGTGCAGTACAGGGTCATCATATGACTGGTGTGGCGTTGATCAGGAAGACTGACTGGTAACAATATGTAAAACAAAAAAAACTAATTAATAATTTGTTTTTACTATTTTCTTTTTTTTTTTTTTTTTTTTTTTAATATTGCTTTTTTTGCACAACTCTTTTTATATACTGTCACTAGTGCAGTACATGGTCATCATGAGAATGGTGTGGCGGTGATCAGTGACATTGACTGGTGGCAGTATGTTAAAAATAAAAGGATATATTTTTAAAACAAATTGTAAAAATGTTTCCGTGTTTTCTATTTTTTTTTTTTTTACTATGGTTTTATTCTTTATTTTTTTTTTTAAATACTTTCACCAGTGCAGTACAGGGTCATCAGATGACTGGTGTGGCGGTGATCAGGGACGCTGACTGATAACAATATGTAAAACAGAAAAAATAATTAATAATTTGTTTATTTTTCTTTTTTTTTTTTTTTTTTTTTTTTTTACTATTGCTTTTTTTGCACAACTCTTTTTATATACTGTCACTAGTGAATTACAGGGTCATCATGAGACTACTGTGGTAGTGATCAGGGACACTGACTGGTGGCAGTATGTAAAAAATAAAAGGATATATTTTTTAAATAAATTGTAACATTTTTTCCATATTTTCTATTATTTTATTTTTTTTTACTATGGTTTAATTCTTTATTTTTTTTAATGCTGTCAGCAGTGCAGTACAGGGGCATCATGAGACACTGGTGTGGTAGTGATCAGGGACACTGACTGGTGGCAGTATGTAAAAAATAAAAGGATATATTTTTTAAATAAATTGTAAAATTTTTTCCATATTTTCTATTATTTTTTTTTTTTTTTTTTTTACTATGGTTTTATTCTTTATTTTTTTTAATACTGTCACCAGTGCAGTACAGGGCCATCATATGACTGGGTTGGTAGTGATCAGGGACACTGACTGGTGGCAGTATGTTAAAAATAAAAGGATATATCTTTAAAATAAATTGTAAAAATGTTTCCGTATTTTCTATTTTTTTTTTTTTTACTATGGTTTTATTCTTTATTTTTTAAATACCAAAAAGGGGAATTGGTCTGGAGCCATCTGTAGACCACCTCCATCCCGAAACAATCATAGAAAGAGAAAATTGGCCCGTGGGACTTTATATGAGGTGGGTACATGTGACTGGAAATAACAAAAAATGAGTAATTGAAAAAATATATAATCTTTATTGCAAAAATTGACATCGAAGTTGTGCGCGTGAAGCGCTGGGATAACAGACTTCATTGGAAGATATTGAAAACATGTATAACATAAAATACCATACATAAAATATACAATATTCATGAGAATGCAAAACATCTAAATCTCAAGGATAAAGACATGGTAAATAATTTTCACATAGCGTATAAATGTCGTATAAATGTCATGCATCTAATCTGACGCGTTTCGCGAGTCACTGCTCGCTTCTTCAAGAGAGAATGCATTGGACAAATGATAAATCTGAAAAAACGAAAAAAATAAAAAAATAAAAAAATGGAAGTATAGCTCATGATGGTATTAAGAGAGGATTTTGTAAGTCATGGGGAACTCATTGGAGTGCCCACTACTCACATTTCAAAGGCTGGAATCAAGGAGTGGAACTCCGTGCGGTAGCAATGGTGTAGGTCTGGTCCGGGAGCTGAAGGGTCCCATCGGACGACAAAACAGTGGAGTGGCGCATGGGAGGTAAGTGACCAAAGTGTGGAGTAAAAGCCATAAGCCTTCCATGTCTGTCATAAAATTGGAATTTATAGAATAAAGTATGTAGGTAAATATGTATAGTATATGATACAATGTAGTACAAAGTCTATCATGTATATTAAACATTGAATAAATATCCAAATGCCATGCACAGTGCAGGAAGGACTGATATGATTGGTATAATAAAGTATTAAATAATGTGGAAATGAGTAATGGCTGAGAGAAAGGCGAATAGGTAGAAAGTGGAAGTGGAAAGAGTGTGACAGTGAGTGAAGGAAAGTGTGGAAGATGAAAGTGGTACAAAAAGAAAGAAGAAGGCAAGGCTGGCGTCCAGCAATATGGCAACCATGGTGATAGTAAAGTGAGGATGTAGGATAATGTGTGGCAGGTGCCGGGAACCCACAAAATGAGGGATGGGAAGGAGTGGTGCAAATGGAAAAAAGGTGCTTGCCAGGTAGAGTGAATGGAGAACGAGTGCCGTGTGTAAAGTAAGAAAGGAGAGAAGTGTCAGAAGTGACCAGACCTACACCATTGCTACCGCACGGAGTTCCACTCCTTGATTCCAGCCTTTGAAATGTGAGTAGTGGGCACTCCAATGAGTTCCCCATGACTTACAAAATCCTCTCTTAATACCATCATGAGCTATACTTCCATTTTTTTATTTTTTTATTTTTTTCGTTTTTTCAGATTTATCATTTGTCCAATGCATTCTCTCTTGAAGAAGCGAGCAGTGACTCGCGAAACGCTTAGATGCATGACATTTATACGACATTTATACGCTATGTGAAAATTATTTACCATGTCTTTATCCTTGAGATTTAGATGTTTTGCATTCTCATGAATATTGTATATTTTATGTATGGTATTTTATGTTATACATGTTTTCAATATCTTCCAATGAAGTCTGTTATCCCAGCGCTTCACGCGCACAACTTCGATGTCAATTTTTGCAATAAAGATTATATATTTTTTCAATTACTCATTTTTTGTTATTTCCAGTCACATGTACCCACCTCATATAAAGTCCCACGGGCCAATTTTCTCTTTCTATTTTTTAAATACTTTCACCAGTGCAGTACAGGGTCATCATATGACTGGTGTGGCAGTGATCAGGGACACTGACTGGTAACAATATGTAAAACAAAAACAAAAATAATAATTTGTTTAACTATTTTTTTTATTTTTTTTTATTTTTTTTTTACTATTGTTTTCTTGCACAACTCTTTTTATTTACTGTCACTAGTGCAGTACAGGGTCATCATAAGACTGGTGTGGTAGCAATCAGGGACACTGACTGGTGACAGTATGTAAAAAATAAAAGGATATATTTAAAAAAAAAATTGTAAATTTTTTTCCGTATTTTCTATTATTTTTTTTTACTATGGTTTTATTCTTTATTTTTTTTTAATACTTTCACCAGTGCAGTACAGGGTCATCATATGACTGGTGTGGCAGTTATCAGGGACACTGACTGGTAACAATATGTAAATCAGAAAAAAAAATAATAATTTGTTTTACTATTTTGTTTTCTTTTTTTGTTTACTATTGTTTTCTTGCACAACTCTTTTTATTTACTGTCACTAGTGCAGTACAGGGTCATCATGAGACTGTTGTGGTAGTGATCAGGGACACTGACTGGTGACAGTATGTAAAAAATAAAAGGATATATTTTTAAAAGAAATTGTAACATTTTTTCCATATTTTCTATCATTTTTCTTTTTTTTTTTACTATGGTTTTATTCTTTAGTTTATTTTAATACTGTCACAAGTGCAGTACAGGTTCATCAGGTGACTGGTGTGGTGGTGATCAGGGACACTGGTGACAGTATGTAAAAAAACATGATATATTTTTTGTAAATTAAAACAAAATTTTTTTTGTTTTTAATTTATTTATTTATTTATTTTTACTATGGGTTTTTTTTCACTATTTTTTTTTAAAATAATGTCACCAGTGCAGTACAAGGTCATCATATGACTGGTGTGGCAGTGATTAAGGATACTGACTGGTGACAGTATGTAAAAAAAAAAAAAAAAAAAAAAAAAAAACAATATTTTTTTACTTTTTTTTTATTTTTATTTTACATACTGTCACCAGTGCAGTACAGGGTCATCATATGACTGGTGTGGTGGAGATCAGGGACACTGACTAGTGAAAGCATGTAAAAAATGAAACAATTATTATTTTTTTTAATTGTAACATTTCTTTTTACTATTTAAAAAAAAAAAAAAAAACTGTCACCAGTGCAATACAGGGTCATCATATGACTGGTGTGGCAGTGATAAGGGATACTGACTGGTGACAGTATGTAATAAAGAAAAAATAATTATTGATTATTTTAATTTTTTTTTATATTTATTATTATTTTAATTTTTTTTCACAATTATTTTTAAAATAATATTACCAACACAGGGCTATCAATCATATGACTGGTGTGGCAGTGACCAGGGTCACTGACTGGTGACAGTATGTAAAAAAAGAAAAAAATAATAATATATTACTTTCATTTTTTTTACATTTTATTTTATTTTTTTACTATTTTTTCACTTCTTTTGTTTTAAATACCGTCACCAGTTTTACTATTTTTTTTCGCTATTTTTAAAGATATTGTCACCAGTGCAGTACAGGGTCATCATATGACTAGTGTGGCGGTGATCAGGGACACTGACTGGTGACAGTATGTAAAAAATAAAAAATATATATTTTTTTTTAATTTTTAAAGTTTTATTTTTTTTTACTATTGTTTTTTCCACTATTTTTTTTTTTAATACTGTCAGCAGTGCAGTACGTGGTCATCATATGACTGGTGTGGTGGTGATCAGGAACACTCGCTTGTGGCAGTATGTAAAAAATGAAAAAATAAAAACAATTTTTTTTTTTAAATTTGAACATTTTTATTTTTTTTACAATTTTTTCACTCTTTTATAAAAATACTGTCACCAGTGCAGTACAGGGTCATGACTTGTGTGGCAGTGATCAGGGACTCTGAATGGACAGTATGTAAAAAAGAAAAAATAATTAATAATTTTTTACATTTTTTAATTTATTTTTTATATTTTTATTCACAACATTTTTTTAAATAATGTCACCAGCACAGTACAGGGTCATCATATGACTGGTGTGGGGGTGGCAGTGATCAGGGACACTGACTGGTAACAGTATGTAAAACAGAAAAAATAATTAATAATTTTCTTTACAATTTTTTTCTCTTTTTTTTTTTTGCTATTGTTTTTTCACAACTCTTTTTAAATACTGTCACCAGTGCAGTACAGGGTCATCATATGACTGGCGTGGCAGTGTTTAGGGACACTAACTGGTGACAGTATGTAAAAAATAAAAAATAATTAATAATTATTTAAATTTTTTTATTTATTGTTTTCATATTTTTTCACAATATTTTAAAAATAATGTCACCAGCACAGCACAGAATCATCATATGACTGGTGTGGTGGTGACCAGGATCACTGACTGGTGACAGTATGTAAAAAAAGAAAAAAATATATATTTTTTGTAATTTTTTTATTTTATTTTTTACTGTTTTTTTTGTTACTATTTTTTTTTTAAATACTGTCACCAGCGCAGTACAGGCTCATAATATGACTGGTGTGGCAGTGATCAGGGACACTGACTGGTGATCTGGTGACAGTATAAAGAAATAAAAAATAATATTTTTTTTAAAAAATGTATTTTTTTCTGTTTTTCTTTTTTTTTTCTATTGTTTTTTTTCACTATTATTTTAAATACTGTCACCAGAGCAGTACAGGGTCATCATATGACTGATGCGGTGGTGACCAGGGACAATGACTGGTGACAGTGTGTAAAAAAGAAAAAAATAACAATAATTTTTGTTTAATTTTTAAAGTTGGTTTTTTCTTTTTTTTTTTTTTTTAATATTGTTTTTTTCATATTTTTTGTAACCAGCGTCCCCAGTATGTAAAAAAAATAAAATAATAATAATAATATTTTATATTTTTTGAACATTCTTTTTTTTTTTTTTTATACTATTTGTTTTCTTTTTTTGTACTTTTTATGTATACTGTGACCACAGCAGTACAGTGTCACCATAATGACCCTGTACTGCTCTGTGGAGGTGATCAGGATTTTTTTTTCCACTATGATTGCTTATGTAGGGCTACCCCCACAGGAGCCGCTTGAATTCTTGTTTGCCCGGATTTCTCACTAATTAACCCACAGCCAGACACAACCAGCCAGGTGCACACACTCGTTGTCTCCAATGATCTAGGGGGTTTTGTTTTTTTATGTTTTATTTGGAGAACTTGGATAGGAGAAGGGAATTACTAAGATACTCCAAATTATTTATTCACAGGTGAGGACAACTTTCTCTATAGAACTATGTAGCAGAATATCAGTAGGACCATACAGCAGCTGTATGGAAAGAACAAGTCCCTTTGTAGCCAGTCTGGCCAGTGTCTCCTTTAGCTTCCACCCAGTAGCTGACTTCTAGCACCCAGAGGGGGATTTATCAGCACAAGTCCCAGGGATCCCCTGTGCTGATATGTACTCACAAGGCTCCTGAGTCCTGAGGCACACACTGCAGCCTTCCTCAGTAGTACCACACAGAATCCGTGGACATCCTTCCTTAGTCAGCTCTCAGAAGAACCATGTGTAGCACCCTCCTAGGTAGGTGCTAGAGAGAGAGAGTATAGTTTTGCTTACCAGAAGGATTGCAGTTAAATCTATATTATTCTCTGCCTATCAGAGAGCAGGATCTGTTAGTGAGGTCTGCTCAACGTGCCCAGGTGAAACTCGTTCTGTCTGCAGAGTGTTTCACACTGGTCCAATATGAAGACATATAGGACAGTGGGAGGAAACCTGACAAATGAGTGCACAGGCATTTAGTACAGCTTTGGTGATTTGGCAGAGAAAAGTGCCTTGGTGCATGCTGGGATACTGTATAATAGCCCGGAGCACATGTTCTCCGGTTCTTTTCGTCTGGATAGCGGAGTCCCGGAGGGAGGGGGGCGGCTGCCTCCTCCTCTGTAGAGCTGCCATGCGGCCTTGGGTGGTCGACCTGAGAGTCTAGAGAGGACCTGAACCCGGAGGTCATGTGAAGCTGGCTGAAAGGGGAGACACTGGAGGATCTGATTCTGCAGTACAGTGAGTACAGATCTGTGTCAGGGGGCCTGATCTGAGGGGGGCCATCCCTGCAGCTAGAAGAGTCAGTGGACGGGTGTCAGTAAAGGGGGATGCTAGTGAGTGTCATGAAGATAATGTAGATCACTAATGCCTCATTTCCACTGAGCAGTACGGTTCGGTTTGGTACAGTTCAGTACAGTTCAGAACGGTACACCTTGATCAGGCTTGTGTTTCCACTGCCAACAGTACCTCAGCTCAACAGTACCTCAACAGTGTAGAGCTCCACCCTGTTGGTACGGTACTAATGTGCTTGGTACCCCAATGAAAGGGTCCCAAAAAAGTGGTACAGTACGGTTCGGAATTAGGGTACCATTCACAACCTCTGACAATGAAAACGGCAAAAATTGTGTACCGTACCGAACCAAATCGAACCGTACCGCTCAGTGGAAATGAGGCATAAGTCTACTGCTGGAGAGGAAGACAAGGAGACTTAACCTTTTCCATATATGTGGCAGTATGGTTCAAGCAGTGCAGCTGCTTCCACAAGCAACCTGGTGAGGCCAAGTGAGAGTTGTCCTTATCCAATGTACATAGTTCCAGTCGTAGTATTTCACAAATGCCTTCTCCCACCCCAGTTCCAAAATAAACACTAAATACCAAAACCCCTTGACTGTTTATTGAGCAACGAGCCATTGGGAGTAAGGATGAATGTTTGAACTGTCCCTAAGTGACCGTGTGCTGGTAATCAGAGGAGGCCCAACAAGTCATCATACAGCAAGCCCTACAGGGACAGTGCTACACATAGGTTGCAGCTTCAATGTTTCAGGCCCTCAGGTCACCCACCTGAGACCGCATGGCAGCCTGTGCTGGGGAGGGGGCGACAGGCCCCCTGTCAGGGATACCACATGCAGGCACCCAGCAACGGTGATCAGATCAGTTGGCTGCACCAAGGAATCAGGACCCAGATGGATAAAGGTGTAAATAAGTTTATTAAGCGAAATGACATACTCTAATACCAACACCAGTAGACCATAAACAAGTAAACAAAATTTACATGATAACAGTACAAAACCCCAATAGAACCTAAAAACCTATATACAAAAGGATGGAGCAAACAATAGTAGGACAGGACAGGGACAGGAGACAAGGAAAGCAGGGAGCCAGGTAGAGGAAGCAGGGTACAGGGAACAGGACTCAGGATCAGAATACAGGTTTCAGGATGCAGGTTTCAGGATCAGGCTCAGGTTTCAGGATGCAGGTTTCATAATGCAGGTTTCAGGATCAGGCTCAGGATGCAGGTTTCAGTATCAGGCTCAGGATGCAGGTTTCAGTATCAGGCGCAGGATGCAGGTTTCAGGATCAGGCTCAGGATGCAGGTTTCAGGATCAGGCTCAGGATGCAGGTTTCAGGATCAGGCTCAGGATGCAGGTTTCAGTATCAGGCTCAGGATGCAGGTTTCAGGATCAGGATGCAGGTTTCAGGATGCAGGTTTCAGGATCAGGCTCAGGTTTCAGGATGCAGGTTTCAGGATGCAGGTTTCAGGATCAGGCTCAGGTTTCAGGATGCAGGTTTCAGGATCAGGCTCAGACATTCACACGGCTAGCAGAGAAAATACTGAAGCACTGAGCCTCAGTGAAGGGCAGGCTTATATTCTCTCAGCAGTCCTCCTCAGGTGCAGCTTAACCACTTTACCACCGGAGGATTTTGCTGTCTTACGTCTGGGCCACTTTTTGCGATTCGGCACTGTGCGAATTTAACTGACAATTGCGCGGTCATGCAATGCCGTACCCAAATGAAATTTATGTCCTTTTTTTTCCACAAACAGAGCTTTCTTTTGGTGGTATTTGATCACCTGTGCGTTTTTTTCTTTTTGTGCTATAAACAAAAAAAGAGCGTAAATTTTGAAAAAATAACAATATTTTTCACACTTTTTTATATGAAATTCCCCCCCAAAAAAATGTAAAAATCAAAATTTTTTTTAATTTTTGGCCAATTTGTTTTCTGTTACCTATGTTTGGTAAAAAAAAATCACAATAAGCGTATTTTGATTGGTTTGCGCAAAAGTTATTGCGTTTACTAACTAAGGGAAAGATTTCTGTCATTTTTGGTGTTTTTTTTTAACGAGTAATGGCGGCGATCTGCGATTTTTTTTTTTTTGCGGGACTGCGACATTGCAGCGGACAGATCGGACACTTGACTGACATTTTTGACACTTTTGGGGGTACCAGGGACATTACTACAGTAATCAGGGCTTAATTTTATTGGAGAGGGAGGGGTTAATGTATGCCTGGTGCTTACTGACGTGTGTGGAGGGAGGTGACTGAGTGACACAGGGACAGATTGCAGGTTCAGCTATGCTGAATCCTGCAATCTGACCCTGCCTGTCACTTAGGAGATCCGCCCGCTTTGTTTACACAAGCGGGCGGATCTCCAGACTCGATTCCCCGACGATCGGGGGAAGAGCAGCGGCGATCGCCGCTGCTCCTCCCCTGGCCCGACTCCCGCTGTGACTGAATATAGCGGGAGCGAGCCTCCGGCGCCGCACGCGCGCCGCTGAGAAAGGGGAGTGATAACGAACCACTTTGCCGCAGTAGAGCTCTAGTGAGCAGACGGCAAGTGGTTAAATAAAAGTACAGTCCAGCTGCTGGGAGACACCTGCTGGTGGGCCCTGGAACTGCGCCCCTCAGTTTCAGGAACAACAGTGCCACCAGCAGGTGACCTATGTAATGACACTGATCCTGACACTCCCTCCCCACCTGGACCTCTCTCTCTAGAGCATGGGTGTCCAACCTTTTGGCTTCTCTGGGCCACATTGAGTGTAGAGAAATTTTCTCGGGCCGCATGTAAAATATATACTATTAGTTAAAGTATATAAGCAATAAAATGCCGCCGCGCCCTTCCCGTGCTGCCGCGCCACCCCCCCAGCACTAATTTTACACAACTAGTGGATGATCCCCTCTGAGGCTGCCTCTGTGGCCGTGCCCCCAACTCGACTTCATTCCTCCCCAGCAAAAAAATTAATAAAAATGTCAGGGGGCAGTGGGCCGCATTGCCTGCGGTTCTGGGCCGCATGCGGCCCCCGGGCCGCAGGTTGGACATGCCTGCTCTAGAGGAAGACCCTGAGCCCATGTGCTCATCCAATATAAATACAGTTACCTAGCATGCATTGGGGCACATCTCCTTCATATTGTCCAGGGCAGTATTCATGCTCTTATTTGCCAAGTTTCCACCCACTGTCCAGTACCTACTTTCCATATCTTCTAGACCAGTGTGAAACTTCTCAAGACAGCATGAGCAGCACCAGAACACACTGAGCAGACACTGCTAAACAATCACAGCTCTCTGTTAAGAAGACAGCACATAAATTTACCTACTACCTCTCTGTTAGGCAGAGAAACCAAAAACTTTATACACTCACTCTAGCACCTAACTAGGAGGGCACTACATCTATTACAGTGATGATCACGTGGTGCACACCTGGAGGATATCATATTTTACAATAGGCCTGGCAGAAAGTGTTTTAAGGGGTTAGTTCACCTTTATCAAAAAACTGCCTATGCAGATGAGGGGCCTTTTTAGATAAAACTAAACTGTGCAGCTCTGTCTAAAGTCAGATAATGCCCTTGCTATAGGTGTAGGCCATTTATGTACCTCCTGAAGCCTAAATGAAATACACCCAGGACGTTGCTAAGTGAGGCCTAGTCGTTACTGCTTATCTGCACCATCACAGGAGTGAGCTTTCAAACACTGAGCTCAGAGCTACTTCACCAGGGGAGAGAAAGAGCATGTGAGGAGGGTTGAATCAGAAAAAAAAGCTCACTCTTGTGATGGTGGAAGTGAGCAGTAATGACTAGGTCTCACTTAGCAACATCCTGGGAGTATTCCAGTCAGGCTTCAGGAGGTACGTAAGTGGCTTACACCTACAGCAAGTTGATTTTTCAACCTTAGAGCACAGTTTGTTTTTTTATCTGCAAACATCCCTTTTCTGCATAGGCAGTTTTTGTAAAGGTGAACTAACACTTTACGTAAGGCCTCCAGGTTCTACATCTCAAGGTGCAATCACTTTATAAAGGCCGTCCTCAAACCGGGGAGCCAAAAAAATTTGATATATACAAAATATTGATCATAAAGATGTCACTTCTCCACAGCACAATGCACCAACATAACTCCAAACTTTCCCGAATCCTCCGGGACTGTCCCGGGATCTCAACAAATCCAAGCCGGACCTGTGCAAAATAGCTTATACCTAAACTTCTGATTTAAATCCCATATCTACCCCCTCTCTGGGTTTGGAAATATATTTTATTTTTTACATGGCATTTCGCTTTAACGGAAGTCTTTCATAACAGAACATTACAACAATTAGCCGTAGAATTATGGAAGGTAAAGTGAATAACATGGATTATTTTATGACAATGGTACCTGAAAGTGGGTGGGATATATTAGGGAGCAAGTGAACCTGTTGTTCCTGAAGTTGATGTGTTGAAAGCAGAAAATATGGGCAAGTTTAAGGATTTGGGCGACTTTGACAAGGGCCAAAATGTAATGGCGAGATGAGTGGATCAGAGCAACTCTGAAACTGCAGCTCTTGTAGGATGCTCCCGGTCTGCAGTGGTCAGGATCGACCAAAACTGGTTCAAGGAAGGAGAACTGGCGACAGAGTCATGGGTGGGCAAGGCTCATTGATGCACATGGGGAGCGAAGGCTGACCTGTGTAATCTGATCCGAAAGAAGAGCTACTGGAGCTCAAATTGTTGAAAAAGATAATGCTGGTTCTGATAGAACGGGTCAGAAAACACAGTGCATCGCAGTTTGTTGTGTATGGGGCGGTGCAGCTGCAGACCGGTCAGGGTACCTGTACTGACCCATGTCCACATCCAAAAGTGGCTACAATGAGCAAGTCAGCAATAAAACAGGACCACAGAGCAATGTAGGTGGCCTGGTCTGATGAATCACTTTTTCTTTTACATAATGTGGATGGCTGGGTACATGTGCATCACTTTCCTGGGATAGAGATGGCACCAGGATGCACTATGGGAAGTCTGATCCATGAAGGCCCCTCCTCACAACTTACAGGACTTAAAGGATCAGCTACTGACAGCTTGGTGCCACATACCACAGCATACCTTCAGAGGTTTAGTGGAGACCATGCCTCGATGGGTCAGTGCTGTTTTGGCAGCAAAAGGAGGGACGACTCAATGTTAGGTTGGTGCTTATAATGTTATAGCTGATCGCTGTATAGTCTGTGATTACTGTCCACTTCTAAAAGAGGAAATTGCTTGGATGTCCCGCCAACCTTCTGGCTCCCGTACTTTGACCCAGACCAAGTATGCAGGATAAAGAATAAAAAAAATCAATTCATTCCATCGAGAAAATCAGTCTAATATTTATTTGGTTGTTATTAAAATCCTTAGTGAATGTCTAAGTTCCACATACCAAACCATAAGAGAAAAACATCATCTATATACCGCAGTCTAAGCTAGGCATGGTTTTGATTCAATGTAGACCTTTTAGATCTCCTCCTTCCAAAACAGGTATATAATGGAGCACCAATGAAAGCACCTCTGGTTTCTTGATAATATGCATCCAGAATGCAGACTTCTTGCGTTTAACTCCTCATAGACTTCTACAGGCTGCAGCAGTGGGGTGGGATGTTGACCAGTACTCCTTCTAGAGCTAAAGCTACACACAATCACTTTCCTTCAGCACTGCGGGTCATCTACTCACCCAGCCACAGGCAGGGCCGGACTGGCCATCGGGCAGACCGGGCATATTCCCGGTGGGCCGCGGCGCCGGCTCTCACTCTGTCCGACTCCTCACAGTAGAATGAAGAAGTCAGACATTAATTTCCCTGGTTCCCTCACTGCGGCAGCCGCGGCCGGTGTACTTGCCAGCTACACCGGCTCCGCGGCCAATCAGCCTTCTGCTCAGGGGGGGTGTGAGTCACACCCCCCTGAGCAGAAGGCTGATTGGCCGTGGAGCCGGAAGTCAACAGAAGTATGTTCCTGAGCTTTATGTAGTATGTCGGTGTGTGTTCCTTCCCGCTGCGCCGGTGTCCTGCCCGGCGCGGCCAGCAGCACAGCCCGCACTCGCAGCATCAGCCATCCAGCAGCTCCTTCACTCCGACTCCGGGCTGCTCGCGGGGGGCGGTGGTGGTGGCAGCGGCGAGCCGGGGAGAGAAGGTAAGTGCGACTCCTCACGCCAGTGCCTGCAGTGCTGTGCAGCCCCGTTGTCACCGGCCGTGTGTACTTCTACTGAATAGGAGGGGGATGGGGCGGCTTCATATAGAGGATTTGATGTTTCCCACTTTCGGATCCTGCTGCCGCTGGATGGATGCCTGATTCTCCTCCTCCCTTCTGCAGGCAGTCTGCGGCTGCAGGAGAAATATGGAAAAATAAATTTCTCTATATGCAGCTGAGCTGTCCCTTCCCCCTCATATTCAACTTCTTTTACTGCCCCCAGTGCTCTTCACCCCCCCCCTGTGCTCTTTAGCCCCCCCCCCTGCTCTTCAAGTCCCCACAGTGCTTTTCATCTCCCCCTATGCTCTCTAGCTCCCCCAGTGCTCTCCACCCCCCTGTGCTCCCTGGCTAAGTGATTTCCAGCACCCCCCCCACCCGTGCTCTCCATCCCCCTGGTTTTCCCTGCCCGCCCCCCCCCAGTGCTATCCACACCCTGCGCCTTCCAACCCCCCTGCAATGCTTTCCAAACCCCCCCTTAATTCTCTCCAGTCCCCCCCCAACCGTGCCCTTCAGCTCCTCCAGTGCTATCTGCTTTCCCTGTGCTCTCCAGCCCCCCTAGTGTCCTATCTTCTATCATGTCTGCAGTCTCTGACCTTCTCTTGTATCACATCTGCAGTCTCTCCTGTATCATGTCCGCAGTCTCTGACCATCTCCTGTATCATGTCCGTAGTCTCTGACCATCTCTTCTATCATGTCCACAGTCTCTGACCATCTCTTGTATCATGTCCGCAGTCTCTGACCATCTCTTGTATCATGTCCGCAGTCTCTGACCATCTCTTGTATCATGTCCGCAGTCTCTGACCATCTCCTGTATCATGTCAGTAGTCTCTGACCATCTCTTGTATCATGTCCGCAGTCTCTGACCATATCTTGTATCATGTCCGCAGTCTCTGACCACCTCTTGTATCATGTCCGCAGTCTCTGACCATCTCTTGTATCATGTCCGCAGTCTCTGACCATCTCTTGTATCATGTCCGCAGTCTCTGACCATCTCCTGTATCATGTCCGCAGTCTCTGAACATCTCCTGTATCATGTCCGCAGTCTCTGAACATCTCCTGTATCATGTCTGCAGTCTCTGACCATCTCCTGTATCATGTCAGTAGTCTCTGACCATCTCTTGTATCATGTCCGCAGTCTCTGACCATCTCTTGTATCATGTCCGCAGTCTCTGACCACCTCTTGTATCATGTCCGCAGTCTCTGACCATCTCTTGTATCATGTCCGCAGTCTCTGACCATCTCTTGTATCATGTCCGCAGTCTCTGACCATCTCCTGTATCATGTCCGCAGTCTCTGAACATCTCCTGTATCATGTCCGCAGTCTCTGAACATCTCCTGTATCATGTCCGTAGTCTCTGACCATCTCTTCTATCATGTCCACAGTCTCTGACCATCTCTTGTATCATGTCCGCAGTCTCTGACCATCTCTTGTATCATGTCCGCAGTCTCTGACCATCTCTTGTATCATGTCCGCAGTCTCTGACCATCTCCTGTATCATGTCAGTAGTCTCTGACCATCTCTTGTATCATGTCCGCAGTCTCTGACCATCTCTTGTATCATGTCCGCAGTCTCTGACCACCTCTTGTATCATGTCCGCAGTCTCTGACCATCTCTTGTATCATGTCCGCAGTCTCTGACCATCTCTTGTATCATGTCCGCAGTCTCTGACCATCTCCTGTATCATGTCCGCAGTCTCTGAACATCTCCTGTATCATGTCCGCAGTCTCTGAACATCTCCTGTATCATGTCTGCAGTCTCTGACCATCTCCTGTATCATGTCTGCAGGGATGTTGACCAGTACTCCTTCTAGAGCTAAAGCTACACACAATCACTTTCTTTCAGCACTGCGGGTCATCTACTCACCCAGCCACAGGCAGGGCCGGACTGGCCATCGGACAGACCGGGCATATTCCCGGTGGGCCGCGGCGCCGGCTCTCACTCTGTCCGACTCCTCACAGTAGAATGAAGTCAGACATTCATTTCCCTGGTTCCCTCACTGCGGCGGCCGCGGCCGGTGTACTTGCCAGCTACGCCGGCTCGGCGGCCAATCCGCCTTCTGCTCAGGGGGGTTGTGAGTCACACCCCCCTGAGCAGAAGGCTGATTGGCCGCGGAGCCGGAAGTCAACAGAAGTATGTTCCTGAGCTTTATGTAGTATGTCGGTGTGTGTTCCTTCCCGCCGCGCCGGTGTCCTGCCCGGCGCGGCCAGCAGCACAGCCCGCACTCGCAGCATCAGCCATCCAGCAGCTCCTTCACTCCGACTCCGGGCTGCTCGCGGGGGGCGGTGGTGGTGGCAGCGGCGAGCCGGGGAGAGAAGGTAAGTGCGACTCCTCACGCCAGTGCCTGCAGTGCTGTGCAGCCCCGTTGTCACCGGCCGTGTGTACTGCTACTGAATAGGAGGGGGATGGGGCGGCTTCATATAGAGGATTTGATGTTTCCCACTTTCGGATCCTGCTGCCGCTGGATGGATGCCTGATTCTCCTCCTCCCTTCTGCAGGCAGTCTGCGGCTGCAGGAGAAATATGGAAAAATAAATTTCTCTATATGCAGCTGAGCTGTCCCGTCCCCCTCATATTCAACTTCTTTTACTGCCCCCAGTGCTCTTCACCCCCCCCCCCCCGGGCTCTTTAGCCCCCCCCCCTGCTCTTCAAGTCCCCACAGTGCTTTTCATCTCCCCCTATGCTCTCTAGCTCCCCCAGTGCTCTCCACTCCCTGTGCTCCCTGGCTAAGTGATTTCCAGTCGCCCCCCCCCCCTGCTCTCCATCCCCCTGGTTTTCCCTGCCCGCCCCCCCCCCCCAGTGCTATCCACACCCTGCGCCTTCCAACCCCCCTATAATGCTTTCCAAACCCCCCCTTAATTCTCTCCAGTCCCCCCCCCCACCGTGCCCTTCAGCTCCTCCAGTGCTATCTGCTTTCCCTGTGCTCTCCAGCCCCCCTAGTGTCCTATCTTCTATCATGTCTGCAGTCTCTGACCTTCTCTTGTATCACATCTGCAGTCTCTCCTGTATCATGTCCGCAGTCTCTGACCATCTCCTGTATCATGTCCGTAGTCTCTGACCATCTCTTCTATCATGTCCACAGTCTCTGACCATCTCTTGTATCATGTCCGCAGTCTCTGACCATCTCTTGTATCATGTCCGCAGTCTCTGACCATCTCTTGTATCATGTCCGCAGTCTCTGACCATCTCCTGTATCATGTCCGCAGTCTCTGACCATCTCCTGTATCATGTCCGCAGTCTCTGAAAATCTCCTGCATCATGTCCGCAGTCTCTGACCATCTCTTGTATCATGTCCACAGTCTCTGACCATCTCCTGTATCATGTCCGCAGTCTCTGAACATCTCCTGTATCATGTCTGCAGTCTCTGACCATCTCCTGTATCATGTCTGCAGGGATGTTGACCAGTACTCCTTCTAGAGCTAAAGCTACACACAATCACTTTCTTTCAGCACTGCGGGTCATCTACTCACCCAGCCACAGGCAGGGCCGGACTGGCCATCGGACAGACCGGGCATATTCCCGGTGGGCCGCGGCGCCGGCTCTCACTCTGTCCGACTCCTCACAGTAGAATGAAGTCAGACATTCATTTCCCTGGTTCCCTCACTGCGGCGGCCGCGGCCGGTGTACTTGCCAGCTACGCCGGCTCGGCGGCCAATCCGCCTTCTGCTCAGGGGGGTTGTGAGTCACACCCCCCTGAGCAGAAGGCTGATTGGCCGCGGAGCCGGAAGTCAACAGAAGTATGTTCCTGAGCTTTATGTAGTATGTCGGTGTGTGTTCCTTCCCGCCGCGCCGGTGTCCTGCCCGGCGCGGCCAGCAGCACAGCCCGCACTCGCAGCATCAGCCATCCAGCAGCTCCTTCACTCCGACTCCGGGCTGCTCGCGGGGGGCGGTGGTGGTGGCAGCGGCGAGCCGGGGAGAGAAGGTAAGTGCGACTCCTCACGCCAGTGCCTGCAGTGCTGTGCAGCCCCGTTGTCACCGGCCGTGTGTACTGCTACTGAATAGGAGGGGGATGGGGCGGCTTCATATAGAGGATTTGATGTTTCCCACTTTCGGATCCTGCTGCCGCTGGATGGATGCCTGATTCTCCTCCTCCCTTCTGCAGGCAGTCTGCGGCTGCAGGAGAAATATGGAAAAATAAATTTCTCTATATGCAGCTGAGCTGTCCCGTCCCCCTCATATTCAACTTCTTTTACTGCCCCCAGTGCTCTTCACCCCCCCCCCGGGCTCTTTAGCCCCCCCCCCTGCTCTTCAAGTCCCCACAGTGCTTTTCATCTCCCCCTATGCTCTCTAGCTCCCCCAGTGCTCTCCACTCCCTGTGCTCCCTGGCTAAGTGATTTCCAGTCGCCCCCCCCCCCCTGCTCTCCATCCCCCTGGTTTTCCCTGCCCGCCCCCCCCCAGTGCTATCCACACCCTGCGCCTTCCAACCCCCCTATAATGCTTTCCAAACCCCCCCTTAATTCTCTCCAGTCCCCCCCCCCACCGTGCCCTTCAGCTCCTCCAGTGCTATCTGCTTTCCCTGTGCTCTCCAGCCCCCCTAGTGTCCTATCTTCTATCATGTCTGCAGTCTCTGACCTTCTCTTGTATCACATCTGCAGTCTCTCCTGTATCATGTCCGCAGTCTCTGACCATCTCCTGTATCATGTCCGTAGTCTCTGACCATCTCTTCTATCATGTCCACAGTCTCTGACCATCTCTTGTATCATGTCCGCAGTCTCTGACCATCTCTTGTATCATGTCCGCAGTCTCTGACCATCTCTTGTATCATGTCCGCAGTCTCTGACCATCTCCTGTATCATGTCCGCAGTCTCTGACCATCTCCTGTATCATGTCCGCAGTCTCTGAAAATCTCCTGCATCATGTCCGCAGTCTCTGACCATCTCTTGTATCATGTCCACAGTCTCTGACCATCTCCTGTATCATGTCCGCAGTCTCTGAACATCTCCTGTATCATGTCTGCAGTCTCTGACCATCTCCTGTATCATGTCCGCAGTCTCTGACCATCTCTTGTATCATGTCCGCAGTCTCTGACCATCTCCTGTATCATGTCCGCAGTCTCTGACCATCTCTTGTATCATGTCCGCAGTCTCTGACCATCTCTTGTATCATGTCCGCAGTCTCTGACCATCTCCTGTATCATGTCCGCAGTCTCTGAACATCTCCTGTATCATGTCCGCAGTCTCTGAACATCTCCTGTATTATGTCTGCAGTCTCTGACCATCTCCTGTATCATGTCTGCAGGGATGTTGACCAGTACTCCTTCTAGAGCTAAAGCTACACACAATCACTTTCTTTCAGCACTGCGGGTCATCTACTCACCCAGCCACAGGCAGGGCCGGACTGGCCATCGGACAGACCGGGCATATTCCCGGTGGGCCGCGGCGCCGGCTCTCACTCTGTCCGACTCCTCACAGTAGAATGAAGAAGTCAGACATTCATTTCCCTGGTTCCCTCACTGCGGCGGCCGCGGCCGGTGTACTTGCCAGCTCCGCCGGTGTTCCGTGAGAATTACCTACCCCGTGAGAATTACCTACCCCTCGTCACTTCCGGCCAGGAACAGCTGAGCAGCGCAGCAGTGCGCATGCTCACAGGCCCGGATACCTAAAGGGACAACAGAGGAGCAGACTAGTGCGCATGCGCACTAGTATGGAAATAGCACAGTGTACCGTTGAAAAAACCTACCCACGCGGCGGTTAAATAAAACAGCGGGGCTGCAATACGAATCATCTCCGCTCGTGTGCCTGTCACTTCCCTGATCTCGGCAACTAAATATAAAAGCGGCTGGCGTCTCCGTGATTTATGTTTACATACAGCCGCCGCCGCTTTTATATTTAGTTGCCGAGATCAGGGAAGTGACAGGCACACGAGCGGAGATGATTCGTATTGCAGCCCCGCTGTTTTAATGTAAGCGCTGCATTCCATACAGTGCCGTGAACCGGAAGTGACGAGGGGTAGGTTTTTCTCACGGGTAGGTAATTCTCACGGAACACCGGCTCCGCGGCCAATCCACCTTCTGCTCAGGGGGGGTGTGAGTCACACCCCCCTGAGCAGAAGGCTGATTGGCCGAGGAGCCGGAAGTCAACAGAAGTATGTTCCTGAGCTTTATGTAGTATGTCGGTGTGTGTTCCTTCCCGCCGCGCCGGTGTCCTGCCCGGCGGGGCCAGCAGCACAGCCCGCACTCGCAGCATCAGCCATCCAGCAGCTCCTTCACTCCGACTCCGGGCTGCTCGCGGGGGGCGGTGGTGGTGGCAGCGGCGAGCCGGGGGGGAGAAGGTAAGTGCGACTCCTCACGCCAGTGCCTGCAGTGCTGTGCAGCCCCGTTGTCACCGGCCGTGTGTACTGCTACTGAATAGGAGGGGGATGGGGCGGCTTCATATAGAGGATTTGATGTTTCCCACTTTCGGATCCTGCTGCCGCTGGATGGATGCCTGATTCTCCTCCTCCCTTCTGCAGGCAGTCTGCGGCTGCAGGAGAAATATGGAAAAATAAATTTCTCTATATGCAGCTGAGCTGTCCCGTCCCCCTCATATTCAACTTCTTTTACTGCCCCCAGTGCTCTTCACCCCCCCCCCCCCCGGGCTCTTTAGCCCCCCCCCCTGCTCTTCAAGTCCCCACAGTGCTTTTCATCTCCCCCTATGCTCTCTAGCTCCCCCAGTGCTCTCCACCCCCTGTGCTCCCTGGCTAAGTGATTTCCAGTCGCCCCCCCCCCCCTGCTCTCCATCCCCCTGGTTTTCCCTGCCCCCCCCCCCCCCCCCCAGTGCTATCCACACCCTGCACCTTCCAACCCCCCTATAATGCTTTCCAAACCCCCCCTTAATTCTCTCCAGTCCCCCCCCCACCGTGCCCTTCAGCTCCTCCAGTGCTATCTGCTTTCCCTGTGCTCTCCAGCCCCCCTAGTGTCCTATCTTCTATCATGTCTGCAGTCTCTGACCTTCTCTTGTATCACATCTGCAGTCTCTCCTGTATCATGTCCGCAGTCTCTGACCATCTCCTGTATCATGTCCGTAGTCTCTGACCATCTCTTCTATCATGTCCACAGTCTCTGACCATCTCTTGTATCATGTCCACAGTCTCTGACCATCTCTTGTATCATGTCCGCAGTCTCTGACCATCTCTTGTATCATGTCCGCAGTCTCTGACCATATCCTGTATCATGTCCGCAGTCTCTGACCATCTCCTGTATCATGTCCGCAGTCTCTGAACATCTCCTGTATCATGTCCGCAGTCTCTGAAAATCTCCTGCATCATGTCCGCAGTCTCTGACCATCTCTTGTATCATGTCCGCAGTCTCTGACCATCTCCTGTATCATGTCCGCAGTCTCTGAACATCTCCTGTATCATGTCCGCAGTCTCTGAACATCTGTATCATGTCTGCAGTCTCTGACCATCTCCTGTATCATGTCTGCAGTCTCTGACCATCTCTTGTATCATGTCCGCAGTCTCTGACCATCTCCTGTATCATGTCCGCAGTCTCTGACCATCTCCTGTATCATGTCTGCAGTCTCTGACCATCTCCTGTATCATGTCTGCAGTCTCTGACCATCTCCTGTATCATGTCTGCAGTCTCTGACCATCTCTTGTATCATGTCCGCAGTCTCTGACCATCTCTTGTATCATGTCCGCAGTCTCTGATCATCTCCTGTATCATGTCCGCAGTCTCTGACCATCTCCTGTATCATGTCCTCAGTCTCTGACCATCTCCTGTATAATGTTCTCAGTCTCTGACCATCTCCTGTATCATGTCCTCAGTCTCTGACCATCTCCTGTATCATGTCCTCAGTCTCTGACCATCTCCTGTATCATGTCCGCAGTCACTGAACATCTCCTGTATCATGTCCGCAGTCTCTGAACATCTCCTGTATCATGTCTGCAGTCTCTGACCATCTCCTGTATCATGTCTGCAGTCTCTGACCATCTCTTGTATCATGTCCGCAGTCTCTGACCATCTCCTGTATCATGTCCGCAGTCTCTGACCATCTCCTGTATCATGTCTGCAGTCTCTGACCATCTCCTGTATCATGTCTGCAGTCTCTGACCATCTCCTGTATCATGTCTGCAGTCTCTGACCATCTCTTGTATCATGTCCGCAGTCTCTGACCATCTCTTGTATCATGTCCGCAGTCTCTGATCATCTCCTGTATCATGTCCGCAGTCTCTGACCATCTCCTGTATCATGTCCTCAGTCTCTGACCATCTCCTGTATAATGTTCTCAGTCTCTGACCATCTCCTGTATCATGTCCTCAGTCTCTGACCATCTCCTGTATCATGTCCTCAGTCTCTGACCATCTCCTGTATCATGTCCTCAGTCTCTGACCATCTCCTGTATCATGTCCTCAGTCTCTGACCATCTCTTGTATCAGGTCCGTAGTCTCTGACCATCTCTTGTATCATGTTTGCAGTCTCTGACCATCTCCTGTACTATGTCCAGCGGGAACACTCTGCGGCCACACCGCACAGCACACCCAAGGTAAGTGGAGAACTGGAGAGAGGAGTGACTTATACTTAGGGATTTCTTTTGCAGACAGGCTGGCACTGGCAGCAACAATTTTATTCAAAGAAATCAGGATTTCTTCTGCAAATAGGCTGGCACTGGCAGCAACAATTTAATTCAAATAAGGATTTCTTCTTCAAATAGGCTGGCCTGGCACTGGCAGGCATAGTACTAGACTAGTACTATGCCTGCCAGTGCCAGGTCAGCCTATCTGCAGAAGAAATCCTGATTTGAATTAAATTGTTGCTGCCAGTGCCAGCCTACCAGGGGCTGATCTGAGGTGTGAAGGTGCAGGAATTGGGGTGATCTGATGTGTGAAGGTGCAGGAATTGGGGTGATCTGAGGTGTGATAGTGCAGGAATTGGGACTGATCTGCTTCATACTATTTTTAGGATTCAACCATCAAAACAGGATTTAAAGTAAGACAAAAAAAACAGCATCATATGACAGCTCTGATCTAAATTGAAGATTAAACTAAAAAAGGTACCGTAATCGAATCCACACATCCTGGAACATTAAATCCTGTCATCAACCATCCCGACTAACGCCACGCCCCGCCACGCCCCGCCACGCCCCCCTCCCCCCCCCCCTTTGCGGGCTGCTCAGGCCAAAATGCCCGGGCCTATTTTTTGTCCCAGTCCGGGCCTGGCCGCAGGCATACCTCCCGACCGTTCAGGATTGCGTGGTACCGTCCCAAGATTTCAAGTAAGTCCTGGGCTCCCTTGGATCTGGACTGGAGCCCCGGAGCCCAGTGCCGAAACAAGTTCCAGCACTGAGCTCCACTCAGTGGTGGTATCCTGAATGGGTGCATCAGTGGGGCAGGATGGTGCACCTGTGCCTTCCACCCCCACGAAAACGCCAGATTCTCAGACACAGGGGCTAAACACCCAGTATGTATGAGACCTTACAGGTAACTAACGCAAGTCTGAAGCATCAATAATTTAATATTTACATTACTAATGAATTGTTATAAACATAGCAGCCAATCAGAAGTCATCTTATGTTAATCTTGTATTATTTTCATTGTGTGCTATTAGTATCTTCCCCCACCAGGGGCAGCGGCAGTCTTTTTCCGGCCTGTGTACAATGCCCGCACTTTTACTCAGACTGCATTCCCCATTACTGTGAATATGCATTGTTGCCTACCCTTGCTGTCCAACTCCAGGCCTTGTTTACACTTGCAGTGGGGTGGGGGGTAGTAAAAATAGGCAGCTGAGCCACATTTATACCACTGCCCCCAACCGCTCCGCCTTAAGTTGCAAATAGGAGTGTATGTATGCTGCTCCCATGATGCTTTGTGCCAAAATTCATCCCCGTTGTCGCACTTGGTGGGCAGTACCACCCACGGAACACTACCCATTGAATTGCAATTTGGGTTTTAGGGGTTAAAACAGGTGCTAAGGATTCAACATAATGCCTCAGTGCCTGTCAAATACCCTCTGAAAAGCTATTCCCCATGGGTCACACTTCAGAGGGCCCTGCATCTGTAAATGAGCCCTTAGGGTGCTACATCCGTATTATCATTACCCCTCAAAGCGGATCTTCACAGCATCTGAGCACTACAAACCAAAAACACTATTTAATTCATTTTTCCTATTTAAAGCAAACCCCCGCCTTCCATCCATGTCTCCATGCTTTATTTTGTTGAGAGATCACTTTGCAAAGCAGCCCCCTAGCATTTCTGGCCGTGGTCATCTTAAGTAAGGGCAGATGATTCATGTAGCATTTACTTCCTGGAATCCATCTGCCCTCAGAGTCAGGAATGCATGCAGGAGAGTGTGCAAAGCTGAGAGAACCCCTCCTGCTCTCCTCCCCCCACAAAGACTCCTGGGATGTATGACATCATTTGCCTAGGCTTGGAAAGCAGGAAGTAACCAAAGAAATGTAAAAAGTTTAAAACAAGTAAATCCTGATATACTTTCCTATCTAATTACTAGCAGCATAAGGAGTAAAAATAATCAGTGTTGATTGGCAGAGTGAAGTTCCTGCTTTAAAGACTCAAAGGTACAAACTGCAACATGAAACTGATAAGTGCAGGACACATCGGAGTGTTAACTTTGCAGAGAATACCCAATCACATGTGTAGCACCCTCCTAGGTAGGTCTGTCTGCCTATCAGTGGAGCAGCAGGTAACTTCTTTATTGCTTTATGCTTAACAGAGAGCAGGATCTGTGAGTTAGGTCTGCTCATGGTGCTCAGTGTGTGATTCATCTGGTCTAGGGAGTGTGCCCACTTGTCCAATAGGGAGGCATATTGGACAGTGGAGGAAACCAGGCCAATGGGTACACAGGTTTTAATACAGCCTCAGTCATTGGCACAGACTGGTTGTCCCAGTGCATTCTGGGTTGTGGTATAAAAGCAGGGAGCACATGTGCTTGAGGTCTTTGGCTGGTGAGCAGAGTCCTGGAAGGAGGGTGGCAGCTGCCTCCGCTTCTGTAGCAGTTGGTGCGTAGTCGCTGGCGGCTGGCCTTGTTGACCAGAAGGAAGGAACTGAACCGAGAGGTCCAAGAGAGCTGACTGGAGGGGTTGAGACACTGGAGACCCTGAAAAAACAGTATCGCGAGTACAGGGGATCGTGTCTGGGGCCTGACCTGAGAGGGGGCCCCCCGGAGTAGTATAGTCAGAGGACGGGTATCAGCAGGTGGAGTGAAGGGGGGTGGTGGGTGAGTACCCTGAAGATAGTTACGCAATCAAGTCATCTACAAACCCAATTCCAAAAAAGTTGGGACACTGTACAAATTGTGAGTAAAAAAGGAATGGACTAATTTACAAATCTTATAAACTTATATTTTATTCACAATAGAATATAGATAACATATTGTCACGAACCAGCAGGACTGGTAGTGGATCCTCTGGACCAGAGAGACGATGGCGCGGGTTGTACTAGAGGGACCGGTTCTAAGCAGTTACTGGTCTTCACCAGAGCCCGCCGCAAGGCGGGATGGATTTGCTGCGGCGGTAACTACCAGGTCGTGTCCCCTAGTAACAACTCGATCTCTCTGGCAGCTGATATGGCGTGGTACACAGGGAGTAGGCAAGAGCGTAGTCGGACGTAGCAGAGATCAGGGCAGGCGGCAGAGGTTCAAAGGCGAGATGTCGTTAGCAAGGATTCGGCAACAGGCAAAGCAAACAAACACAGCAGGGAACGCTTTCACAGAGGCACAAGGCACAAAGATCCGGCAGGAAGCTGTGTGAGGAGAAGGTATTAATGAGCAGTGCACAGGTGAAGCCTAATTAAGTCAGCACTGCCTTTCACAAACCTTAACCCTTAATAACCAGTCTGGGCCAGGTACCAATCACCTGTGCACTGGTCCTTTAGATCTAAGAGTCCCGGTGCGCTGTGAGCGCTTCGAGGCCAGCAGGGGGCCCGGAGCACTGAGCGTAACAGTACCCCCCCCCCCCCCTTTGGTCTCCCCCTCTTTTTGGAACCCAAGAACTTGCGGATGAGGCTGCGGTCCAGGATGTTCTCCTCCGGCTCCCAAGATCTCTCCTCAGGGCCGCAGCCCTCCCAATCGACCAAAAAAAATCTTTTCCCCCGGATGACTTTGGTCGCTAGGACTTCTTTGACCGAAAAAATATCAGAGGTACCAGCGACAGGGGTGGGAGAAAGAAGTTTAGGAGAGAAGCGGTTAAAGATAGCAGGTTTGAGAAGGGAGACATGGAAAGAGTTATGGATTCGGAGAGAGGGTGGAAGATGGAGCTGGTAGGACACCTGGTTAATGCGGCTCTTGATTTTAAAGGGACCCAAGTAACGAGGGCCCAACTTGTAACTTGGGACCTTAAATCTGATGAATTTCGAGGAGAGCCACACTTTGTCACCGGGACTGAATTCCGGAGGAGCTCTGCGACTTTTATCGGCCTGGAACTTCATACGGGCCGAGGCCTTGAGGAGGGCTGAGTGGGTCTCTCGCCAAATAGAAGAGAAGTCCTGAAGGAGGTCCTCTACAGCTGGTACAGAAGAGGGAGCAGAGGTCCGAGGCAGAGGTGGCAGAGGATGACGACCATAGACCACAAAAAATGGGGATTTATTGGAGGCAGAAGATTGCTTGAAATTGTAAGAAAACTCTGCCCAAGGGAGTAAATCCGACCAATCATCTTGACGGGAGGACACAAAATGGCGTAGATAATCTCCCAGAATCTGGTTCACCCGTTCCACTTGGCCATTGGACTGAGGGTGATACGAGGAAGAAAAGTCCAACTTGACTCCGAGCTGACCACAGAGAGCCCTCCAAAATCTGGAAACAAACTGCACCCCACGGTCCGAGACGATGTGTCTGGGAAGGCCGCGGAGGCGGAAGATGTGTAGAAAAAACTGTTTGGCCAACTGAGGCGCGGACGGGAGACCAGGCAGGGACACAAAGTGAGCCATCTTTGAAAATCGGTCCACCACGACCCAGATGACCGTCTTACCATGGGAGGAGGGAAGATCAGTGATAAAGTCCATGGCGATGTGCGACCAAGGGGTCTCAGGAACAGGAAGAGGCAGAAGAAGACCCGCAGGTTTCTGACGAGGAGTTTTGTCACGAGCGCAGATCACACAGGATTGGACGAATTCTGTGACGTCTCTCTCCAGAGTGGGCCACCAATATCTTTGGGAAATTAATTGAAGAGATTTTTTAATTCCAGGATGACCGGCAAAAAGGGAAGCGTGGCCCCACTTGAGAATCTGTAACCGCTGACGAGGAGGAACGTAGGTCTTGCCGGGAGGAAATAGACGCAGGTCCACAGGAGCAACCGAGATGAGACATTCTGGAGGGATAATGTGTTGAGGAGTGGGTATGTCACCCACCACATCTGAAGAGCGAGAAAGGGCATCCGCCCTGATGTTCTTAGCAGCTGGGCAGAAATGAATCTGGAAATTGAAGCGAGCGAAGAAGATGGACCAACGGGCTTGGCGGGGATTTAGTCTTTGAGCTGACTGGAGGTAGGCTAGGTTCTTGTGGTCCGTAAAGATGATCACAGGGTGAGGAGCACCCTCGAGAAGATGTCTCCATTCCTCCAAGGCTAATTTAATTGCCAGCAGTTCTCTGTCCCCAATAGAGTAATTCTTCTCGGCGGAGGAAAAGGTTTTAGAGAAGAAGCCACAAGTTATGGTCTTGCCTCTGGATGACTTCTGAGTTAGCACAGCTCCGGCTCCCACTGAGGATGCATCCACTTCCAGATAGAATGGCTTGGAAGAATCTGGCCGGGACAGAACAGGTGCAGAAGCAAAGGCGGCTTTCAGGGACTGGAAGGCCTCTTCAGCGTGAGGAGGCCAGGTTTTGGGATTTGCACCTTTTCTAGTCAAGGCCACGATGGGGGCCACCAGGGTGGAATAATGAGGAATAAATTGTCTGTAGTAGTTGGCGAAACCCAGGAACCTCTGTATGGCTCGGAGGCCAGAGGGGCGTGGCCAGTCCAGAACCGCTGAGAGCTTGGCAGGATCCATTTGAAGTCCTTGGGCAGAGATGATATATCCCAGGAAGGGCAAGGAGGAACGCTCAAACAGACACTTCTCAATCTTGGCATAGAGGCGATTACTCCTGAGACGGGTGAGAACTTGTTGGACATGGACTCGGTGTTGCTCCAAATTAGAGGAAAAAATAAGGATGTCATCCAGGTATACTACTACACAAGTGTAAAGAAGGTCCCGGAAGATGTCGTTCACGAACTCCTGGAAGACTGCAGGGGCGTTACAGAGCCCAAAGGGCATCACTAAGTATTCAAAATGACCGTCCCTGGTGTTAAAAGCAGTCTTCCACTCGTCTCCCTTTCGAATGCGGATCAGGTTGTAGGCCCCGCGGAGATCCAGCTTGGTGAAAATCTTGGCTCCTCGGAGACGGTCAAACAACTCAGAGATTAGAGGCAGTGGGTAACGGTTTTTAATGGTAATTTTATTGAGTCCTCTATAGTCAATGCAGGGGCGGAGCGAACCATCCTTTTTAGACACAAAGAAAAAACCGGCTCCAGCAGGGGAAGAAGACTTCCTAATAAACCCTCTCTGTAAGTTCTCACGTACATAGTCTGACATGGCCTGAGTCTCTGGAGGTGAGAGAGGATAAATTCTGCCTCGAGGTGGAGTAGAGCCAGGTAATAGGTCAATAGGACAATCATAAGGCCTGTGAGGAGGAAGAGTCTCAGCTTGCTTTTTACAGAAGACATCCGCAAAACGGTGGTAAGTCTTGGGGAGACCTGGTGGCGGAGGAATTAGTGGGTCCCGTTTGATAGGAGCAGGCTTGAGACACCGGTCAGAGCAGGAGGAACCCCAACGCAAAATCTCACCGGTGGACCAATTCAGGACAGGACAATGGCGTTGCAACCACGGTAGACCCAGCAGGAGTTCGGAAGAGCAAAAGGGAAGAACAAAAAATTCCAGAGTCTCTGTGTGAAACACCCCAATGTCCATCCGCAGAGGCTGGGTGCGGTATTGTACCGTAGCAGAGAGTCTCTCCCCGTTGACCGTAGAAATGAGGATCGGCTTGGGAAGACGAATTATAGGAATTCGGTACTTGTCGACCAAGGAGGCGTGAATGAAGTTGCCGGCTGAGCCGGAGTCCAAGAAGGCTGCAGCAGAAAAAAAGGACTTGGACGACAGGAAAAACTGCACGGGTATGATGAGACGTGGAGAGGAAGAATCCACACCTAGTAATGCCTCTCCCACATTCACTAGGTGCGAGCGTTTCCCGAACGTTGGGGACGAAGAGGACAGTCCTTAATGAAGTGCTCGGTACTAGCGCAGTATAAACACAGGTTCTCGTCTCTACGACGGCTTCGTTCTTGCGGGGTCAGGCGAGACCGATCCACCTGCATGGCCTCCACAATGGAAGACCCAGAGACAGGTTGAGGTGGACGCTGGAACACAGGGGCCAGACGAGGGTAGCGTTTAGGACGAGCTCTTTCCTTTTCAAGATGGAGTTCCTCTTGTCTCTCGGAGAAACGTTTATCGATCCTGGTGGCCAGCAAGATGAGGTTACTCAGTGTAGTAGGCAGGTCACGTGCAGCAAGGACGTCCTTAATGTCACTATTGAGTCCCTTCTTAAAAGTGGCACAAAGAGCTTCATTGTTCCAGTTCAGCTCGGAGGCAAGGGTACGGAACTGGATGGCATAATCACCCACGGTAGAAGTTCCTTGGGACAAGTATAGCAAGGCAGTCTCTGCGGAGGTAACTCGGGCAGGTTCCTCGAATACGTTACGAAACTCCTGACAAAAATTCTGGACAGATGCGGTGACTGGATCAGCGCGGTCCCAAAATGGTGTAGCCCAGGCCAGGGCTATTTTGAATTGTCATGACAAATATTGGCTCATTTTGGATTTCATGAGAGCTACACATTAGAAAAGTTGGGACAGGTAGCAATAAGAGGCTGGAAAAGTTAAACGTACAAATAAGGAACAGCTGGAGGACCAATTTGCAACTTATTAGGTCAATTGCAACATGGTTGGGTATAAAAAGAGCCTCTCAGAATGGCAGTGTCTCTCAGAAGTCAAGATGTGCAGAGAATCACCAATTCCCCCAATGCTGCGACGAAAAATAGTGGAGCAATATCAGAAAGGAGTTTCTCAGAGAAAAATTGCAAAAAGTTTTAAGTTATCATCATCTACAGTGCATAATATCATCCAAAGATTCAGAGAATCTGGAACAATTTCTGTGCGTAAGGGTCAAGGCCGGAAAACCATACTGGATGCCCGTGATCTTTGGGCCCTTAGACGGCACTCCATCACATACAGGAATGCTAGTGTAATGGAAATCACAACATGGGCTCAGGAATACTTCCAGAAAACATTGTCGGTGAACACAATCCACCGTGCCATTCGCCGTTGCCAACTAAAACTCTATAGGCCAAAGAAAAAGAAGCCATATCTAAACATGATCCAGAAGCGCAGGCGTTTTCTCTGGGCCAAGGCTCATTTAAAATGGTCTGTGGCAAAGTGGAAAACTGTTCTGTGGTCAGACGAATCAAAATTTTAATTTCTTTTTGGAAAACTTGGATGCCATGTCATCCGGACTAAAGAGGACAATGACAGCCCAAGTTGCTATCTGCGCTCAGTTAAGAAGCCTGCATCTCTGATGGTATGGGGTTGCATGAGTGCGTGTGGCATGGGCAGCTTACACATCTGGAAAAGCACCATCAATGCTGAAAGGTATATCCAAGTTCTAGAACAACATATGCTCCCATCCAGAGGTCGTCTCTTTCAGGAAGACCTTGCATTTTCCAACATGGCAATGCCAGACCACATACTGCATCAATTACAACATCATGGCTGCGTAGAAGAAGGATCCAGGTACTGAAATGGCCAGCCTGCAGTCCAGATCTTTCACCCATAGAAAACATTTGGCGCATCATAAAGAGGAAGATGTGACAAAGAAGACCATAAACAGTTGAGCAACTAGAAGCCTGTATTAGACAAGAATGGGACAACATTCATATTCCAAAACTTGATCAACTTGTCTCCTCAGTCCCCAGACATTTGCAGACTGTTATAAAAAGAAGAGGGGATGCCACACAGTGGTAAACATGGCCTTGTCCCAACTTTTTTGAGATGTGTTGATGCAATGAAATTTAAAATCAACTTATTTTTCCCTTAAAATGATACATTTTCTCAGTTTAAACATTTGATATGTCATCTATGTTGTGTTCTGAATAAAATACTGAAATTTGAAACTTCACATCGTTGCATTCTGTTTTTATTCACAATTTGTACAGTGACCAAACTTTTTTGGAATAGGGTTTGTACTCAGAAACGTAATCCTAAAAGTTAATCTAGTGGCAAGGTGAATCAGCAGCCTGGCTGCATCTACAGACAGGAGTCTTCATCTTTTGTGAATAGTTCAATTCTGGAGTAACCCACTCTTCCCTTCTCCCATCCCTATTTAAAATAAAAACACAAAAACAACTACAAACCCCTGGACTATTTATTGACTGAGCAAAAAAGAAAAGAGTTAAATTGTGCATGCTGCAGTTGCTAACGGTAACCCAGGGGGATCGGAAGTGTAATATTCAGCAGTCCTCAAGGGGGCAGTGCTACACATACAATGAAAATTTTAAGACAATTGGATTACTTTTTTCAGATTAGTTGCCATTGATTTTTATGTCCATTCGGAAACATCTCTGAAATTTTCATCTGAAGAACGAATCTGAACAAACCGATTCGCACATTTATAATGTCGAAGGTCTAGTTTCGTAGGAGCAATGTGGCTCAGACCTGGACATACTTGAAGGGGCACTTGAATTTGAACCAGATTTAAAACCTACAAGAGAGTGCACCCAGATGTGAACCAGGAACCTTTCGATCTGCAGCTGAAAACTCGATCACTGTGATACACCCCCTGAATTACCGTGAATTTCATTTTCTTTTCCCTGCTTGCTTTCCAGAAGAAATAGAAGAAAAAAAACACATGAGGCCTAGTTTAATTACAGAAAACAGTCTCAGGGTTATTTTTAGGAAATTTTATTTGGAATGATGACCTGGGATAGGGAGCTGGAGCATGGAATACCCTGAAAACTGTGGAAAAGGATAACTCGAGGACCCCTCGAGTTCTGGCTGCCACTGCACATAACTGCTGAATGTCCCACAAGATCTCAATGTTGTTAATGGCCGGTACTCCTTCCAGAGTTAAAAGCTACACACACACAGGCATTGTAACCAAGTTTGGACCCGGTTCTAGGACATTTAACAGGAATGGCGGCTGAGGAGAGCTATATACAGAGACAGAGTGGTGGTTGTTAAAGCAGGACAGCCCACCAAGAGCCACTCTGTTGTTAGTGGAACTGCATCTAACAAAGGCACTTAGTCAGATGTAGAAGCAATAGCTCTTTGCAGGCAGGAACCCGAGGCCCCCTTTAAGCGTGTAGTAAAAAGTCAGTGTCCAGCTTACATCCCTGAGGCTACTGATCCCAGCACCACCTTTTCAGGAAAGGCCAGCCCGTCTGGCTACAGCTGCTCTTTCACTAGGCCTCCTGGCTACTTCTCCACAGTCCTCCTAGTCTGATACCACAGTCCTCCCAGTCTGCTCACTCATCAGCCCAACCGGCTGACTACTCCCGGATGTGCTGACTCTCTCCGTTGTCCTCTCCCTGCCCCAATGCCTCCAAGAAGGATTCCTCCATGTGTTGTAGATGGTCTCTCCAACACCTAAACCCCAGGCCCAAGGTCACCCCCCAGACTAGGGGGCACCCTCAAGGGCCACCGACAGCCTCCTCAATACTCCATCTCCATCTTCCAACCGACTGCCCCTGCTTGCATGACCCAGAAGTATTTATGAGGTACCTGGCCCCTGCCAGCCCACTTTGCTTAAATGTTAAAAATGTTTACAACTATTTTATTGTACAATTTTTTTAAATTATTTATTACAATGTTTAATTATTATTATTTTTTTTAATATACATTATTTTTTAACAGGACAGGGAAGCTTGCAGTGCTGTAAGGGGGGGGGGGGGTGTGCACACAAGAAGGGGGGGGGATCAGAAGCTGGTAGAACAGGCAGGGGGATCAGTGTCGGAGAAGCAATTACAGGAACAATGCCCTGTGTCTGTGTCTCTCCTTGCAGCAGCTGAAAGCTGGCAGGAGGGGGAGAAACTGGCTTTTAGCTGCTACGGAGAGCCGCACAGGGCTTCCTTCTGTAATTGCCCCTCCACCCGACCGCACCGATTCCCTGTGCTGTTGGGGCCCCCCCCCCAGTGTGCCCGGGCCCGATACAGGAGGACTGGTGGTCCCCCCTATCAGCGGCTAATAACCATCCCTAAAATATGGGCATCCACCGGGGGTGGGGGGGAGGGGGGGTGGTGTTACAAATCCTCATATGAAATAATACAATACTGAAAACACGGAGTAGCAAAACGGTAAAATTAATGTCAAATATTACCTAAAATAATTGTTATAATTAGGATCCATGCAAACTAATACAAGCAAACCAATAACATATACATTGCATACCTGACATTTCCCAATAATATGTTTTAAAAGCAGCATTTACAGATCACAAATCTGCAATTACGGGATCAATACAGCAATAAAAATGAAATATCGGTCTCGCTTATGAGAGTCCTGGCAGCGCTCCACCATCATGGAGAAGGAGTATTATAGAGGGCAGATTGGCGATTAGCTGGTTGTCTCTCCCCCCCACTGCCTTCCGCTCCCTCTTATTAGAGCTGATGTGATAGTCCCCTATCTTCTGCAGACTGACATTAGTTTCAGCCCATGGATTTTCCATCTCCCTCTATTTGCTGTGATATTAAATTCGTATTAGGGACTTTCATAGCCGGCAGCGTGAATGGAGCCTCATCGCTTCGAGTGAGCCAGATTGCTCTTTCATACTGCTGCCATTGGATCTGTAAACAGCTATTAGGATGGAGCTGTTATTTGTGCCGCTCAGAGGTACTATTTAGATAAGTTGAGATCATCAATCTTTCTTTTTTTTTTTTTTTCTTTTTTAAGCAGTTATTTTTTATGTCTCTTTAGTTGCAAATATCTCACTAAAAATGCACATTTAAAAAGTAATACACTTTCCATTCATTGAATAAATGAATGTCCTTATATTACAAAGGAAGCATTTAAGCCAACCTGTGCTTTGCTCATGGACAACAAAGACAACAGGTGGATGGGATCTATTTTTACAGGGGGGTCTGTTATTGCTGAGGAGGTCTATTGTTGCTGGTGGGGGACCTACTTTTGCTGGGGGTGGGTCTTATATTGCTGGGGGGAGGAGTTAGTTGTTGCTGGGAGTTGCTCACCTCCCCATCGCTCCCCCACTGTTCCATTTATTTACTGGAACCAAAGGAATATGAACTGGTACTTAAAGCAGAGTTTCACTCAAAAGTGAAACTTCTGCTTATCTGTCTCCGCCCTCCCCCCCCCACACATTTGGCACCCTTTGGGGGGGGGGGGGAGGGGGGGTACATCAGAGGTTCGGCCCCCTACTCCTCCCTCTGCTTCCTGTCCAATTACCGGGCGCTGCGCTCTTTGCATTAACCTCCTTAGCGGTAATCCCGAGCGTGACTCGGGGTTGGTTTTTCATATCAGGAGCGGTAACACCGAGTCACGCTCGGGGTGGATTGCAGAGAGCGCAGCGGTGTCTCTTACCTTCTCCTGGCGATCCAGCGATGATCTCTCATTGCTGTGACCGCCAGCCGAGAGTCCCGCCGCTCCTCTGTCGGTCTCCGTCGCTCTGATCACTTCCTAGTTCCGTTCCCTGCAGCAGCAATGCTGCATGGGAGCGTAACTAGGGAGGGAAATTCAAAAAAAAAAAAAAAAAAAAACGTTGCACAAAACACAAAACACATTTTATATTTTATATATATATATATATATATATATATATATATATATATATGCATATATATATATGTATATATATATATATATATATGCATGCATATATATATATATATATATATATATATATATATATATATATATATATATATATATATATATATATATATATATATACACCGGTATATATACAGTATATATGCATATATATATATATGTGTATATATATATATATATATATATATATATATATATACACACACACATATATCTATATATAATATATAATGCATGAATTATAATCTAATCAATAATATAATTTTATTATATATATTATATATTAAATAATAAAATAATATTATTGATTTGATTATAATTCACGTGTTTGTGTTTCAAATTTATCACATCTGGGATGTCTACTAGACTCTTGTTTTGGTCAGGTTTAAGTCAGTAATTACTAAGAGTTGTAGGCCTATAATACATAACGCCAAATTTCCATGAAAAGAATTGTACCGCTTTTGGTATGTAATTCCTGACATAATCATACCGCCAGGGAGGTTAAGATAAAAAAAAACTTCTGCCTTTACAATCACTTTATTTAAACAACCTGAAGTTAGAAGCCAATTGGTTTCTATGCACAGCTGCACCAGATTCTGTGTGCACTAGTTTTAGTAAATAACCCCCAAAATGTTATGATGTATAGACTGTCTAGGCATGGCAAAGTTCAAAAACTCAGAAAAGAGCCTAATTTTTATTGCAGAATGCAGATGCATTGCTTTCTAGTGTAACAGTGGTTTGGGGTGCAATTTAACCACTTGCCGACCGCTCACATTGAGCGTACTGCGGCAAAGTGTCTCGTTATCGTCCAGCGACGTAGGTCTACGCCGCTGGACTCCTCCCCTTGTGGGCGGCCCTCTTCCCTGATCGTGAGGAAATCCGCCCACTTGTGTAAACTAAGCAGGCGGATCTCCTAAGTGACAGGCAGGGACAGATTACAGGATTCAGCATAGCTGAACATGCGATCTGTCCTTGTGTCACTCAGTCCCCTCCCCCCACACACGTCAGTAAGCATGAGACATACATTAACCCCTTGATCACCAATAAAAGTTAACCCCTTCCCTTCCAGTGTCATTTTTACAGTAACAGTGCATATTTATAGCACTGATTACTGTAGTAATGTCACTGGTACCCCCAAAAGTGTCAAAAATGTCAGTTAGGGGTCCGATCTGTCCGCTGCAATGTCGCAGTCCCGCAAAAAAAAAAAAAAATCGCAGATCGCCGCCATTACTAGTTAAAAAAAAAACAATAAAAATTACATAAATTTCCCGTAGTTAGTATCTGCGATAACTTTTGCGCAAACCAATCAAAATACGCTTATTGCAATTTTTTTTTACCAAACATATGTAGCAGAGAACAAATTGGCCTAAAATGTTAAAAAATTTAGATTTTTACATTTTTTGGGGGGAATTTCATATAAAAAAAATGTGAAAAATATTGTTATTTTTTCAAAATTGTTGCTCTTTTTTTGTTTATAGCGCAAAAAGTAAAAATTGCACAGGTGATGAAATACCACCAAAGAAAGCTCTATTTGTGGGAAAAAAAAGGACATAAATTTTATTTGGGTACAGTGTCGCACGACCGCGCAATTGTCCGTTAAATTAACGCAGTGCCGAATCGCAAAATATGGCCTGGTCAGGAATGGGGTAAAATCTTCCGGTCTTAAAGCGGTTAAAAATACGCTCATTGAGAATTTTTTTGTCAAAGACATGTAGCTAAATACATTTTGGCCTAAATATATGACAACAATTGAATATATTGGATATTTTTTAATTGTCAAAGTAGAAAAATATTGTTATTTTTTCAAAATTGTCGCTTTTTTTTATTAATATCAGAAAAAAGTGATCAAATACCACCAAAAAAAAGCTATATTTGTGGGAAAAAAAGGACGTAAATTTCATTTGGGTACGGCGTTGCATGATCGCGCAATTGTCAGTTAAAGTCACACAGTGCCGAATCGCAAAAAGTGGCCTGGACGTAAAGCAGGAAAATCCTCCGGTCCTAAAGTGGTTAAATTGAATGGCTCTGCAGTGCAACATGGTTTGTCTACTACTATGCACTGCAACAATGCATAGTAAAATGTATGTTTTATCACATATTACCAAAATGCAACAGTGTAAAGGGGGGCCTAAGGCCCCTAGCACTAGATTCATTGCATTAGCACATCTCTGCTACCATGAAATTTGAATGGGCTGGCAGCACAGCATAAGGCAAAGACAAATAGGCAGGCTCTTATTTCTTTTAAATGGCATTTAAAGAACTCCTTGTATTTTTTCGTAATTACCGTAATACAAGGCATTTTCTGATTAGATGAGGTGGAGAGGCAGGGCAGTGACATCACAATCTCCACCCTATCCAATCAAAGAGAATGCCCTGCATTCATTAAAAAAATCAAGGCGTTCTATGAATGAAGGAACTAGCGAGTGAGTATACCCTTGTGGTCAGTGTGACACAGGACATGGAAAATGGCGGCGATCACTGTAGTAATGCCAGATACTAAAGTGGTTGCCACCTTCCACAGCAGTCCAACAGGAATGAGGTATGCATATTTATATTGTGACCTGCTAATGCTGGTAGTGCTGCTCTAAGCAAAGAAGGAGAGTGTATGTAGTCCAGCTGACACTCAATAATGGGGTGCTGGCTGAAAATATCACCACCCAGTAGTGTGTAGCATACTTCGAAAAATCACTGCTCAAGCCATTCTATCCAGTCTATGTGGTTAACATGTGTAGCACCCTCCTAGGTAGGTGCTTGGAAAAAGCATATATGTGGCCCTGTCTGCTTATCAGGGGGGCCTGATCAGTTAGTTAATCTGTCACATGCTTCCAACTGTGGTCTGTTGAGTCTGGGGAGTCTCCCCACTGTATCCAATGAGGGACCTTGTTGGACAGTGGAGGAAAACTGGTCAATAGCACATCAGGGTTTTTGACTGTCCCAGTGAGCGGTAATTGCCACTGTGCACCCTGGGATTGGAAATAAATCCTGAGGGAGCATGTGAGTGTCTTTTGGCGGGAGCATCAGTCCCAGGAGGAGGTTACGGCTGTCTCTCTTCCTGCTGAAGTGTGAATGTGGTCCGGGCAGTCGGCCTAGGGACCGGAGGTTGAGCTGGGCTGCAGGGGATCCAGAGTGTGCTGACCGAGTGGAGCTGCTGGGCAGAGATCTTCAGGGAAAACAGTGTCGTGAGTACTCAAGATCTGCCCAGGGGTTTGCCTAGGAGAGGGGACCACTCCACAGAGGTCAAGGGGGATCCAGGAGCCAGCTAACCGGGAGTTTACAGTAAATGGGGTGCCAAGCGTTAAAGCCCTGAAGTTTGGGGAGTAACGAGGGCGCCAGGAAGGTCCCTGAAGTGTTCAGCAATACAGTTTGCATTAAAGTCAGCTACCTCAGGAAGGAGTATCTTGGGGAGCTCAAAGGGACTTTTCCACAGTCAGAGGTGAAGTTCTAGTAAACGGCCTAGCCGTGACCAGCGTCAGTCAATGTTAACCAGCGTCAGTGAAGCGTTAATCAGCGTCAAGCAGCATTTTTCAGTGTCCCTGCCTAATTGTGCATGGTTCAGTTGTTGGAGTGTCCCACTTCTCCCTTCTCCCATCCAAGTTCTCAAATAAACCCAAAAAACCAAAGAAGCTGGACTGGTTCTTGTCTAAGGTGCTCACACTTGAAAAAAATGCTTAAAGGTACTGTTGTTGCTAGCGGTAACCCATGGGGGACCCACACTCAGCAACTCCCTTGGGAGTAGTGCTACACATGTGTAAGAGGACCTCTAGGACTAAGCCCCGGTGGGTGGGGGGAAACATGTCGGAGGGTGTGGCTCGTAGAGTGGTGTAAACCTGAGGCCATTTTACACATTAACCACATAGACTGGATAGGGTTGAGCAGCGTTTTTTCTAAGTATGCATACTTACACTGGTCCAAGGTGGACCAGAAGATAAGTTACCTGCACTCCAGACAACTTCAAACTCACGTTGGACAATGATAACCTGTTACTCCTCTCATTTTCTACCAAAACAGACAAGTCTCAGGGGCTGGGGTGGACTCTCTGGGTGAGATCCCCACTGCTTGTCACCCTCTCCCCATATCACCTAGTCCTTGCACCATGGGGCACAAATGGTTCACATTTATATGTTGCAGTGTGCTACAACGCAAGTGCATTGTACTGTTCTGCCTAGATGCCATGGGGAGCCATTTGAGAACAATGTGACTGGCCAGAGGGGTGATATCTTCTATCTACGCTCATTGAGAATTTTTTTGTCAAAGACATGTAGCTAAATACATTTTGGCCTAAATATATGACAAAAATTTAATATATTGGATATTTTTTAACTGTCAAAGTAGAAAAATATTGTTATTTTTTCAAAATTGTCCCATTTTTTAATTAATATTGCAAAAAATGAAAATCGCACAGGTGATCAAATACCACCAAAAGAAAGCTCTGTTTGTGTGAAAAAAAGGACGTAAATTTCGTTTGGGTACGGCATTGCATGACCGCGCAATTGTCAGTTAAAGTTGCACAGTGCCGAATCGCAAAAAGTGGCCTGGACGTAAGACAGCAAAATCCTCCGGTGGTAAAGTGGTTAAAGTGGAAAATTCCTTTAATCTCCATAATATGGTTCCATCACTTTTACTACCACAACCAAGGTTTAAGTATTGTACAATGCTGCAAGGCTTACTGTGTTACTGTATATGATGTGTACATTCAGTATATCCGATTCCTCACTCCAGGAAGCAACAATTATCTCCTTGGACACTATCTTATTCAGCTACCTTTGTACAGTGTGTAGCAAGCAATTTAATGGAGAGTATAATAACACAACAGTACCATGCCAGAATCTCAAGTCTATGTGGAGTGGGATTTCGAAAATATAGTAATGCTTAGGATAGTATGAGCAGGATAGGTATTTTTGAGCATTGTGTCTTCAACTCACCTTACCTTTTTTGTTTTCTAATGTCGATGTTATGGCATACCTCCTAGCCTCAAAAGTTGCGAAAGAGGGACAACCTGGAAAGGAGGAAACATGGCATGCTGTGACGAGAAACACGTCTATATTGCACTAGATATTGGGCATGGCCTTAAGAAACATGGTTAAATGTAGTCTAAGCCTTCTCACAGTATTCACTGCACACATATGCCACAGTACTTTGTTATGTACAACACGGGGTATACTGTAGATTGCAGCGGCCAGCAGTATGTGTTAAAGTATCTCTTACATTGCTGGTCAGAAGGTGGAAAAGATGTACACTGTCTGTGGTCAATGACGAAAAAAAACGGCCAGCATTGATGGCCAAGGCTAGGAATAATGCCCAGTGTCCTTGGTCAGTGGAAGAGAAAAAAAGGCATTGGTGGTCACTGGTGGGAGAAAGTGTCTGGCATTAATAGTTCATGGGAAGAAAAAACCCCAGTGTCGGGGGTCAGGTGGAGGAAGTATGCTCAATATCTGAGGTCAATGGGAGAAGAAATGCCCCACTGGGTAAGAAATGGTACTAGTGCTCAATTGAGAAGATGGGGGGCATTGTTCATTGTGTGTGTGTGTGGGGGGGGGGGGGGGGGACACTGGTGCTCTATGGGGGGAAAGGGAGAAGCTGATATTAATATTTTCTACATTGCCCCCTGAACCAGAGGCGTAACTAGAACCTTCAGGGCCCTGTTGCAAGAAACCATGAAGGGCCCCCCAGACCCCTGGCCGGGGCCCTTACCTTCAAGCCCAGGGCTCTTCCCACTACTCCTGGGGCACTTTACACTCGTTGCATGGCCTTTTATTACGGTCCCGCAGCAAGATTCTTTCACAAGTTCTGCAGTGGGCCCCCTTCCTGCAATCTTGTGGGCCCACTTCCTGCAATCTTGGGGTCTCCCCACAGTGGTGCAATGCCAGGGTCCGGTCGCAAGTGTGACCTTTGCGATCCTGGAAGTTCACCCACTGGTTTGCTATCGGGCCCCCTGGAGCATGGGGCCCGGTATCGATTGCAACCCCTGCAACCCCTGTAGTTACGCCCCTGCCCTGAACACTGACTTATGCTCAGATTCCTAAGGTATTACTTAAATTTAGGTCCTCCCATGCAATCAGCAGTAAGTGCTCTCCATCCAGTTCTGTCAGCTGTTGACCCATCAGCCTTGTCCCATGGGACCTTGATGGCTTTCAGATCTGTTTTAACCACTTAAGCCCCGGAGGATTTGGCTGCTAAACGACCAGGGGGTATTTTGCGATTCGGCACTGCGTGACTTTAACGGACAATTTGCGCGGTCGTGCGACGCTGTACCTAAACAAATTTGACGTCCTTTTTTTCCCCCAAACAGAGCTTTCTTTTGGTGGTATTTGATCACCTGTGCGATTTTTACTTTTTGCGCTATAAACAAAAAAAGAGTGTAAATTTTGCAAAAATAACAATATTTTTCACATTTTTTTATATGAAATTCCCCAAAAAAAAAAAGTAAAAATCAAAATTTTTTAACATTTTCGGCCAATTTGTTTTATGCTACATATGTTTGGTAAAAAAAAATCGCAAAAATTGTATTTTTATTGGTTTGCGCAAAAGTTATCGCATTTACTAACAAAGGGAAAGATTTTTGTCATTTTTGTTGTTTTTTTTAACGCGTAATGGCGGCGATCTGCGATTTTTTTTTGCGGGACTGCGACATTGGGGCGGACAGATCGGACCCTTGACTGACATTTTTGACACTTTTGGGGTTACCAGTGACATTTCTACAGTAATCAGTGCTATATATATGCACTGTTACTGTAAAAATACACTGGTAGCGAAGGGGTTAACTTTATTTGAGAGGGAGGGTTTGTGTGTGTCCCTAGGGGCGTGATTCTTACTGTGATTGGCTGTGACTTGAGGTGTAAGGACACTGATCAACGGTTCTACATACTAGAACCGTGTGATCAGTGTTTTTACACCGAGGAGAATGACAGGTGGCTTGTTTACACAAGCCGCCTGACTTTCTCCCTCTCCCCCGACGATCGCCGAGTGAGCGGCGGACATCGGGTCCGCTAGTCACACGCGCGGGGGGGTCCGTGAACACGCGGGAGCGCGCCTCCGGCTCCCCAGACCCTCCCAGGCTAGTGACGTTAATTAACGTCACTCTGCCTGTGAGGGGCTGACCGCCGCAGTAAATTTACTTGCGGCGGTCGGCAAGCGGTTAAAGGTAGGCCGCCATGTTGTCAGTGGTCTTCCTTATATACCTTCAAAACAGATCAAAATCCTTACTCCTAGGTGGTGGCATCCAGTGCAATGGATTTTGGGTATGTATGTGGTGGTCAAGCAGGTATGTCTGGTGACAATATCTTATACTGGGTTTCAAGATTTCCTCCTTGCACTGCAGTCTCTGTATGTACTGCCCAGAATTTTCAATAGACATTCTAAAGCCTAGTACACACGCAACAAATTTCCGTCGACCGGTCGTCCGTCTTTTGTCCAGTGTTGTGTTTTGTTGGTTGGAATGTGCTCTAGACTGCACACGAATTTTGTCGACCGACAGAATTCTACTTCAGAAGTGATGTCATGTGTTGGATTGCTTTGTGTTCTTTCTTCTCTGAGCATGCCTACTCTTGCTCATAGGATTTTTCCCTGTCGAAATCTGTACTGACTGCACGAAAATCGGCCGTGTTTTGACGGAGGACAAAAATTTTATAGTCTGCACACCAGAATTCTTTCGGAGTCGGTTGTCAGAAGCATCATACTAGCAAGCCGAAAATCGACAGATCGGTTGTCGGACGAAAATTCCCGGCCGAATTTCGACTCGTGTGTACGGGGCTTAAAGCGGAGTTCCAGCCATTTACTCACCTGACCAACGGTCCAGCGATGCGGCCGCCGGAAGCCTCGATCCTCTCCCTCGGCGCCGGCATCACTGCTGTGGGCACCCGGCTGTTACAGTTTGCGGCTTCACAGCCGGGTACCCACTGCGCATGCGCGAGTCGCGCTGCGCGCCGTGATTGGCCGGCAATCTTCTGGGACCTCTGACGTGTCCCAGAAGATTGCAGGGAGGGAGGGGGAGAGGAGAACTTCCGCTCAGGGTGCCGCGGCGCTCCGAGCGGAAGTGGGAGCGGGTACCTGTCAAAACTAGGTACCCGCTCCCCCCCTCCAAAAAATGACATGCCAAATGTGGCATGTCGGGGGGTCAGGACTCCCTAAAGCGGAAGTTCCACTTTTGGGTGGAACTCCGCTTTAAGAGAAAAGACCTCGGTTTTTGAGCTTTTTTTTTTTTGATCTTGGTGGGAATGATCTTTTATAGGTGCACCTTCATGATCGTGATGAATAAAGGTGCAGAACAGATTTGATATCTGCAGGCCAGCTTTGACATTAGCGTGCATTTCTAAGGTATGCATGAACTGTAGAAATGAATATCAGTTCCATATGGACATTACATCATTGCATTTGTAATAGTCTTAGCAGTTCTTGTGGAATAATGAAAATAGTTGTATTATTTTAATGGGGACCTCTGACCTTCCATGGAAAATGGAGGATCTGCTTTTTTTTTTTTTTTTCAAGTTTCCTGCTCCCATTTATCCCCCTCCCCCCTTTCTCAACACAAATGGTTTTAAAAACCCATTGACTGGCAAACCATCCCCTCCCAAAAATGAGGGGCTCCTAAGATTCAACATTCCTGTAACAGGTTGGAGTGCATTCTTGTGGGACCTAGACCGACCAGCTCTGCCGGCAGGCATACTGATGTCTTGTTAGTTGGAAGCATTGGAAGCAGGGACCAAGACAAGTATTTTTCATTTTTTTTTTTGGGGGGGGGGGGTGGTTTGGTAATCTATTGCTTTATAAAGCTATCTTTGTTGGAGGAAGGGTGCGGAAAAAAGTGGACTTGCCATTTTCATGGAGGGTCCGTTAAATAAAATACAACTATTTTTTTCTATAGGCATATTTGCATATCAACACATTGCAGTTACTCTGGAGCGCAAGAAAAAATACATTCAGGCACACGCTTTTCATGATTTAGCTAGATACTTTTTTTTTCCTCAGTGGAAATCATTAAAATTTATGTTTACATATGTATGCATTTAGCCACTTGAACGCTCCAGAAGATTTACCCTCCCTTATGACCAGGCCATTTTTTTGCCACTGCGTTACTTTAACTAACAATTGCGTGATCATGCAACACTGTACAAAAATAAAATTTAATCACCTCTGCGACTTTTATTTTTTGCGCTATAAACAAAAAAAGACAACAATTTAGAAAGAAAAAAAAAAAAAAACAATATTTTTTACTTTCTGCTATATAACATATCAAATAAAAAATTTAAAAAAATCAAATTTTTTATCAATTTAGGCCAATATGTATACTTCTACATATTTTTGGTTAAAACAATCCCAATAAGCATATATTGATTGGTTTGCACAAAAGTTATAGTGTCTACAAATTATGGTATATACTGTATACTGGAATTTTATTTATTTTATTTTTTAAATACTAATACTGGCAGTGATCAGCGACTTATAGCGGGACTGCGATATTGCAGCGGACAATCTGACAGTAACTGACACTTCTAAAAATATGCACGGTCACTTTACTAATGACACTGGCTGGAAAGGGGTTAAACATCTCGGGCGATTAAAGGATTAAATGTGTGCCTAGTCAGTGTTTTTGTGTATTGTGTGAGGTGCTTTCACTAAGGGATGTGATGGATTTTCTTTCCCTGCTTTGCAGGGAAAGAAAATCTTTTGCATACCCGCTGTCAGGGCGGAGCTCTGCATTGTGTAGCCAGTAACAATAGACCCCTCCCTCAACAGTAGATCTTGCCCGGCAATGACTGACTGCCCAGCAATATAAGACCCACCCCCAGCAACAGTAGATCTCCCACCAGCAACAATAGATCTCCTCAGCAATAATAGTACACAAAAACAAATGATGTTGGCGCTCAAGGTGTATATGCAAGGTGGATCAATTCAAGGTAATAAGTTAGGGACATAAATAGAGGACATATGTAAGGGACTGTATCAATGTTCAAATGCACGTTCCATAAAAGTTCCAGGGGGAGGATCAGCAGCAAAGGGCAAAGCTCTCCAAAAGTGTTAAGTGAAAAAGGAGCGTGTATGCCCGGTGTGGCCGTCATGCATGCTCTGAAACGCGTTGTGTGCCATCTTCCGCCCTTCCCTGACGTCACACGCCCTCACATCGCGGTCTCTGCCTACCCCTGACCCTAGCACGCCCAGAAGACGCTGAGTGCCGGCTCCCTCATTGTCTCCTGCTGACATCCCGGGCTCTGCGGTCTCAGTGTGGGTTACACCGCATCACCGGACGTCTTAGATGAGCAACAATTTTTACCTCTATGTGAGTTACTACTGTTTATTCTGTTATTATTAAATATGTTTGCACTCAGAGGCGCTCTCTTCTCTGTCTTTATCCTCAGCAATAATAGATCCCCCTGCAAAAATAGATCCCCTCCAGCTAGGAAAATTCCCTCTGCATCCAGCATCAGTAGACCCTGCAGCAGAGGCGTAACTAGAACCTTCAGGGCCCCGATGCAAGAAACCATGAAGGGCCCCCCAGACCCCTGGCCGGGGCCCTTCCCTTCAAGCCCGGGGCTCTTCCCACTAATCCTGGGGCTCTTTAATCTCATTGCATGGCCTTTTATTATGGTCCCGCATCAGGATCCTTTCACAAGTTCTGCAGTGGGCCCCCTTCCTGCAATCTTGGGGCCTCCCCACAGTGATGAAGTGCCAGGGCCCGGTCGCAAGTGTGACCTTTGAGATCCTAGAAGTTAACCCACTGGTTTGCTACACTGGAGCATGGGGCCCGGTAGCGATTGCAACCCCTGCAACCCCTGTAGTTACGCCCCTGCCCTGCAGCACAGCCCAGCACCCCTTGCCATTACATAGTTAGTGCTGGAGATGCCGGAACTGCGTTGGCCCGCTTTCCCGCTGAAAGCCCTGCTATGGAGACAGTTCACAAAACTGCGCTGTGGTGGTGTGCGCTAAAAAATGTACTGCCAGTGCATCAGCTCTGTTCTTTCCAATACACACTACCTGCCATGGGATCAGCAGCTTTCACACTTCAGGTGGCCAATGATCTTTTATTTGGCTCAGCATCTTTAGTTACTATATTATATAACCTGACAGTTTCCTTTTAAAATAAAGATTATAAAGGGGCAATTCTATAAATAACAAAAAAACAAATCCATATTAAAGCATTTGTAAACTCAAGAGCAAACAAGTAATATATCGCAGCTTGCCAGTCCCTAGATGTGAGGCCGCTGCATTCGTTTTCTTTTTTTAGTTTAGGCTTTTTCCATTTATTATCACCTATCAGGAACAAACATCCTATCCTAGGCTGACAACGCTCCTTACTGTATTGCATTTATAGAGGAACAGTGTTGTCACCCTAGAACAGGGCTACAACACCCTCAGGAAGTTTGCAAGATTTCAGGCAGGTTCAATAGGTATTTTGTGCACTAATCCGGTGGTCTCCAAACTGCTGCCCTTGGGGTTGCTGCCCTTTGCTTGCTTTTATCTGGCCCTTTGGGAAATATTAACAATAGAGCATATTTCCCCCCACTGACACCAATGAAGGGGGAAAAGCTCCTGCCAGTGACACCAACGATGGGGCACATTTACTGCCAGTGACACCATAGATAGGGCACATTTACTGCTAGTGACACCAACGATGGGGCACATTTACTGCCAGTGACACCAACGATGGGGCACATTTCCCCCCACTGACACCAATGAAGGGGGAAAAGTTCCTGCTAGTGACACCAAGGATGGGGCACATTTCCTTCCGGTGACACCAACGATGGCCCACTATTCCACTCACTGACATAAAAAATGGGGCATTGTTTACTCCTACTGATGTTGGGACATTTTCTACTTCTAATGGCCACCGTATGGCCCCAAAAGTCTGAAGGACAATAAACTGGCCCTTTGTTTGGAAAGTTTGGAGACCCCTGCACTAATCAAACAGATTTAACCACTTGCCGACTATTTACTGCGGCGGTCAGCCCCTCACAGGCAAAGCGACGTAGGTCTACGTCTCTAGCCTGTGAGGCTTTAGGGAGCGAGCGAGCGCGCACCGCTGGAGGCCCGCTCCCGCTCGCTCACGGACCCCCCCTGCGCGTGTGCCCGGCGGACCCGATGTCCGCCGGTTACTCGCAATCGCCCGTGACACCGGGAGAAAGGCAGGCGGCTGATGTAAACAAAGCCGCCTGTCATTCTCCCCTGTGTAAGAATGGAGATCATACGGTTCTGCTATGTAGGACCGTAGATCTCTTTTCTTACACCTCAAGCCACAGCCAATCACAGTTAGAAGCATGCCCCTAGGGACACACATAACCCCTCCCTCTCAAAAAAAGTTAACCCCTTTCCTGCCAGTTCATTTTTACAGTAACAGTGCATATGTATAGCACTGATTACTGTAGTAATGTCACTGGTACCCCCAAAAGTGTCAAAAATGTCAGTCAAGGGTCCGATCTGTCCGCCGCAATGTCGCAGTCCCGCAAAAAAAAAAATCGCAGATCGCCGCCATTACTGGTTAAAAAAAAAAAAAACAACAAAAATGACAAAAATCTTTCCCTTAGTTAGTAAACGCAATAACTTTTGCGCAAACCAATCAAAATATGCTTTTTGCGATTTTTTTTACCAAAAACATATGTAGCATAAAACAAGTTGGCCTAAAATGTTAAAAAATTTAGATTTTTACATTTTTTTGGGGGGAATTTCATATAAAAAAATTTGAAAAATATTGCTATTTTTGCAAAATTTTCGCTCTTTTTTTGTTTATAGCGCGTAATCAAAAAATCGCACAGGTGATCAAATACCACCAAAAGAAAGCTCTGTTTGTGGGGAAATAAAGGACATACATTTAATTTGAGTACAGCATAGAACGACCGCGCAATTGCCCGTTAAAGTCACGCAGTGCCGAATCGCAAAATATAGCCTGGTCAGGAATGGGGTAAAATCTTACAGTCTTAAATCGGTTAAAAATACGCTCATTGAGAATTTTTTTGTCAAAGACATATAGCTAAATACATTTTGGCCTAAATCTATGACAAAAATTTAATATATTGGATATTTTTTAACTGTCAAAGTAGAAAAATATTGTTATTTTTTCAAAACTTTCGCTTTTTTTTATTAATATCGCAAAAAATGAAAATCGCACAGGTGATCAAATACCACCAAAAGAAAGCTCTGTTTGTGGGAAAAAAAGGACCTAAATTTCGTTTGGGTACGGCGTTGCATGACCGCGCAATTGTCAGTTAAATTCGCACAGTGCCGAATCGCTAAAAATGTGGCCTGGACGTAAGACAGCAAAATCCTCCGGTGGTAAAGTGGTTAATAAAAAATTCTCAAAACTATATGCAGGGCCGCTGATAGGGGGGGGGGGCACCAGCCCTCTTGTAGGGGGCCCGAGCACACAGGGGGGCCCACACAGGGAGGGGGATTACTGATGGACAACAAATACAGAAATCTTCCTCCAGCACCTGAATCGGATCTGTCTCTCTCCCTGCTATCAGCTTTTATCTGTTGAGAAAGAGACAGTTGTCCCACACTAATCCCCCTCCCTGTGTGGGCCCCCCTCCCAGCACAGGCTCTAATGTTATCTCTGCTCAGGAGTTTATTTGTAACTTTGTTTCTCTCTCTCTGTCTCTCTGATCACTGAGCTCCAACTGCCCAGCCTGTATATTTTTCTCATCTCATCTTCTTTTTTATTTAACATAATTTTTTTTTAGATTTAGCAGGAATTATGTGAGTTATGTTATATTTGTGTCTTATAATAGTGATTTTGTTGTAATCTTAGCTAAATATATCTTTAATATTTTCTTGGGGGGGGGGCCCTGCCAGGTAGTCTGTACGGGGCCCCGCGATTTCTAACAGCAGCCCTGACTATATGTATACATTTCATAGAAATTCCATAACTTTTACATTCCTCTCTGTAGCATTAATATACTTAGCAACAGAAATAAGTTTTTAAAATTCATGTTTATTAAATTATTATAGTTGAAAAATAATTGGCCTAAACATATTTCATGGGTATCTACATGCCCATTATTGCTGCTGGATACTTTGCACAGTTGTTGGAATCCCCGCAAGGCGGCAGCAGTTACTGGCCTCTCCTAAATAGTCCTTCACTTGCCGGTAGCCAAAGACCATAATACACGAGCTGATAGAATAGTAAATAGAGGACAAAATCCCATATGAAGCGGCGAGCATGATGCCCCCAAAGTCATCTTCCATCACCCCAGATACAATCAGCAGCCAAACCATGTCACTGGAAATCCAGCAGATGACATAGAGAGATAGAAGAGACAACAATATCTTCGTGGCCTGGGCTGTATGCTTGTTCCAGCCACGGCTGAAGGTCATCGAGTCCCTCACTTGTCTCCGGTGTCTACAGATAAGGTCAATCGTGAATCCATTCAGTAGAATGACAAGGGTAATGAGCAAAAAGTCCACACTCACCGTGGCATAAGTCAGAATCCTCACCATTTTGTTTTGCGATGGCCCAATGCAGTTGGTGCTTGTCATCATGGAGTTGCTCTTATTACGAAAGCCTGTTGACTCTTTGTAGAGGAGATAAGGGACATGGTAGATGATGCTGACGACCCAGCAGCTGGCGAGTGACCAGTTGACGTACTGGGCTTGATGGCGATAGATGAACTTCCACCAACGGTGGCTAGGTCTCCTTATTTTGAGGAGGTGAAGGAAACTCAAGTTCTCCACTGACCAAATGCTGATCAGGCGCAGAGTGTGATAAAAATAAAGCAGAATCCTACAGCCCAGGGGCCCGAAAACCTTGGCATTGAAGAAAATGAGCAGTCCAGGGATTTCCTTGTAAAAACACAACAAGAGGTTAACCACAGCCATGTTAACAATGATTCTGTCCAATGGCAGGAAGACTCTGTTTTTGATGGCATTGCTAACAAAGGCAAAAATGAGAACCAAGTTTGCCACGGTGCCAATAAGAGCAGAAAAATAAATGATAAGAGAGACAATATCTGGAATAGTTAATAGCATAGTTTGTAAGCTCCTCTATCTCGTTGCCTCGGCAAGTCTCTTCTGGTCCACCTTACATCTCTTGCAGTAGAACTCCTAATAAACGCCACTCTCGTGCTTTTGATTTAATAATGTTGCACCTGGACAACTGGATTCCTTTTAAGGTCTCCTCCAGTGAGAACAGAAGGTGTGATTTCTTTATCAGAATTGCCATGGTAGCATTTATTTCCACTGTGATAACTAGAACATCCTGCGGAGCAGTTAGGCTACTCAGATCTTGTGTGTACCGATGTTGTAATATGTCAGTGGAGAGAAACATCAATAGCATACTACACCCAATACCAACAAAGCCAAAGAACTGCAGTCCTGATGCACCCACGGGATTTATTACAGCAAATACCGATTATAGAAAAAAAAAAACAACAAATATGAGATATCTGTCACTGTGGACCCCGTTTAACCACTTTATACCCGGAGGATTTTGCTATCTTACGTCCGGGCCACTTTTTGCGATTCGGCACTGTGCGACTTTAACTGACAATTGCGCGGTCATGCAATGCCGTACCCAAACGAAATTTACGTCCTTTTTTTCCCACAAACAGAGCTTTCTTTTGCTGGTATTTTATCACCTTTGTGCTTTTTACTTTTTGCGATATTAATAAAAAAATGTGAAAATTTGGAAAAAAATAACAATATTTTTCTACTTTGACAGTTAAAAAATATCCAATATATTCAAGTTTTGGCATATATTTGGGCCAAAATGTATTTAGCTACATGTCTTTGACAAAAAAAACTGTCAATGAGAGTATTTTTAACCGCTTTAAGACTGGAAGATTTTACCCCCTTCCTGATCAGGCCATATTTTGCGATTCGGCACTGCCTTACTTTAACGGATAATTGTGTGGTCGTGCAATGCTGCACTAAAATTTATGTCCTTTTTTTCCCCACAAATAGAGCTTTCTTTTGGTGGTATTTGATCACTTGTATGATTTTTACTTTTTGCGCTATAAACAAAAAAAGAGTGACAATTTTGAAAAAATAATATTTTTCAAATTTTTTTATTTGAAATTCCCCCCCAAAAAATGTAAAAATCAAAATTTTTTAACTTTTTTTGCTAATTTGTTTTCTGCTACATATTTTTAGTAAAAAAAAAATCGCAAATAAGCGTATTTTGATTGGTTTGCGCAAAAGTTATCGCAGCTACTAACTACGGGAAATTTATGTCATTTTTATTGTTTTTTTTTTTTAACTAGTAATGGAGGCGATCTGGCGGCGATCTGCGATTTTTTTCGACATTGCGGCGGACAGATCGGACCCTTGACTGACATTTTTGACAGTTTTGGGGGTACCAGTGACATTACTACAGTAATCAGTGCTGTAAATATGCACTGTTACTGTAAAAATGACACTGGCAGGGAAGGAGTTAATTTTATTGGAGAGGGAGGGGTTAATGTATGCCTGGTGCTTACTGACGTGTGTGGGGGGAGGGGACTGAGTGACACAGGGACAGATCGCTTGTTCAGCTATGCTGAATCCTGCAATCTGACCCTGCCTGTCACTTAGGAGATCCGCCTGCTTTGTTTACACAAGCGGGCGGATCTCCACACTCGATCCCCGACGATCGGGGAAGAGCAGCGGTGATCACCGCCGCTCCTCCCCTGGTCCGACTCCTGCTGTAACTGAATACAGTGGGAGCGAGCCTCCGGTGGCGCACGTGCCGCCCACAAGGGGAGGAGTTTAGCTACGTAGGTCTACACCGCTGGACGATAAGGAGCCAATTTGCCGCAGTAGCACCAATGTGAGCGGTCGGCAAAGTGGTTAAACCACGCATACCATATCAGTAAAACACTTTATGAAGAAACTATCTATATGATATCTACCATAAATTTTAGGGTGTATTTGTCTAATAATCATCACCTAAATTCTGGGTTAGCTCTATTCCATAAAGTCTGCAAATTATGTATTAGCAGAAAGCTCTTTATATAAATATACATAGAGCCTGATGTGCAAGCTCCTTCGGGTTGGCTGGTAGGCCCCTATCAATCTTATCAGATAGACAACCTAATGGTCAACTTAAAGAGGTTGTAAACCCTCTTGTATAACTTTTACCTATAGGTAAGCCTATATTAAGGCTTACCTTTAGGTGCTATAAATATCTCCCAAACTTGCACCGTTTAGGAGATATTTACAGAGCAAACTGCCGATGACGTCATCGGCGCAGGCGCTCTGAGGGAACGGCCACCCGTGCCGTTCCTTCAGAGCTCAGTGCCGTGAACGGCGGCTCCCGCGCGCATGCGTGGGAGTGATGTAATCGCGCCTCCGGCCAATCAGATGGCCGGAGGACGAGAACCCGGAAGCGGGACGGCAGGACATGTCGCCGTCCTGTCGCTGAGGTGGCGGCACGGCGGGGGCTTCGTTTTAAGGTAAGTACTACATAATGAGCTAGTATGCGATGCATACTAGCTCATTATGCCTTTCTCTTTACAGGGCTTTTTTTTTCTCGGATTTTTTTTTGGACTTTACTTCCTCTTTAAGGAGCTTGCATGGCTGCCAACAACACTGCTGCTTTTTGAGCTGGGCATTGGGCTCCCTATCGTCCCTATCAGATAAGAAGTCTAAAAAGTCAACTGAAGCAGCTTGCGTGGCTGGCTGATAATGGTGCTGTTCCTTCAGTTGGCCATTGGGCTGCCTTTCAATCCTATCAGATAGGCATTTGAATGGTCAACCAATGGAGCTTGCACAGCTGGCTGACAAAGCTGCTGCTCCTTCAGTTGGACATTGAGCTGTCTACCAGTCCTATCAAATAGGTAACCTAATTGTCAACTAAATAAACTTGCATGGCTTGCTGACAATTGGCCGTTGGGCTTTCCAGAGATTGTATCAGATAGGTAACCTAATGCCTCGTTTCCACTGAGCAGAACGGTTTGGGTTGGTACAGTTTGGAAGGGTTAGAATGGTCCGGTCTATTCAGGTGAGCGTTTCCACTGCAAGTCGGACCGCCAGGGGCCATGTGGGGTTTACAACAAATGCCCTTTGACGTGAGCACTGAGGTTTTCCTGTCCGCCAATCAGTGAAATGTATCGTGTGACGTCAGTAACTTCGCCTTAACCGTACCGTGCCATTTCCTATGGCCCTACATCTGAAGGAGGACCAGGAATGGTGCGGTTTGATTCGGTTGTATGGGCCACTTTCATAATGGAAACACCCAAAATAGCGTACCGTACCCAACCGACCTGAACCGATCCGCTCAGTGGAAACAAGGCATAATAGTCAACTGAAGGAGATGGCATGACTGGCTGACAAAGCTGCTGCTTCCTTCAGTTGACCGTTCGACTGCCTATCAATCCTATCAGATAGCCAACCTAATGGTCAACTGTAGGAGCTTGCTCAGCTGGCTGACAATGCTGCTGCTTCCTTCCTCCTTGATCATTGGGCTGTCTTTCAATCCTATCAGATAAGCAACCTAAAGGTCAACTGAAGGAGCTTGCACAGCTGTCTAACACCACTGCTGCTCCTTTAAGTTGCCGCAAAGGCTACCTATCAATACTATCAGATAGGCAACCTAATGGTCAACCGAAGGAGCTTGCTCAGCTGAGTGACAATGATTCTCCTTTATTTGGTTGACCTCTGCACTGCCTAATGTTCAGTGCAAGGAGAAAGCTATGGCTGGCTAACAACAGCATCAGTCTACAACAGAAAGTGCTATTACTGGCAGAATCTCCATGAAAGAATCTTTGCAACATATTCACAAAAATGATTTGCTCAAGAAAACGTGTATACAGCTACCTTTCTCAACTTTCTAAAACCCAGGGGAACATTTGAAATAATTTTCAGGTCTCAGGGATCCCCTGCTAAAACAAATTCATCAAGAGTTAGAAAAATGCCAACACATTCAGTAGTCAGTGAGAAGAATGCCCTGCTTACAGTGGTGGTCGGAATGCCACCCTTACTGACAACTAAAAGGATCATTGGTGTCATCTTGCTGTTTCTGCCAAGTGGCATTGGTCCTGGAAATATCCAGGCGCCATCGGTTGAAAGGACAACTAAGTACAGCTCAAGGCATCCCTAGCCAACCCTGGAGGAACCGTACGGTTCCATCAAACACTGGTTGAAAATTATTAGTTTACATTGAGATATGATGTCAAACATTATGAAAAATTGAATTAGAGTTCCCTTTAAACCAGGGGTCTCCAAACTTTCTAAACAAAAGGCCAGTTTATTGTCCTTCAAACTGTAGGAGGGCTGGACTGTGGCCAGCAGGAGTGGACATTTTCTTGGCATCAGTGGGAGTAAACATCTCCACATATGGTATTAGAGGGAGGAATATTGCCCCATCGTTGGTATCATTGGGTAGAATAGCGCCCAATCGTTGGTATCATTGGGAAGAATGGTGCCCCATCGTTGGTATCATTGGGTAGAATAGTGCCCCATCGTTGGTATCATTGGGTAGAATAGCGCCCAATCGTTGGTATCATTGGGAAGAATAGCGCCCCATCATTGGTATCATTGGGTAGAATAGCGCCCAATCGTTGGTATCATTGGGAAGAATAGTGCCCCATCGTTGGTATCATTGGGTAGAATAGTGCCCCATCGTTGGTATCATTGGGTAGAATAGTGCCCCATCATTGGTATCATTGGGTAGAATAGCGCCCAATCGTTGGTATCATTGGGAAGAATAGTGCCCCAGCGTTGGTATCATTGGGTAGAATAGTGCCCCATCGTTGGTATCATTGGGTAGAATAGTGCCCCATCGTTGGTATCATTGGGAAAAATAGTGCCCTCATTGTTGGTATCATTGGGAAGAATAGTGCCCCCTCATTGGTATCAGTGGGAGGAATAGTGCCCCATCGTTGGTATCATTGGGTAGAATAGTGCCCCCTCGTTGGTATCATTGGGAAGAATAGTGCCCCATCGTTGGTATCATTGGGAAGAATAGTGCCCCATCGTTGGTATCATTGGGAAGAATAGTGCCCCCTCATTGGTATCAGTGTGAGGAATAGTGCCCCATCGTTGGTATCATTGGGAAGAATAGTGCCCCATCATTGTTATCATTGGGTAGAATAGTGCCCCATTGTTGGTATCATTTGGTAGAATAGTGCCCCATCGTTGGTATCATTGGGAAGAATAGTGCCCCATTGTTGGTATCATTGGGAAGAATAGTGCCCCATTGTTGGTATCATTGGGAGGAATAGTGCCCCATTGTTGGTATCATTGGGTAGAATAGTGCCCCATCGTTGGTATCATTGGGAAGAATAGTGCCCCATCATTGGTATCATTGGGAAGAATAGTGCCCCATCGTTGGTATCATTGGGAAGAATAGTGCCCCCTCATTGGTATCAGTGGGAGGAATAGTGCCCCATCGTTGGTATCATTGGGAAGAATAGTGCCCCATCATTGGTATCATTGGGTAGAATAGTGCCCCATCGTTGGTATCATTGGGAGGAATAGTGCCCCATTGTTGGTATCATTTGGTAGAATAGTGCCCCATCGTTGGTATCATTGGGTAGAATAGCGCCCAATCGTTGGTATCATTGGGAAGAATGGTGCCCCATCGTTGGTATCATTGGGTAGAATAGTGCCCCATCGTTGGTATCATTGGGTAGAATAGCGCCCAATCGTTGGTATCATTGGGAAGAATAGCGCCCCATCATTGGTATCATTGGGTAGAATAGCGCCCAATCGTTGGTATCATTGGGAAGAATAGTGCCCCATCGTTGGTATCATTGGGTAGAATAGTGCCCCATCGTTGGTATCATTGGGTAGAATAGTGCCCCATCATTGGTATCATTGGGTAGAATAGCGCCCAATCGTTGGTATCATTGGGAAGAATAGTGCCCCAGCGTTGGTATCATTGGGTAGAATAGTGCCCCATCGTTGGTATCATTGGGTAGAATAGTGCCCCATCGTTGGTATCATTGGGAAAAATAGTGCCCTCATTGTTGGTATCATTGGGAAGAATAGTGCCCCCTCATTGGTATCAGTGGGAGGAATAGTGCCCCATCGTTGGTATCATTGGGTAGAATAGTGCCCCCTCGTTGGTATCATTGGGAAGAATAGTGCCCCATCGTTGGTATCATTGGGAAGAATAGTGCCCCATCGTTGGTATCATTGGGAAGAATAGTGCCCCCTCATTGGTATCAGTCTGAGGAATAGTGCCCCATCGTTGGTATCATTGGGAAGAATAGTGCCCCATCATTGTTATCATTGGGTAGAATAGTGCCCCATTGTTGGTATCATTTGGTAGAATAGTGCCCCATCGTTGGTATCATTGGGAAGAATAGTGCCCCATCGTTGGTATCATTGGGAAGAATAGTGTCCCATTGTTGGTATCATTGGGAGGAATAGTGCCCCATTGTTGGTATCATTGGGTAGAATAGTGCCCCATCGTTGGTATCATTGGGAAGAATAGTGCCCCATCATTGGTATCATTGGGAAGAATAGTGCCCCATCGTTGGTATCATTGGGAAGAATAGTGCCCCCTCATTGGTATCAGTGGGAGGAATAGTGCCCCATCGTTGGTATCATTGGGAAGAATAGTGCCCCATCATTGGTATCATTGGGTAGAATAGTGCCCCATCGTTGGTATCATTGGGAGGAATAGTGCCCCATTGTTGGTATCATTTGGTAGAATAGTGCCCCATCGTTGGTATCATTGGGTAGAATAGTGCCCCATCGTTGGAATCATTGGGAGGAATAGTGCCCCATTGTTGGTGTCATTGGGAAGAATAGTGCCCCATCATTGGTATCATTGGGTAGAATAGTGCCCCATCGTTGGTATCATTGGGAGGAATAGTGCCCCATCGTTGGTATCATTGGGTAGAATAGTGCCCCATCGTTGGAATCATTGGGAGGAATATTGCCCCATTGTTGGTATCATTGGGGAGGAATAGTGCCCCATCGTTGGTATCATTGGGTAGAATAGTGCCCCATCATTGGCATCATTGGGTAGAATAGTGCCCCATCATTGGCATCATTGGGTAGAATAGTGCCCCATCTTTGATATCATTGGGAGGAATAGTGCCCCATTGTTGGTGTCAATTGGCAGAACAGTGTCTCATATCAGTGAGAGAATAGAGCCCCAAAGACCGGATAAAGGCAAGTAAAGGGCCACATCCTGCCCCCGGGCCGCAGTTTGGAGACCACTGCTTTAAACAACAAAGGGAGGTGACAAAAAAAATTCATAGCTACTTACATGGAATCCATAAATGCTTTCCTAGAACAGAATTACAAATCATTACTATCACAAATAAAGTTATATTATTATTTTTAAAAATGGGTCTTCTGCATATAGGAAGCAGGTGCCAACTACTGTATGACAGTACTTAGGCAGGAGCATCCGGTCTGAGGCAGTGTCATTTTTGATCCAAACAGGCGAAGTGACAGCGTCTTTTTAAGGATCTGCAAAAAAGTTGTATTGTGTATGTTGCACAGCCTACAGGCTTGCTCACAGTTCATAGAGCACATTAATGAGCTCATCCCACTCTCACTCTGCTCTCTCCCCCTATCAACATGATCCTTGCTTTGCAGCACCCCCAGCTGGCTGCTTCTTCCTCCCTCTCTCTGAACTCTACTGTACAACAAACTGCAAGAGGGTGATACTAGGTCAAATTCAGGTACTTGCATTAAAAACTAAATTAAAATAGTAACTCCACTTTTGTTGAGAAAAAACACCCCCCCCCCCCCCCGGGTGAACTCTGTACATTGCAAGAAATGTAACAAACTTTGTTGCAGATTCCTACCTTTTATTATTCAGAAAAAATTACTGTTTGTTTGTCTGTGTCCATGTGGAAAGTGAATCTGTATGGGAGTGTTTTTATAATAATCAATCAGCTGCTGCACTTGCAGGGCTCTAATGAGGAAAGTGGCAGGTTCTGCATCCCAATTGGAAGTATCTCACCAAAAATTACATTTTTGTTGCAGGGGATGCCTAAAATCTGACTTGTATCTTAGTGCAGACTTCTGGGAAAATCAATAAGCCAATCACACAAGCAGGAAATGATGTTTCTGAGGGGCGTTCTGTGTACAGAACCCCTCCAGGTGGCCATATTGCATTGCATTTTTACAGAAAATCACAGCACTGCAGATGGAAAAGGAAAGGTAATTTATAATAAAATGAAATTACAATTTGACTAAATTAAGGTAAATATATTTGTAAGTCTCGGTTCACACTGCAGCGGCACGACTTAGGGGGCGACCTGTGAAGTCGCGTGCAGAGCGACTTTGGCGCGACTTGCACAGACTTCATAAAATGAATGTCTATGCAAGTCGCTCCAGGTCACCCCAAAGTAGTACAGGACCCTTTTTCTAAGTCGGAGCGACTTGTGTCGCTCCTATTAGAACCGGTCCTGTACTCCTCAATGGACCGCGACGGTGCGCGACTTGCCAGGCTGACCAAGTCGCCTGACAAGTCGTATTAGTGTGAACCGGCACTAAAGGTGCTAGTGACATGAAATTTTAACCCCGTCGGTAACAACCTATGCATACAGTGAAACCAAAAAAAAAATAAGTTCAGAAATTAAGTTATGTGTAATAAAATGGAATGACACAGGGAAAAAATATTGAACACATGAAGAAAGGGGGCTGCAAAAAGGAATGGAAAGCCAAGACACCAGCTGGAATCTATCAGTAATTGGAAAGCAATCCTGCCCTTTGTCAGTGCAAATTAATATCAGCTTGTTCCGTCTCATCTGATGGCCTATAAGAAGGTGTCTTATTACCAAGATGTCACACAATAAACATCTCATGATGGGTAAAAGCAAAGAGCTCTCTTAAGTCCTTTGCAACCTTATTGTTGCAAAACATACTGATGGCATTGGTTACAGAAGGATTTCTAAACTTCTGAATGTTCCAGTGAGCACTGTTGGGGCCATAATCCAGAAGTGGAAAGAACATAATTTCACCATAAACCGGCCACGACCAGGTGCTCCTCTCAAGATTACTGACAGAGGAGTGAAAAATAATTATTAGAAGAGCTGTCCAAGAGCCAAGGACCACTTGTGGAGAGCTTCAGAAAAACCTGGAATTAGCAGGAACAATTGTTTCAAAGAAAACAATAAGTAATGCACTCAGCCGCCATGGTCTGTATGTACACTCACCACTCAAGACTCCGTTGCTGAAGAAAAAGCATGTTGAAGCTCGTTTAAAGTTTGCTACAGAACATTTAGACAAGCCTGTGAAATACTGGGAGAATATGGTCTGGTCAGGTGAGACCAAAATGGAACTCTTTGGATGCCATAATACACACCGAGTTTGGAGGTCCCATGGCACATCACCCAAAACCACCCCCAAACCAACAGTGAGGTTTGGAGGTGTGAATATCATGGTGTGGGGCTGTTTTTCAGCATACAGTACTGGAAAACTTCATGTCATTGAAGGAAGGATGAATACAAAAAAAGGACCAAGACATTCTTGATAAAAATCTGCTGCCATCTACAAGGATGATGAAGATGAAACGAGGGTGGACATTTCAGCAAGACAATGATCCCAAACACAAAGCCAAGTAAACTCTCAATTGGTTTCAAAGAAAGAAAATAAAGCTGCTAGAATGGTCCAGCCAATCACCTGACTTAAATCCAATAGAAAATCTATGGAAAGAACTAAAGATCAGAGTTCATAGAAGAGGTCAGCGGAACCTTCAAGATTTGAGGACTGTGTGTGTGTAAGAATGGGCCAAAATCACAACCTGAGCAACGCATGGGACTAGTTCCTCCATACAGGAGGCGTCTTGAAGCTGTCATTACCAACAAAGATTTTTGTATTATTAAGTATTATATTTTTTCAGTTAGTGAGTTCAATACTTTTTCCCTGTGTCATTCCATTTTATTACAAAAAACTAGGAAATGGCGCCTCCCGTTGAAATGAGTAAAATATAAATATTAAATGTGATATAAAGATGCGGCTGCCGTCAATTTTTTGGATGAACCAAAAAAACATATGAGATAGCAATTTGAAGTCTTAAAAATATAATATATATATATATATATATATATATATATATATACACACAGTGTATATACAGTATATATATATATATATATATATATATATATATATATATATATATATATATATATATATATATATATATTTATAATAAAAAACAAAAAGAGAAACATGACATATATAAACATTTTATTCATCAAATAGATTTTTTATAAAAGCATTGCAATACAAACATATACAGTGCCTTGCGAAAGTATTCGGCCCCCTTGAACTTTGCGACCTTTTGCCACATTTCAGGCTTCAAACATAAAGATATAAAACTGTAATTTTTTGTGAAGAATCAACAACAAGTGGGACACAATCATGAAGTGGAATAAAATTTATTGGATATTTCAAACTTTTTTAACAAATAATAAAAAGAAAAATTGGGCGTGCAAAATTATTCAGCCCCCTTAAGTTAATACTTTATAGCTGCGATTACAGCTGTAAGTCGTTTGGGGTATGTCTCTATCAGTTTTGCACATTGAGAGACTGAAATTTTTGCCCATTCCTCCTTGCAAAACAGCTCGAGCTCAGTGAGGTTGGATGGAGAGCGTTTGTGAACAGCAGTTTTCAGTTCTTTCCACAGATTCTCGATTGGATTCAGGTCTGGACTTTGACTTGGCCATTCTAACACCTGGATATGTTTATTTGTGAACCATTCCATTGTAGATTTTGCTTTATGTTTTGGATCATTGTCTTGTTGGAAGACAAATCTACGTCCCAGTCTCAGGTCTTTTGCAGACTCCATCAGGTTTTCTTCCAGAATGGTCCTGTATTTGGCTCCATCCATCTTCCCATCGATTTTAACCATCTTCCCTGTCCCTGCTGAAGAAAAGCAGGCCCAAACCATGATGCTGCCACCACCATGTTTGACAGTGGGGATGGTGTGATCAGGGTGATGAGCTGTGTTGCTTTTACGCCAAACATAACGTTTTGCATTGTTGCCAAAAAGTTCAATTTTGGTTTCATCTGACCAGAGCACCTTCTTCCACATGTTTGGTGTCTCCGAGGTGGCTTGTGGCAAAACTTTAAACGACACTTTTTATGGATATCTTTAAGAAATGTCTTTCTTCTTGCCACTCTTCCATAAAGGCCAGATTTGTGCAGTATACCACTGATTGTTGTCCTATGGACAGAGTCTCCCACCTCAGCTGTAGATCTCTGCAGTTCATCCAGAGTGATCATGGGCCTCTTGGCTGCATCTCTGATCAGTCTTCTCCTTGTATGAGCTGAAAGTTTAGAGGGACGGCCAGGTCTTCGTAGATTTGCAGTGGTCTGATACTCCTTCCATTTCAATATTATCGCTTGCACAGTGCTCCTTGGGATGTTTAAAGCTTGGGAAATCTTTTTGTATTCAAATCTGGCTTTAAACTTCTCCACAACAGTATCTCGGACCTGCCTGGTGTGTTCCTTGTTCTTCATGATGCTCTCTGCGCTTTAAACGGACCTCTGAGACTATCACAGTGCAGGGGCATTTATACGGAGACTGGATTACACACAGGTGGATTCTATTTATCATTATTAGTCATTTAGGTCAACATTGGATCATTCGGAGATCCTCACTGAACTTCTGCAGAGAGTTTGCTGCACTGAAAGTAAAGGGGCTGAATAATATTGCACGCCCAATTTTTCAGTTTTTTATTTGTTAACAAAGTTTGAAATATCCAATAAATTTCGTTCCACTTCATGATTGTGTCCCACTTGTTGTTGATTCTTCACAATAAATTACAGTTTTATATCTTTATGTTTGAAGCCTGAAATGTGGCAAAAGGTCGCAAAGTTCAAGGGGGCCGAATACTTTCGCAAGGCACTGTATTTGGTAGAAAGACACATCTTTCAATGCGTTTTTTTTTTTCTTCCATGGAATTAACACCAAAACAAAAAAAACGCATTAAAAGATATGTCTTTCTACCAAATATATGTTTGTATTGCAATGCTTTTATAAAAAATCTATTTGATGAATAAAATGTTTATTTATTTTTTTTATATATAATACCTGAATAGTTTTTGTCTCGGCACCTTTTAAAAGTCCCACGCTTCATGTTTCTCTTTTTGTCTTGAACCAATTAGGCCCCATGCACACGGGGCGTTTTTAACGCCGCTGTAAGCAGCGTCAGACGTTTTCCTCTTGCAGCCTAAAAACGCCCCTCCATGTTATTCTATGGCCTCATGCACACAAAGACGTTTTTAAGCTGTAAGTGGCCTAAGCGTTTTTCAGCTGCAACAAGAACCCACGGCCTGCGCGTTCTGAGGCCCAGCGTTAGAGCGTTAAAAGCGCTTGACGCTATTTAACGCTATTTAACGTTTTTATCGGCGTTTTCTAGCGTCCGGCGTTATTAAGCTGTAGAAATTTTCAGAAATGTGATTGGTCACTGTAATGGAGTAAAAACACAGGAAATGCATTTTTACATTTCCCAAGTGTCCTTTGCTCAGCCGTGTGGGTGGGTGGGTGTGTCTGTGTGGACATACAGGAGAGAGAGGGACAATGGCTGCTGATATAGGTCAGACAGAGCTTATCTCTGCAGTTGAGGCCCATCCAGAGCTGTGGGATGTCTCCCATCCCTTCTATAGTGACAGGATTAAAAAATCAAAAACCTGGATGGATATATCTGAAGCCCTAACACCAGGCTGGGAACGATTGAGCACCGCAGAGAAGAAGGAAAGAAGTAAGTTTTTCAGAAATGCATGACTTGTGTGCTGTATAATTACAAAGAATGCATATTTTAACCTTACTTCACTTTTCTTCTTAGGCAAAATTTTCCAAAAGAGGTGGAAGTCCCTGCGTGATCGGGTCAGGAGGGATCTGACAGAGGAGGAAAAAGCTAACACAAGTGGTGCAGCTGCCTCCCACAAAAGAAGACACGTGTACCACAACCACCTGGCATTCCTGCGTCAAGCAATGATAGCCAGCAGTAGAGAGTAAGTCGCACATACTGTATTTTTGACTTACATATAGGGGTGCTCAGAGCATCGTTTTCTGTGAATGTATTGCTATTCTGCAGCCATTTTTTTTTACATATTTTTCAGGACAACATCTAATATTGCGGACCTGACTCAGGATGCTAGTCAGGAGGTGGTTGAAGAACCAGAGGACAGACCCCCCAGTGCTGCCACTGAAAACAGTGACATGACGATCCAATCCAGTGGATCTCATGACTGCGATGAATCCACAATACAGGTTAGTGTCTGTCTAGTCTGTCTGCCATTCTTTTCTTCATTGTATGTATGTGACAAACTGAACCTTTTTCTTTCTTAACAGGAATCCAGGGACCAGGAATGTGTTGTGGAAGAAATTCCGATAGTGGTGTGGGGCGTGGCCGTGGCGAGGTACCCGTTCGTGGCAACGAGGTATGTGTGCGTGGCCGTGGCGCTGTGCGTGGCCGTGGCCGCAATCAACGTCAGAGGGGTGGCGGTATTGTCCCTCAAAACGAGGACGGGGTGTTAGCGTTGCTGCAGGAAGTGCGGCAGGAGAGGCGCAGTGGGGATGTGTTCCTCGATCCTGGCAACTCACGCGCCGCCTTCTGCCGTGCTGCATACTACATCCTGGAGGACATTGGGGGACCTGAAGAAAAGCTTTGTATGGATCGTGTGCTCGCCATCATGACACAATATAGGCATGCAAAACTAAGTGGTGGCCCGCCACCATCAAACGATCCATTCAACACTTTTCTTGATCCCCCAATGCCCTCTGTGACCTCAGCAACGCTAACACCCCACTTTCAATACCGCCCCCCTCCGCAACGCCACCTACCTACCTTGTCCCCTCCGCAACGCCACCCAACACCTGTCTTGTCCACGCCCTCCTATTTCCCACCCCACTCCTCCATTGATTTCTCCCAACCACCTACCCAGTACCCGCCACCAAACTTACCTGGACCCCCTTACCACCATGAGGTTGCGCAGGAACGACATGTCCAAGCCACCCACTCGCATCCTGACATCAGCTATCCACGTTCGAAGTCACCGCGGTCAAGCCAGGACGATCAGTCAGGATACACCTACCAGCATTTGTGATTTTTTTTCTTTTTTTTGTGTTTATTTGAATAAAAACCTTTTTTTGAAATGATATTTTGCCTCATTTTTTTTTAAAGTTGTATGTTGAAATAGAAGTACATCTGCACAGGCCATTGGGCTGGCACACACTTGCCACATGCAGAAGGAAACCCCCCTCCTTCTTCTGCATGTGGCAAGTGTATGCACAGACCAGGGCTGGCACACACTTGCCACATGCAGAAGGAAACCCCCCTCCTTCTTCTGCATGTGGCAAGTGTATGCACAGGCCATTGGGCTGGCACACACTTGCCACATGCAGAAGGAAACCCCCCTCCTTCTTCTGCATGTGGCAAGTGTATGCACAGGCCATTGGGCTGGCACACACTTGCCACATGCAGAAGGAAACCCCCCTCCTTCTTCTGCATGTGGCAAGTGTATGCACAGGCCATTGGGCTGGCACACACTTGCCACATGCAGAAGGAAACCCCCCTCCTTCTTCTGCATGTGGCAAGTGTATGCACAGGCCATTGGGCTGGCACACACTTGCCACATGCAGAAGGAAACCCCCCTCCTTCTTCTGCATGTGGCAAGTGTATGCACAGGCCATTGGGCTGGCACACACTTGCCACATGCAGAAGGAAACCCCCCTCCTTCTTCTGCATGTGGCAAGTGTATGCACAGGCCATTGGGCTGGCACACACTTGCCACATGCAGAAGGAAACCCCCCTCCTTCTTCTGCATGTGGCAAGTGTATGCACAGGCCATTGGGCTGGCACACACTTGCCACATGCAGAAGGAAACCCCCCTCCTTCTTCTGCATGTGGCAAGTGTATGCACAGACCAGGGCTGGCACACACTTGCCACATGCAGAAGGAAACCCCCCTCCTTCTTCTGCATGTGGCAAGTGTATGCACAGGCCATTGGGCTGGCACACACTTGCCACATGCAGAAGGAAACCCCCCTCCTTCTTCTGCATGTGGCAAGTGTATGCACAGGCCATTGGGCTGGCACACACTTGCCACATGCAACATTGAACTGGAACAATGGAAGAATGATAGACATCAAAAGAACTGACATACATGTTTAATAAAAGCTGTATGTGAAGATATCACAAAGTTTACAAGATGAATGATTTTAGACAAAATTATCCTGCCATGCCACTTCCCCATCAGGCGAGACAAAGAAATCCGCAAACTTATCTCTGATGGTCATGACTCGTGCTGTTGTTCGTAAGTCCATAAACTGCACGCGGTGCATGGGGTTACGTGGCTCTGGTTCAACGCTGCTCCTGTCGCTTCTCCTTAGGAAATTGTGCAAAACACAGCAGGCCAGGACAACCTTGGTGGCATTGTCAACATCCAGTTGCATACATGACAGCAAAACCCTCCATTTTGCTGAGCACACACCAAACGTACACTCCACAACACGACGAGCTCGGCTCAGCCGATAATTGAATATACGTTTGGTGTGACTCAGTCCATAGCCACTGTATGGCCTCATCAGATTTTCTGCCAGTCCAAATGCTTCGTCGGCCACCATGACCAATGGCAAGCTTGGTTCCTCAGTACACGGTAGCGGCCTGCTTGTTGGTATGTTGAGTCGTCCTTCGTGTAGCCGACGTCCAAAGGCCGATTCTCGAAAGATGCGGGCATCACCCTGGCTGCCATATGCTCCTACATCAACAGCAAGGAATTGAAGATGGGCATCAGACAATGCCAGGAGTACCACAGAAAAATATTTCTTGTAGTTAAAGTATGCAGAGCCGGAATGGGGGGGCTTCTTCACCCTGATGTGTTTTCCATCAAGGGCACCGATACAGTTGGGGAACTGGGTTTTCTCCCAAAATTCGTCGACAACTGCTTCCCACATCTCTTCAGTCGGCTCCGGCATGACCACCTCCTTCAACTGCTCCCATATTGCCGCACATGTCTCCTTAACAATTTTGGCCACCGTGGAGACACCTAGCAGAAAATAGTGGTGTAAGGAGACAAAGCTTTGGCCAGTAGCAAGAAACCTAAAAGAAAAATAAAAAATGATTACATATTACATCTATCTTTCAAAAATACATTGAAAATGTTTTAACTAGGACCTCACCACCTAACCCTCTTAACCCAAGTACTAACCCTATACAAAACACCCACAAATGATTTCACTTACCGAAGTGTCACAAGCAGCCTTTCCTCCGGTGACACACTGCTTCGCATGTTCGTGTCCATCCTGGATAGCTTTGGCCTGAGCTTCTCCAGCAGGTCATCGAAAAGCGGAACGGACATACGTGAGAAGTTGTACCACTTGTCCGGATACATGCGGAGTTGGGTGTACATGGTGGTAAAGTACCCCACGGACAGACGCTGCAACATGACAGGATGCACCCAGAACCTTCGCCGTCTGCTCCTCTCATTCTCCTCCTCCAACTGTCTCCTTCTACGCATCCTTCTCAAGATGATGAGCAGGATCGCCTCATCAACCTTCTGCATAACAGGATCCATGACTCAGAAATGCAAAAAATACTCCGAAAATACAAGAAACACTCTCAACTGATCTGAAAATGCTCTCTCCTCTCTCTCTCTCCTACCAAAATGGCTTCCACACATTGCATTGTGGTTATTTTGGGTGTGGAAAATGGAGGAGGACTGATTTTTTAAAAAAACGCTATTTAGCGCTGACGCGGCTTAACGCTCATTAACATAATTTGAGAAACGCTGTTTAACGCGCGTTTTTAACGCCGGTTTTTCCCGGCGTTATAACTAGCTTGGACGTACGTTTTTTTGAACGCCCCGTGTGCATGGGGCCTTAGGATGATGGTGCGTATAACTTTGCTACATTTTGGCTCCATCCACATCTATAAATAAAATAAAATAAAAAAAAAAACAAAAAAAACCATGGCTGTGTAGATGTATTTAATGTATACATACTATATGCTCTCACTGCGGGGGGAGGCAAGCGTCTCCTTAGACACAAACTCCTCCATCCACATTGGTGCGGTGTGTAGCCAGGCACTGGAGAGCCTGAGAATATGCAGCTGGCTGACACATTAAGATAAAGTCCAATCTATAGTATTTGTACACATCGGAGGTGTGTAAACATGGCCCCATTCATTAGCTGGAGGCACAGTATAAGGACACACTTATGAGCCATTACCAGGGCACTTTCAACTGCCATTCTTGTCATTAACGACATCAATGTGTGACATTCTGCTTTCTCCAATGAATCTAGAACAGTAAACTAAAGAGGAATTTCACTCTTCCTAACAACCCCCCAAAATCCCTAACACTGATCCCTGTCTCAAAAGAAAAAAAAACTTCCTAGCTAATGGAGTCCAGCGTTGTCTTCATTGAAGCAGAGATTCTCCCTTCTCCAGCACAGCCATCTTCACTGGAGATCCAGCGTATACGCTGTCACGGCGCTGCAGAGACCCCCCAGCATGTCTGCACAGGTACAATATCTCTTGGATGCTACGTCACACACCCCAGGAGCCAGTTTGCAGTATGTTGGCAGTACTGGCAGTGATCCGCAGCATGTCTATGCATGAAGGCAGACCGTGAGGTCACCCTTGTCTAGGCCAGGATTTAGGATTTAAAAAAAAAAAAAAGAAAGAATGAAAAAAAAAAAAGGTAGTTAAAGCGGAGTTCCACCCTGGGAAAGTTTTTTTTTAATAAAAATACCCCCAGGACAGTCAGGGCTAGTACATTTCACAATGGCTAGCCTCTGATCTGTCCCGGGTCGCACTTACCTTTTAGAAGAAATACTTACCTTGAAAATGTATTCTCCAGCGCTGCCATCTCAGGTGTGGGCAGCTTGAAGCCAGAGCGTCCTCTTCTGCTTCCTCTTCCATCTTCTTCGGTCCCATGATGCACTGCACTGTCCCTGCCGTCACTTCCGGTGCCGCAGTGTCATCCCTGCACATCTTCTGGGCATGCCCAGAAGCTGTTTTGCAAGGTATGACGGCGCCTGCACCAGAACTGACGTCGGGGCCGGTGCAGGCGCATTGATTCCTGGAAGCGATGACGTTCAGCTCCCAGGAATCATTGCAAAGCCAGGAAGTGACGAATCGCCGTGGCCCCCGAGGGGAGGAAGAGGAAGTAAGGTAAGTAGATTTTCTTCTAAACGAGGTAAGTAAAAAAAAAAAAAAAATTGCGATTATCCATTTGTTTTTCAGGTGACCCGGAGCAAGAAGATGGAGGTAAGTATAATTTTAGGGTGGAACTCCGCTTTAAAGTACAGAAGAGCTCTGCAGCCATCTAAAAAATAAATTTAAAATCAAAATCTAGCTTTTAAAGTCAGAATTTTGTGATTCAAAGTCAGAATCCTGAGATCAACAAAGCGAAATTCTGAGTCTTACATTTAGAATTAATCTGTGATTGCAAGTCGGAATTCTGAGTTTAAAAATCAGAACGCTAAGAATAAAAATCAGAATTCTCAAACGAAAAAGTCAGAATCCAGAATTTAAAATTCAGAACGCTCAGAATAAACATCAGGATTCTCAAATGAAAAAGTCAGAATCCTGAGTTTAAAAGTCAGAACGCTCAGAATAAAAATCAGAATTCTGAAATGAAAAAGTCAGAATTCTGAGTTTAAAAGTCAGAGCGCTCAGAATAAACATCAGAATTCTCAAATGAAAAAGTCAGAATCCAGAGTTTAAAAGTCAGAACGCTCAGAATAAACATCAGAATTCTCAAATGAAAAAGTCAGAATCCAGAGTTTAAAAGTCAGAACGTTCAGAATAAACATCAGAGTTCTCAAATGAAAAAGTCAGAATCTAGAGTTTAAAAGTCAGAATGCTCAGAATAAACATCAGAATTCTCAAACAAAAAAGTCCGAATTCTGAGTGTCAAAGTCAGAACGCTCAGAATAAAAACAAAATTCTCAAATTAAAAAGTCAGAATTTTGAGTTTAAAAGTCAGAACGCTCAAAATAAACATCAGCATTCTCAAATGAAAAAGTCAGAATCCAGAGTTTAAAGTCAGAACTCTCAGAATAAACATCAGAATTCTCAAATGAAAAAGTCAGAATCCAGAGTTTAAAAGTCAGAACGTTCAGAATAAACATCAGAGTTCTCAAATGAAAAAGTCAGAATCTAGAGTTTAAAAGTCAGAATGCTCAGAATAAACATCAGAATTCTCAAACAAAAAAGTCCGAATTCTGAGTGTCAAAGTCAGAACGCTCAGAATAAAAACAGAATTCTCAAATGAAAAAGTCAGAATTTTGAGTTTAAAAGTCAGAACGCTCAAAATAAACATCAGCATTCTCAAATGAAAAAGTCAGAATCCAGAGTTTAAAGTCAGAACTCTCAGAATAAACATCAGAATTCTCAAATGAAAAAGTCAGAATTCTGAGTTTAAAAGTCTAAATTCTCAGGAAAGAGACAAGTAGAAGAAGGCGCCAGATCAGTATAAGCAAGATAAAAAGTGTAATTTACTAAGTATCACCTATATGTAAACAAGCTGTACACTGCACACAGGGCTGGAATAGTTGCTCGGCTGAAAGAAGTGGTCTCGATGGACTGGAGAGCAATTACAGGCACAGACCAGGAATCACCGCGGGGGAATACCCATCGAGGAGCTGCCAGTGAATGTATGACACAGCTCCCCGATAGGTATTTCCCTTATCCTATTAAGATTACCATTCCCCTGGACTTATATGACTGTTTGTTTGGCCAGTGGATCGCTGACTCACCTGTTATTCATTAGCGAGTGACTTTTGGTTAAGATTAAAGAGAACCCAGGATTTTAATATGACTTTGAAACTCAGAATTCTGGTTTTTAACCACTTACCGACTGCCCACCGTCGATTTACCCCGGTCCTTCGACGCAAAATACCGGGGTTATGGCAGCAGATAGCTGCCATAACCCTGGTATTTTTTAAAATGGCGGGCGATCGGCTTTCAGGTAAGGGTGGTCCCAGTGGCTGATTCGCCGTGGGATCACCCTTATGGTGCGGTAAAAGGGGTGCCTCCCCCCTCCCTCCACGTCCTGGTCCTTTTCCCCGCTTACCGGACCCGCCAGCAGCGGGGAAAACGGTCCGGTCCCGAGTCCTCTTAGACAGAAATTCGAGTGAGGGCAATATAGCCCTCACTCGACTCTATGGTCTTGGAGGACCGGAGCGACGTCAAACGTTGTTGCCTAGAAACCGGCTTAAAGAGCCGATTTTTTATTTAACCTTTTTTTTTTTTTTTTTTTTTTTTTTTAGTGTACTTGTGAGATCTGAGGACTTTTTGACACCAGATCTCACAATAAAGAGTTCCTGTCATGGCTATTTCTATTATAAGGGATGTCTACATTGCGTTCACAATTTTGAAGCATGACATGTTGGGTATCTATTTACTCGGCGTAACATTATATTTCACATTATGGAAAAAAATTGGGCTAATTTACTGTTTTTTTTTTTCATTTTTTAATTAAAAAAAGTGATTTTTTTCCAAAAAAATTGCGTTTGGAAGACCGCTGCGCAAATACGGTGTGATAAAAAATATTGCAACAATCTCCATTTTATTCTCTAGGGTCTCTGCTAAAAAAATATATATAATATTTGGGGGTTCTAAGTAGTTTTCTAGCAAAAAAAAAAAAAAAAGATTTTAGCTTGTAAACACCAAGTGTCAAAAATAGGCCCAGTCTTAAAGTGGTTAATATCGGAATTCTCACTTTTAAACTAAGAATTTGGACTTTGAAGCTCAGAGTTTTGACTTTTATCCTCAGAATTTTTTACTTTCAGACTCAGAATTCTGAATATTACCCTCAGAAATCTTACTGTGAAAGTCAGAATTCTGACTTTTAATCAAAGGATTCTGACTCTGAAACTCAGAATTTAGACTTTTGATCTGAGAATTTTTTATTTGAAACTCAGAATTCTGATTTTTATTTTCAGAATTCTGAATATTAATCCCAAAATTCTGACTATTAAACTCAGAGATCAGATTTTAAAAATAAGATTTCTGAATCTGAAACCCAGAATTTGGACATTTAACCTCAGAATTTTGACTTTAACCACTTGCCGACTGCCTAACGCCGATCTACGTCGGCAGTCAGCCCCTCACAGGCAAAGTGACGTAGGGCTACGTCACTAGCTTGTGAGGGTCTAGGGAGCGAGCGCGCGCCCCCGGAGGCGTGCTCCCGCTCCCGCGTGGTCACGGACCCCCCCGCGCGTGTGACTCGGCGATCGGCGGGGGAGAGGGAGAATGTCAGGCAGCTTGTGTAAACAAGCCACCTGTCATTCTCCTTGCTGTTAGGATACTGATCACTCGGATCTAGTATGTAGATCCGTTGATCAGTGTCCATACAGCTCAAGCCCCAGCCAATCACAGTAGAAAGCACGCCCCTAGGGATACACACAGCCCCTCCCTCCCAAATAAAGTTAACCCCTTCACTACCAGTGTATTTTTACAGTAACAGTGCATATATATAGCACTGATTACTGTAGAAATGTCACTGGTAACCCCAAAAGTGTCAAAAATGTCAGTCAAGGGTCCGATCTGTCCGCCCCAATGTCGCAGTACCGCAAAAAAAATCGCAGATCGCCGCCATTACACGTTAAAAAAAAAAACAACAAAAATGACAGAAATCTTTCCCTTTGTTAGTAAACGCGATAACTTTTGCGCAAACCAATCAAAATACGCTTTTTGCGATTTTTTTTACCAAACATAGGTAGCATAAAACAAATTGGCCGAAAAAGTAAAAAAATTTTGATTTTTAAATTTTTTTTTTGGGGAATTTCATATAAAAAAATGTGAAAAATATTGCTAATTTTGCAAAATTGACGCTCTTTTTTTGTTTATAGCGCGTGATCAAAAAATCGCACAGGTGATCAAATACCACCAAAAGAAAGCTCTGTTTGTGGGAAAAAAAGGACGCCAAATTCGTTAAGGTACAGCGTCGCACGACCGCGCAATTGTCCGTTAAAGTCACGCAGTGCCGAATCGTAAAATACCCCCTGGTCGGAATGGGGGTAAAATCTTCCGGGGCTTAAGTGGTTAAAACTCAGAATTCTGAGCCGTGAAATAATTCTGTGCTTTTCTGTATATTAACAAAAAATTCCATTCTGCTTCTTCAAATTTTCTTGTCACTACTGTGGAAACTAGTGCTGATTTGACCCTATTCATATCCAGAGTTGTATAAAGTACTCGAAATTTCTACTTGAGTAAAAGTACAAGTGCTCGATCAAAAAGTGACTTGAGTAGAAGTGGAAGTGCTCGCAGAAAAAGTTACTTAAGTGGAAGTACTAAAGTATTCAACATTTTTTTTACTTAAGTATTGCAAGTAGTTTTTTCAAAAAAATTGCTACTTAAGTACTAAAAGTAAAAAGTACCAGTAGTTTTGAAAAAAAAATTCTACTCAAGTACTGAAAGTAGAAGTACAAGTACTGTGTTATGTAGTTATTAAAGAAAGAAGTCAAAAGTTTGAACATCATATTGTTTTTTATTATTTCAAATGATTTATTCAAATGATTAACCTAAAGGACAATCACCATTCCTTAGGCTGTAACTTTTTGTAAACAAAAAACAGATAAAGTATGTCCCTCCCTTCCCCCTCCTTCTCTTCCCTGCCTGTTTTTTTTTCTCCACAGCTTATTGGTGCGCAAAATCATATATAAACCAATGTGATATACAACAATCTATTCCAATAATGAAATAAAGGAAGAGTGTATGAAATCTAAGTCAATAAAAAGTTCAAAATATTGTGAATCTTCAAATATATATATGTGACAAAACAAGATGAATATAATTTCATATCTGCTGTTAATGGGAAAGAGAACCTCCCAACCAGGGCCGGCCTTAGGTGTTCAAGTGCCCTGTGCGAGCTGATCCTGTGGCGCCCCCACCAGCGCCCTGCACATTTTTTCTTGTACTTTTTTTGCACTTCATTTGACTTTTCTTTTTTATGATCACTACAAACTTAGCCCCCCTTACATTAGAGACCCCCCTTACATCAGAGACCCCCAACGGAGCCCTCCTTACAACAGAAACTCCCCAACGGAGCCCCCTTACAACAGAAACCCCCCACAGAGGCCCCCCTTACATCAGAGACCCCCCCACACAGAGCCCCCTTACATCAAAGACCCCCCACACAAAGCCCCCATTATATCAGAGACCCCCCACACAGAGCCCCCCTTACATCAGAGACCCCCCACACAAAGCCCCCTTACTTTAGAGACCCCTCACACAAAGCCCCCCTTACATCCAGAGACCATCCCCACAGAGCCACCCTTACATCAGAGCCCCCCCCATAGAGCCCCCCCTACATCAGAGCCCCTCCACACAGAGCTACCCTTACATCAGAGCCCTCCCACACAGAGCCCCCCTTACATCAGAGACCCCCCCTTACATCAGAGACCCCCCACACAGAGCCCCCTTACATCAGAGACCGCCCACACAAAGCCCCCCCTTAAGTTACATCAGAGACCCCCCCATGTTTCCCTTAACCAAGATGGCCGCCAGTGCCTCAATCGCACTGCTCATGCACACGTGCCTCTACTGCGCGGCCGCCGGAATCCCCGCCTCCCAGCGCTGAGACGTCAGCGAATGGAGACAAGGAGGGGAGGAGCGGAGTGGCCGAAGGCCGCCACACATGTCAGAGCGCCGAGAGGCGCATGTGGGATCACTCCACGCCGGCCCAGCGGAAGCCTGGAGCAGAGCAACGCTACCCAAATGGCCAGAGACCAGGTACCCATGAAAAAGGGGGGTATCTTTACCTTTGCCTCCCTATAGAAAAGGGGAGGGGAGGGGGGAAGGCAGAATAGGGAGGATAATTGAAAGAGTAGGAGAGAGCAGTAAGGAGGGAAACCAAACAAAAAAGGGAAAGGCAGAGAAAAGTAATGAGTAACTACGCAGCACAAAAAAAAAATATCGAAGTAGAAGTATCGAAATCATCGAAAAAATGTAGTGAAGTAAAAGTAGAAGTAGGAGAAAAAAATTCTACTATAGGAAAGTACAGATACCGCATTTCGGTACTTAAGTACAGTACTTAAGTAGTTCTACTTCGTTACTATACATCTCTGTTCATATCTTTATGGACCTTGCTTTGTGCACTGGTCCAAATCATTTGGTGGAGGGGGGATTATGGTGTGGCGTTGTTTTTCAGGGGTTGGGCTTAGCCCCTTTGTTACAGTGAAGGGAACTCTTAAGGCGTCAGCATACCAAGACATTTTGGAGAATTGCATGCTCCCAACTTTGTGGGAACAGTTTGCGGATGGTCCCTTCCTGTTCCAACATGACTGCACACCAGTGCACAAAGCAAGGTCCATAAAGACATGGATGAGCGAGTTTGGGGTGGAGGAATTTAACTGGTCTGCACAGAGTCCTGACCTCAACCTGATAGAACACCTTTGGGATGCAATAGTGTGGAGACTGCGATCCAGGCCATCTCGTCCAACATCAGTGCCTGACCTCACATATCCACTTCTTTAAGAATGGTCAAACATTCCCATAGACACACTCCTAAACCTTGTGGACAGCCTTCCAAGAAGAGTTGAAGCTGTTATAGCTGCAAAGGATTGGCCAACTCAATATTGAACCCTAGGGACTAAGACTGGGATGCCACTAAATTTCATGTGTGTGTAAAGGCAGGCGTCCCAATACGTTTGGTAATATAGTGTATATACAAGCATTAATTGATTTTTTTTATATAAATTTACTCCTGAGATACTGTTTGTGTATATTCCTGACATTTTAAAACCAGCCAAGACTGTCTTTTAGATATAGCGTGGATTTTTGGTAGCTCGATGTCTAGGGGAATGGAGCTAGAATAGGTAGGGTCACCATCTTCATTCTGGACTGATATATTGGTTTAGAGTTGACACAATTCTGGAGCCTATATTGTTCTTGGCTTTGATATATAGTATATTTTTCACTGTATGTGCATACATGCAAAATAATAATGTTTGCAGATGACACCAAGCTTTGCAGTGGAATAACTTCCTTACAGGATGTCTCCAATTTACAAGCTGACCTCAATGCACTGTTTCATTGGGCAGCTATGTGGCAAATGAGGTTTAATGTTGATAAATGTAAAGTTATGCACTTTGGGGCTAAGAATATGCATGTATCATACATACTAGGGGAGTATAACTGGGGGAATCCATAGCGGAGAAGGATCTGGGTGTTCTGGTAGATCATAAGCTTAATAATAGCATGCAATGCCAAGCTGCGGTTTCCAAGGCAAGCAAAGTCCTTTCTTGTATTAACAGAGGCATGGACTCCAGAGAGAGAGATATAATTTTGCTCCTGTACCAATCATTAGTAAGACCTCATCTAGAATATGCAGTTCAGTTTTGGGCACCAGTTCTTAAAAAGGATATCGGGGAACTGGAGAAAGTGCAGAGAAGGGCAACCAAACTGATAAGAGGCATGGAGGAGCTCAGCTATGAGAAAAGATTAGAGGAACTGAATTTATTCTCTATTGAGAAGAAGAGATTAAGGGGGGATATGATCACCATGTATAAATACATAAGGGGTCCATATAGTGAACTTGGTGTTGAGTTATTCACTTTAAGGTCAACACAGAAGACAAGGGGGCACTCTTTACGTCTGGAAGAAAACAGATTTCGTCACCAAATTCAGAAAGGTTTCTTCACAGTAAGAGCTGTGAAAATGTGGAAAAGACTCCCTCCAGAGGTGGTTCTGGCCAGCTCAGATTGCTTTAACCAGTTCTGGACCAGAAGGATTTTCCCCCTTCCTGACCAGGCTCTATTTTGCGATTCTGCACTGCGTTACTTTAAAGGACAATTGCACGGTCGTGTGACGCTGTACCCAAATAAAATTGATGTCCTTTTTTTCCCACAAATAGAGATTTCTTTTGGTGGTATTTGATCACCTGTGCAATTTTTACTTTTTTGCGCTATAAACAAAAAAATTGTGACAATTTTGGAAAAAAAAAAAAAACAATATTTTTCACATTCTGCTATATGACATTCTCAAACCAAAAAAAAAAATGTAAAAATCGAAAATTTCTAACATTTTAGACCAATTTGTTTTCTGCTACATATTTTTGGTAAAAGAAAAAAATTGCAATAAGCGTATATTGATTGGTTTGCGCAAAAGTCATTGCATCTACTAACTAAGGGGAAGATTTATGTCATTTTTATTGTTTTTTTTTTTTTTTACTAGTAATGGTGGCATCTGCGATTTTTAGCAGGACTGCGACATTGCGGCGGACAGATCGGACACCTGATTGACATTTTTGACACTTTTGGGGGGACCAGTGGCATTACTACAGTAATCAGTGCTAAAAATATGCGCTGTTACTGTAATAATGACTCTGGCAGGGAAGGGGTTAACCCAGGGGCGATCAAAGGGTTAAATGTGTACCTAGGGGGTGATTCTAACTGTGTGGAGGGGCCAGACTTGGTGGATGGAAACAGAGCTCCTGTGTTCCGAAATAACAGGAACACAGGAGCCCTGTTTCAATCAGTGACAGATGAGCGGTGTGCAGTGTTTACATTACTAAAAATATGCACTGTTATAGTAATAATGACACTGGCAGGAAAGGGGTTAACATTATGGGTGCTCAAGGGGTTAAAGGGTGTACCTAGGGGAGTGATTCTAACTGTGGGGGGGGGGGGCGTGGCTTGTGAAATGATCATAGAGACCTGTGTTCCTATATAGAAGGATCACAGGAGCTCTGTGATCATTGCAGGGAGAAGAATTATCAGCTGTCTTTACAACAACTGGCCGTCCTTCTCTCTCAGCAGGGAACGATTGCGGGTGTCAGGTGGCAATCCGAGCCGCCTGCCCGCTGCATCGGCTTCCCCGCTTGCCCCCTAGCCTCCCGAGAGAGAGTGCCGTACATGTATGGTGATTTGCCTGGGAGTGACTGCCTGCCGCAGTACATCTGGTTAAGGTCATCACAGAGGACAAGGGGGCACTCTTTATGTCTAGAGGAAAAGAGATTTTTTTTCCAAATACGGAAAGGTTTCTTCACAGTAAGAGCTGTGAAAATGTGGAATAGACTCCCTCCAGAGGTGGTTCTGGCCAGCTCAGTAGATTGCTTTAAAAAAGATCTGGATTCTTTCCTAGGTGTACATAATATAGGTGGGTACTAATATTTATAGGTAAAGGTAATCCAGGGAATATCCGATTGCCTCTCGGAGGATCAGGAAGGAATTTTTTCCCCTGCTTTAGCAAATTGGATCATGCTTTGCTGGGGTTTTTCGCCTTCCTTTGGATCAACTGCAGGTATAGGATTGTGTATATGGGATTGTATGGTTGGGTTTTCTTGACTGTTTTTTGTTTTTTATTGTTTTTTTTTTTTATTGGGTTTTTATTGGTTGAGCCATATGGACTTTTTTCAACCTGACTAAGGGCTCTTTCACACGGGCGGTCCGGTCAGATCCGCCTGTCAGTTTTTTAGGCGGATCTGATCGGATCCTCCATGCAGCTCTATGGGGCAGCGGGTGTCAGCGGAGACACCTTCGCTGACACCTGCTGCCATCCGCATCCGATCCTGTGCTGAAATCTGGATGGATGGAAACCCTATTTTTCCATCCGTTCAGTAATCGGAGCGGAGCGGATCGGATGAGAGCGGACAAGCGGTCCGCTCTCATCCGATCCCCCATAGAGGGCAGCGGGTGCTGAGACACCTCCCTCTCCGCTCTGCAAGCGGAGACGGAGCTGTCACCCGCCCGGCTCAGCGGGGATCGCGGATCGATCCCCGCTGAGCAACACGGATCCACCTGCAGAGGCGGACCGTGTGAAAGAGCCCTAACTATGTAACTTTCTTACACTTCCGGGTATTTAGTACCACTCACAGAGATCACAACACTTACCCTGACAATGCTTTCATCTGATTTTTATCTCCAAAAGGACAGAGCCATCTTTGTTCATATCATCCAGAGTCACTATGTACTTCCTAAACTGGGATGCTGGCTCTAAGATGACTCAATTATATAAATATTGGCATCTGTGCAGTATGTGGCTGTGTTAACAAATGTCTGACACAGATCAGCCCCTGCTGCAGCCTCTCATCTTGTGACTTGCTACAAAGTTACAAGGTTTAGTCTGATCACTGGTGGAGGGGAGACTGAGGAAATGCTTCCTCTTGCCTACAAGAGAATGCCCACATCAGCTAAGACTGGGAAATGTCACTGGGCTAGAACTTAGTGGTAGCTTTTTAATGTTAAAAGGGTGGATCTTTTCTGAAAATGTACATTGTTGCTGTGTACTGCGAATTTATTTCTGCAAACTTGAAAGCTGCAAAAAGGTTTAATTATTAAAGTGGATCTTCACTTCATCTGAGCACTACAACCAAAAACGCTGTTTAATTCGTGTTTATTATTCAATGCAAACTCCCCCATCCATCCACGTCTCCATGCTTTATTTTGATGAGAAATATTTTTAAAAAACACTTCTAGGATTTCTAGCCGTGGCCATCTTGAGTAAGGGCAAATGATTCAGGTAGCATTTACTTCCTGCCCTTAACTCAGGTATGCATGCAGGAGAGTGTTCTTAGCTGAGAAAACCCCTCCTCCTCTAATCCCCTCCCCTCCTCCCCTTCTGAAGACCCCTGGGATGGATGACATCATTTGCCTAGGCTGGAAACCAGGAAGTAACTGAAGAAATGTAAAATAAAAAAAGTTTAAAACAAGTAAATATGATACACTTTCCTATCTTTTTATTAATGATAGCAGCATGAGGATTAAAAAGAATCAATTTTGACTGAGAGAGTTCCACTTTAAGTGTAGAGCCAATAAGAATCCACTTGGTTTAGGCCAGAGCAAGCAAAGTTCTTAGTGTTGGTGCTGTGCACTTAAAATCTAGCACTAAAGAATGATAAGTTTTTAATTGGATAATACATAAAAACACAACAGCATTAGTATATGTAATTCCTGCAAGCATAAGAAGGCACAAACAAGGGGCATTCCTACTGTTGAAAGCATTTAAGGCAAATGTAAAACATTGCAAAGCTGCAGTTATGCTCATCTGATCCGATTTCTTATGGGGAATTAGATTTGCTGTGTTCTCTTTCTTTCACAAGCCTAATGCTGTTCGTTTTCTGCAACAAGCCATTCGCGCATGATGTTATCAATACTAACAATAATGACCAATATTATTATTATTATTATTATTATTTTAACTGCAGTGCATCAAGTTACCACTAGAGGGTAGTATATTGCAATCTTTATACAGTACACAGGGGTAGGCAACCTTTGAGAAGTGGGAATCTACAGTATCTCACAAAAGTGAGTACACCCCTCACATTTTTGTAAATATTTTATTATATCTTTTCATGTGACAAAGCCCCCCCCCAAAAAAAGCCCCTAAAATGCCCAAAAAAACGCCTGAAAACGATACGCTCAGGTATGAATGGAGCTTTCATGTGACAACACTGAAGAAATGACACTTTGCTACAATGTAAAGTGAGTGTACAGCTTGTATAACAGTGTAAATTTGCTGTCCCCTCAAAATAACTCAACACACAGCCATTAATGTCTAAACCGCTGGCAGCAAAAGTGAGTACACCCCTAAATGAAAATCCAAGTTGGGCCCAAAGTGTCAATATTTTGTATGGCCACCATTATTTTCCAGCACTGCCTTAACCCTCTCGGGCATTATTATTATTATACAGCCTTCCACACGTGAGGTGGAGGTAAATGGAAGACAGCAGTTTATCCACATTACGCGTGGTCAAGAACCGCTCCACCGTGTGAGGAACAACTGTAAGACGCGCTGGGAACTACTGTGCCTGTACCGCATGCTTGAGCTGCAAATATCGGAATAGCATTCGGGACGGGAGGTGAAATTTATCATGCAAAGGCTGGAAAAGTATAGAGAGTCCGTAGGCATAAGGGTCGGGAATGGAACGGAGGTGAAACAGCCTAGGGTTACCCCACAGAGGTGTATAAGGCGAGGCGGTTCCAGCCTCACCCGTGGCTCCCAACATTTGCTCCCACACTCGCACCACAGTCCTCATAGAGGGCGTCGCCTGGGGAGCAGCACCCACCCCCCCTGTAAACCAGGTTCGTCAATGCAACGTAGGAGCCCATGATCGCAGCTTCCAGGTTAACCACCGGGTTGGATCTGTTTTGCGCAAACCACCAGCGTACAGTAACTACTAGTACCGCGGCCCAGTAGTATTTCTTAAACACGGCAGGGCCCCAGTCCTCCTGCAGACAAGGGTAGCTGCAGCTTCCATCTAGCTATACGAGGAACAGCCCCCGCCCATATGAAGGAAGAAATAACACCCTCCAGTCTGCTGAAGAAGGACACTGGGATGGGGACCGAAGTATTCCGAAACACATATAGAAATTGAGGGAGAAAGGTCATCTTCAATAGATTAACGCGCCCCACCGGCGTTAGAGGAAGCGTTTTCCACACATGACACTTTGACGTCAGCTGTCGAAACACCGGCTCCAGATTATCCTCCAAATAGCTAGAGAAGTCTGGCCGCACGAGAACCCCCAAGTACCGAAATTGAGATACCCACTCTAAGGGAACAGCAGGAGGTGGGAGATCCTATTCATTGTAATGGCCCCTGTTCACATCTGAGTGTTCCGACGCCTTGAGCAAAACGCCCGATGCTCCAAAAAGTACATGAGCTTCTTTTTGGACAGATTACAGGTGTTTTTGTTAGATGTCAATGCCTTTTTCCAAACACCTGCAAAAAACACCTATAAAAATGCCTGTAAAACGCTTGTAAAATTACCTATAAAAAACGCCTGGAAAACGCCTATAAAATAGCAACGCCTAGATGTGAACGCAGCCTAAAAGATATAATAAAATATTTACAAAAATGTGAGGGGTGTACTCAGGGCCGGTGCTAGACTATTTTACGCCCTAGGCAAGACCAGCTACTTGCGCCCCCCCCAAAAAAAGGAAAGGGGTTAAAAACTCCTTTATGTCATACCCAGTGACCCTGATCTGATGGTTCCTCCATGTTATGCTTTCATACCCAGTGACCCCCCATATTCCTCCATGTCACACCCGGGGACCCTAATGTCCCTCCGTGTCACACCCAGGGACTTTGATGTTTTTCCATGTCACAACCTTGGACCCCAATATTCCTCCATGTCATGCTGTCATACCCACTGACCCTGATGTTCCTCCATGTCACACCCAGGGACCCCCGTGTTCCTCCATGTCATGCTGTCATACTCAGTGACCCCAATGTTCCTCTATGTCAGACCCTGATGTTTTTCCATGTCACAGTTGGTGACCCTGATGTTCCTCCATGTCACACCTGGGGACCCTGATGTTCCTCCGTGTCACACTTGGGGACCCCAATACCCCATGGCACACCCAGGGACCCCAATTCCTCATGGCACACCTGGTGACCCCGAACTCCTGTTACACCCGGTGACCCCTATCCTCCATGTCACACCTGGTGACTCCGATTCCCTTTCATACCAGGGATGCTCCATGTAACACCCAGGGACCCCGATCCCCTGTTCTGGGGACACTAACTGGGCGGTATGAAGAGAGTGGCCCCCACTCTGCCCTCCTTCACAGTGATCCTGCTGATTCCTTCTCCCAGGATGCTTCTCTCCTGGACCACAGTGCTCACCACAGCTCCAACCAGCTCCTGGTGGAGGGAAAAGCAGCAGTCAGAGAGCTCCGCATGTCCTTCATCAACAACCTCCTCAGACTATTCCGGTGCCTCGTCGCTTCTGCCCCAGTAAAGGTTCCGCCCTCCAGTGCCGAGCTCCAGCTCATGTTCAGCTCTCCTCCACTCCCTGCTTAATACCGACCCAAGGAAATGAACGGCTGCCCACCAGCTCAGTGCAGAGAGTAACTTCCTGCCTGGGGTTAAGGCCGTTCAGCTCCAGCCGAAGAGGATCATCATGCAGGCAGCACTCTGGTGGGCTCCATTCCTGCCTCTTGGGGCCCCTCCAACAGTGGTGGAAAGCCAGGGCCTGATAGTTCTGCCACTGCCCAAGACACCTGGCATCTTTCTCTGTCCCTTCTTCCTCCCCTACCGCCACCTCTCCCCTCAGCTCACAATAATCCTTCATGATGGAGAGAGAGTGCCGACTCCTGGCTGCGCCCCTAGGTGGCAATGCGCCCTAGGCGGCTGCCTAGTTTGCCTAGTGGAAGCACCAGCCCTGGGTGTACTCACTTTTGTGAGATACTGTACCTGAACAACATAAGAGAGGTCAAATATCACTGCCCTTAATAAAAAAAAAACAATAAAAAAAAAACAATTTTAGCTAGTGTAGCGCACCCCCTAAGGAGCCGCAAGTGTAAAAGGATCTCCCACCCTGCATAGCCAGGCACACTGCATCTTCACAGTACACGAGTCAGACGAATAGTCCAGTGTTTTGTTTTTTATATTTAATTGGGGGGAATTAACTTCAATAGGGATATGGATAATATGGGATGCCCACTTGATCAAAGTAGTGGAACTCTTCAGGAGAGGCAGAAGAGGTCATGATCCAACCCCCGACAACGTCACATATGACGAAACATGTAGGGCGTGGTCTACGGCAGTGACGACATCACGTCTCTCAGCTCTGGTTGGAGGCTTGCTGGTATTCCTCCCAGAAGTCGGGTTAGTGAAGTGAAGCCTGCAGGAACGCCGCAGTAACATCCTTGTATGCCTACACATGCCGAGTTTGTTGTAAGTGCAATTTATCTGTTTTAAATAAATGGTATATCTTTTAATACACTATGGGAGCATCTTTCTCTCTTCTATGATCCTCGAATGTGAGGATTGATTACAACCCTTAGTGTTTATGAATGGAAGTTCGCTTACTTGCCTGATTATCCACCACCTCATGATCCATTTGATGAAACATTGGATGACCATTTCTCATGGATAGAGGCAGGGCCGGCCTTTGGGGTGTGCGAGCTGTGCGGCCATGGGCAACAAGGGTGCTGTGCGGCCATCACAGCTCGCAGACGATCAGGCAATTCAGCGGGAGGTAAGCGGCAACCACGGCCTGGACAGGGTTAACACAGGCCGTGGCCGCCGCTTACCTCCCGCTGTGCGGCTGTGCCTCGGTCACCTCACCTACTGCTGCAGACAGTCTGAGGCGAGCTGTGTATCACACACAGCTCAGCCTCCGATCCATGGTGACAGATCCCTCCTCCCTGCAGGGATCGTCAGCTCCTCCTCGCCCCGCCCTTCTCCTCCTCCTCCTACCCCACCCACACTCCCCGGGGATGTGTGGGCGGGAAGTTTAAAGAAAAAAAAAAAGCCGCAGAGTGCAATCAGCGTGAGGTAAGTGAGGTCTCCTTCAAAAAATGTAAGGGGGTCTCTGATGTGGGGGGCTCTGTGTGGGGGGTCTCTGATGTGAGGGGGGCTTTGTGTGGGGGGGTCTCTGATGTGAGGGGGGCTTTGTGTGGGGTGTCTCTGATGTGAGGGGGGCTCTGTGTGGGTGTTCTCTGATGTGGGGGTCTCTGATGTAAGGGGGGCTTTGTGTGGGGGGTCTCTGATGTAAGGGGGCTCTGTGTGTGGGGTCACTGATGTGAGGGGGGCTTTGTGTGGGGGGGTCTCTGATGTGAGGGAATCTCTGATGTGGGGGTTCTCTGATGTGGGGGTCTCTGATGTGTTGGGGGTCTCTGATGTGAGGGGGGCTCTGTGTGGGGGTCTCCGATGTGAGGTGGGTCTCTGATGTGAGGGGGGCTCTGCGTGGGGGCTCTCTGATGTAGGGGGACTCTAAATTAAGGGGGACTTTGTGTGAGGGGTTCTCTGATGTGAGGGGTTCTCTGATGTGGGGGCTCTCTGATGTAGGGGGACTCTAAATTAAGGGGGACTTTGTGTGAGAGGTTCTCTGATGTGGGGGTTCTCTGATGTGGGGGTCTCTGATGTGTGGGGGGTCTCTGATGTGAGGGGGGCTCTATGTGGGGGTTCTCTGATGTGGGGGTCTCTGATGTGTGGGGGGTCTCTGATGTGAGGGGGGCTCTATGTGGGGCTCTCTGATGTGAAGTGGGTCTCTCATGTGTGGGGGGTCTCTGATGTGAGGGGGGGCTCTGTGTGGGGGCTTTCTGATGTAGGGGGACCCTAAATTAAGGGGGACTTTGTGTAGGGGGTCTCTGATGTAAGGGGGGCTAAGTTATTAGTGATCATAAAAAAGAAAAGTCAAATAAAGTGCAAAAAAGTGCAAGAAAATGCGCGAGGGGGCACCACAGGATTAGCTCGCACAGGGCGCCTGAACACCTAAGGCCGGCCCTGGATAGAGGTTATGCCTGGTTTGACCACCTATAATTTAGTGGTCCATTAGATCTGGTAAGGAGATTACTTTATCCCATAGGTTGTGAAGTTTTTCTTTCGGGGTTTTCAATCACCCTCTCTCACTATTTGTTTGTGGTGTCTCTGGGGTCGGCGGTGTCATCCAACCCCCCCTTCTTTTCTCCTGGACCTGACTATTTTAATGGACATTTTATAAATTTGATAATCATGTGTAATTAATGGTTCTTTTTTTACTGTTATTAGCGCTGCACTATTTGTTTATTGGTTTTAGATATACTTTAAGCTATTTCTAAGCTTTGTGGAAGCGTATTGGAAAGCTCCCCATGTCCTCGCTTGTGCCGTTCGGCAGACTGCAGGCGCTTAATTAACAGGTGAGGAAAATTTGTTAACAAAGAAATATTCTGGAAAGTTTCCAGCAGGCCGGGACATCCAGTATCCAACCAGCAGAAGGTGTTTGTGGAATACTTCTGTAGCCTGGAGATGTCCTAATTCTGTACTCTGCAAACAATGCCGGATAACTACAGAGGCCAAGACTCAGACCATGGGCCACCGCACGACAATGGAGATGCATTATTCTGAGTATTTTGCATACCTCAGTGTGCATGACCAATGCATGCTATCACCTGTAGATGTGTCTTCATGGGAAGTATAACTCTAAAGCTGAACGTACATTTTGTCTACATGTGTATTCTTCCTTGGATCTTGGTGTACTTTGTGTATTTCTTCCAGATCTGTTCAGTAATGCTTATAAACCTTGCTTTGTGCACTGTGATTATGGTGTGGGGTTGTTTTTCAGGGATTGGGCTTGGCCCCTTAGTTCCAGTGAAGGGAACTCTGAAGGCGTCAGCATACCAAGACATTTTGGACAATTTCACGCTCCAAACTTTGTGGGATCAGTTTCTGGGATGGCCCCTTACTGTTCCAACATGACTGCAGAGCAGTGCACAAAGCAAGGTCCATAAAGACATGGATGAGCGAGTTTGGGGTGGAGAAACTTGACTGGCCTGCACAGATTCCTAACCTCAACACCTTTGCGATGAAATAAAGCAGAGACTGCAAGCCAGGCCTTCTCATCCAACATCAGTGCCTGTCCTCACAAATGCACTTCTGGAAGAATGGTCAAACATTCCCATAGACACACTCCTAAACCTTGTGGACAGCCTTCCCAGAAGAGTTGAAGCTGTTATAGCTGCAAAGGGTGGGCCAACTTAATATTGGACCCTACGGACTAAGACTGGGATGCCATTATACTTCATGTGCGTTTAAAGGCAGGCGTCCCAATACTTTTGACAATATAATGTCCTGTAAATGATGCAGTCTGTCTCTAGCTTTAGCACAGCCGTCTTTGTAAGTAATCTCTATATTATAGTTTATTACCTCTAAAACTCGTCATTAGATTGAGAAATGGGGTCACTCTGCAACTGCTCCACAACCACATGCATTGCACATTAGTGCAGGGTTCAATGGTTTAAAGCAGGCGATGAGCAGGGGCTGACTGGCAACTTTTGGCTCAGGGAGTAAGTACAACCTAGAGGCCCATGGTACAAAGACTTGCCCCCCCCCCCCCCGCACTCCCGGCCTCCTTCCGACCCCATCCCAGGCTAAAGCTCTGCTCCAGGTGCTCTCTGCTCACTGGGCAGGTGCTGCTACACCGACTCCGGGTTCCCGAACTGGCTGGCAAGGGGCAACCGGGGGCTGCAGGGGGGAGCCAGGTGGCTCGATCAGGGCTGGCCTGAGGAGGAGAGCCTCCAGTAGGGCACAAAGCCGACCTCTGCTCAGACATGGCCTATGATCTCTCCTCGTCCACATCCCGCATTCAGTAGGATACCGGAAACATTTTACTCCTCTTCACCAGAAAGTCTTTAGGCATGTCTGTGCTGGAAGCAGTATGGCTTTTTTACAGGGCATCAGAGCTGCCCGGGGGGGGGGGGGGGGGGGGGCAATTGCCATTCCTCTCTTGGTGGTGAGGATACATTACCATCTCCCAAATGCTATCTGAAGAGCGATCCGAAAGCAGATCACACTGCAGGGAGTAAATCTAGTGTGAACGAGGCCTGAAATAAAGTGACAGAGAAATTAAAGCTCAACTTCAGGTTTTAAAATAAAAGTTTCAAAACCTCTAGAATCAATGACTCTTCAGTGCATGGTCACAGTTTGGTTTATGACCACCAGAGGGCAGTAAAGCACCTATTAGTGTCATTCTGCAAAGTGCATGGTCACAGGTTTTTTTTTGACCACCAGAGGGCAGTAAAGCACCTATTAGTTTCATCCTGCTCAAAGTGAACAGAATGAATTTCTTCCTGGGGAAATATATATTCCATAAATAAAAAAAAAAGGACCCCGTAAATAGAGTTATATACATTTCCACACATCACTGCTGACAGCTTATCTCCAGGGACAGGCAGAGGATTTGAAAATCCTAGAAATCCCTTAATAATCCCTGGTTTCAAACTGACCTTTACTTACAGAATATACTCTGGTGTATTATCTGTTGGAAGGCAGCATAACTAAGTTGTAGGATGGATGGTAGAAAGGGTGCCGCACAGTCCTGGCCTGGAAGCTACTGCTGTAGTTACAGGAAAAAAAAACTGGGACACTTCGCTGACTATCACTATGAGCGCCTACACTATTTGAAAGCTCCAAATTTAAAGTGTATGTAAACCATAACAATGAGTATCTCTTGCTTGCTCCCTTTTGGTCTGTTAAATATACAATTGAAAGTGCTATTTTAAACCTGTTCAATAAGTGCAAAATATGTAAACATATGTTGATCTTGCTAAATAAATTATGGGCTGTTATTCTCCTGACCCGGGCTCTCTGGTGGTGCTGTCTATTTTGCACTTTTATCAGTTACATTTTTTCAAGACACAGAAACCTTGGTGCTTGGAAGGAATTCAACCTTTCCCAGAGAGGAGAGTAGAGAAGAGAGCAGGGGAGAGGGGAGAGAGAGGAGAGGAGATCAGAAAGGAAAGGAGAGCAGAGAAGAGAGAAGGAGACAAGAGCAGAAGAGAGAGAACAGAGAAGAGAGAGAAGACAGAAGGAAAGAGCAGAGAAGAGAGCAGAGAAAAGGAGAGAAGAGAGGAGAAGAGAGCAGAGAGGAGAGCAGAGAAGAGAAGAGAGAGAGGATAGAGAGAGAACAGAGAAGACAGAGCAGTGGAGAGCAAAGAAGAGAGAACGAGAGGAGAGCAGAGCAGAGGGGAGAGCAAAGGAGAGAGAGGGAGAGGAAAGAAAGAGAGAAAATAGAGCAGAGAGAAAAGAGAGAGAGAGAGAGAGAAGAGAAGAGAGAGATGGAGAGAGAAAAGAGAGAGAAAAAGAGAACAGAACAGATAAGAGAGAACAAAGCAGATAAGAGAGCAAAGAAGGGAGCAGAGAATAGACAGCAGAGAAAACAGAGACGTGAGCAGAAAAGAGAGCAGAGAAGAGAGAAGGAGAGCAAAGCAGAGAAAAGAGGAGGAGAGCAGAAAAGAGAGCAGATAAATGAGGAGAGCAGAGAGGACAGGAGAGCAGAGAAGAGAGAAGGATAGGAGAGCAGAAGAAAGAGGAGAGAGAACAGAGAAGAGAGAGAAGAGAGAAGACAGAAGGAAAGAGCAGAGAAGAGAGTAGAGAAAGGGAGAGGAGAGAGGAGAAGAGAGCAAAGAGGAGAGCAGAGAAGAGAGAGAGGATAGAGAGAGAACAGAGAAGACAGAGCGGTGGAGAGCAAAGAAGAGAGAACGAGAGGAGAGGAGAGCAGAGCAGAGGGGAGAGCAAAGGAGAGAGAGAGAGAGAGAGGAAAGAGAGAAAGAAAAGAGAGCAGAGAGAAAAAAGAGAGGAGAAGAGAGAGAGAAGAAAAGAAGAGAGAGATGGAGAGAAAAGAGAGAGAAAAAGAGAACAGAATAGATAATAGAGCAAAGCAGGTAAGAGAGCAAAGAAGGGAGCAGAGAATAGACAGCAGAGAAAACAGAGACGTGAGCAGAAAAGAGAGCAGAGAAGAGAGGAGAGCAAAGCAGAGAAGAGAGGAGAGCAGAAAAGAGAGCAGAGAAAAGAGGAGAGCAGAGAGGACAGGCTAGCAGATAGGAGAGCAGAGAAGAGAGGAGATGAGTTTAAAGAAGAGAGAAGGAGAGCAGAGAGGAGAGCGGAGGAGAGAGAGACGAAAGAAAAGACAGAAGGAGAGAGCATTGAAGAGAGGAGAGCAGAGAAGAGAGGAGAGCAAAGAGAAGAGAGAGAATAGCGATAACAAAGGAAACAGAAGGAGAGAGCAGAGAAGGGAGAAGAGACCAGAGAAGTGCAAAGTAAAATGGAGAGGAGAGCGGAGAGGAGAGAGAGAACAGAGAAGACAGAAGGAGAGAGCAGAGAAGAGAGCAGGGGAGAGCAAAGAAGAGAAAAGGAGAAGAGAGCAGAGAGGAGAGCAGAGGAGAGAGAGGGAAGAGAGAAAAAATAGAGAGAAAAGAGAGAGGGAAGAGAGAAAAGAGAGAGAGAAGAAGAGAAAGGAGAGAAAAGAGAGATTGAGAGAAAAGAGAGAGAGAGAAGAGGAGAGAGAAGGAGAAAACAGAGAAGAGAGAACAAAGCAGATAAGAGAGCAAAGAAGGGAGCAGAGAATAAAGAACACAGAAGAGAGAAGAGAGTAGAAAAGAGGAGAGGAGAGGTGTTCTGCCTCTCCAGTCTAGGCAGTGAAAGTGTGATCTCTGCAACTTATAGTTGTGATGAGATAGCGATAACCCACAATTGTAGCTGAATTAACAGACAGTGACTCGATCCAGACGACACCTTGAAGATCGTGTGAAGTTTAATCCATAAACTGTGAGGATCTTACAACAATGAACAGCGGATAGGTCAAAAGATCATAATGTGATCCACTCTAGGAGACATGAGGCTGAGATGCATTACTGGGAAAACTGAACATAGGGGTGGAGCTAACTATACAGAATAAACTGAGCAGGGAGGAACCAGGGGCAGGAGAATACATATAACATTTAAAAGTACATCACAAAGCATATGAAACATGACACCCCTTTTAAAAATTTATGATTTCTATTGTTAACAAACTTTAGTCCAGGTCCAAATATAAGCAAATTAAGATTGTTTTCCAGGAACATCTGCAAAACCAGAAGGAAGGGAAGAACAATGCAAACATTAACATAATACTTGCAGATGCCCGTCTCAAAGGTCCAGACTGACAAGGAAAAATCCATCTTCAGAGGGGAAGGCAGCAACATGCATCAATCCTTCTTACCTCCCTTGGAATCAAGTTGATGAGTTGTGAGACTTGTCTTCCTCTTTGGGCAAAAAAAGTACTAGTTCCTTTATAGGCTTGAAGTAAAGATGTGCAGAACCTTCTTTCATTACTTTACCATCGTTACTTGGCATAGTGTCAGAGAACAATCCACAGAAGAACTGGCATATCTGTCAATAGCCATCAGAATCGCACATTGGCAAACAGAAATTTGCCAATGCTAATGCGCATACGGACAAGAACATTAAAGAAGTTATATGTGCTAGTGCGCATATGTGTGCGCCAGGCGCACGCAATGCGTGACAGATCCTGGCGCCCAGTGGCCTATTTAAAGCCAGTAGCCGCAACCACTAATTGCTGGATGATCGTCAGCCCCCTGTGTTTCCTGTGCCTTGTGTATTCTGATTTTGGACCTCCTGTTACCGACCGACCCAGATTTCCTTTGACCTGATTCACCTCGATTCCTGGCTCTGACCTTTAGCTTGAACTTCTGACTTGCTTCTGCTTGATCCACTGTGTTTGACCTCGGCTTCGCTCACCGACTCTGCTTTTACCAGCTTACCCGTGTATAACCCCAGCTTGTTCCAGTTCTGCTTCCTGCTTGCCCTGCTCTCAAGCACGCTAAGGACAACAGCCCTACGAGAGCATCCTGCCTGTTCCTGCTGCCATCCGGTGCTCAGCTCTGCGGACTATGACAACTGGCAACCTGTGCTTCTTTGGGCACTGCATCCCCTGTACCACCTCCAGGTGCGTTCTGCACTTTGCCGCAAGGGGAGCCCTCTCAGCACTCCGGCCTCTGACCAGGTACATGACACATTGTCTTTGTAATAAGACCCATAGGCCTATGATTGCGATTGGAATCTGTCTCTTTCAAGAGAACTATGTCTCCCACTTGTAGGATGGGTGCTAGTTTGCCATTTACTGTGACTTTGAAGGTTAGAAAGGTACTACGCAGTGGCGGGTGGTGCTCCATGGGCCAGGGGGGCGGCAGACGGACCGCACCATACACCCCCCCCGGACTACACCAGGCCGCCGCACACCATACCCCCCCCTCCCCGGACCACAGCTAGACAGGAGAGATAGGAGACAGGACAGGAGAGACAGGACAGGATAGGCGAGACAGGACAGGAGAGACAGGACAGGACCCCCCCTCACTCACCCTGCCTGGATACAGCAGCAGGCGGCGGCAGCTTCGGCTTCTTCCCCCTGTCTTTTACGTCTCCGCCCTATGGCATGACTTCTCCTTTCAACCAATCGGGAAACGGGTCTCAAAACCCGCCTTCTGATTGGCCAGAAGGAGGATCCGTGTGACAATAGCGATTCTTCATTCGCTATTGTCACACAACTGGGTGGGCTCAGGGCGCACCCTTTTTTTTAACCATGTGAGAGCCTCTGGCTCTAATCACATGGTTAAAAAAAAAAAAGCCCCATTGAACTCCATGTGTCCGGCACCCCGCATGTAGATTAGGGGGCCGGACGCATGGATAGGGGAAGCGACGCCCCTGCGCCCCATATACACCAGCCACCACTGGTACTACGTCTTCCAGCGTTTCCAAAACACATTAGTAAGATGTTGAACCCGTTTCCATTGATGCTTGTAAATGTTAGGGTAGTCAAGTTCCTTTGTGGGAATAGTGGCTGTCCCAATTTTTTGGGTAAGAAGAGTGGCTGGAGTGAGCAGTACTGGAGACTCTGGATCTGAGGACACAGGGACCAGTGGCATTGCATTGATTATTGCAGGCACCTCTGCAAGAAGAGTGACAAAGATTTCATGGGTATGCTGGGAAGTTTTCTGGTCCAGTAGCATAGAGTCCAGGATTTTTCTTGCATCTCCAATCCTGCGTTCCCAGGATCCTCCTATGTGAGAGGAATGAGATGGGTTGAATTCCCATTTACACTTGTTGTCATTCAAGGACTTCACTATCTTTTCCGTTTCTGTGAAATTAGTCCCACAGTCAGTTCTAAGTAACTTTACAGGCCCTTGCACAGAAACAATGCATTCTTTAAGGATGCTAGGGTGTAAGAGCGTGGTACAGGGCCGATCCTAGGGTCACAGGCGCCTGGGTGCAGAAATTTTTCTGGCGCCCCCACATGGGCGTGGTCATCTTACTAACTCCTCCCCTTTACGGATGTTTATATGGCAATGGCATAAACACAGAGATGCTCCCCTAAGAAGCCTTCCTTACCCCGGGACCCTCCCACGATCTCTTAACAATAAACAAATTACAGTAAGAGAAGCAGAGTACTCTAATGGGAACTGGAGGGGGGTCTCTCTAATGAACACAGAGAGGGCATCTGTTAGAGAGTCTGTTAGACAGAGCCCCCAGACAGGAGATGGTAACAGACTTCAGACATGATACAAGAGATGGTCAGAGACTGCGGATATGATACAAGAGATCAATGCATTGATGCAGCCTCATCAGTGCCCACCAAATGCAGCCTCATCAGTGCCCACCAAATGCAGCCTACCAGTGCCCACCAAATGCAGTCTACAAGAGCCCACCAAATGCAGCCTACCAGTGCCCACCAAATGCAGCCTATCAGTGCCCACCAAATGCAGTCTACCAGAGCCCACCAAATGCAGCCTACCAGTGCCCACCAAATGCCGTCTACCAGAGCCCACCAAATGCAGCCTACCAGTGCCCACCAAATGCAGTCTACAAGAGCCCACCAAATGCAGCCTATCAGTGCCCACCAAATGCAGCCTACCAGTGCCCACCAAATGCAGCCTACCAGAGCCCACCAAATGCAGCTTACCAGTACCAACCAAATGCAGCCTACCAGTGCCCACCAAATGCAGCTTACCAGAGCCCCCTAAATGTAGCTTACCAGTGCCCACCAAATGCAGGTTACCAGTGCCCACCAAATGCTGCCTACCAGTGCCCACCAAATGCAGCTTACCAGAGCCCACCAAACGCAGCTTACCAGAGCCCCCCAAATGCAGCCTACCAGTGCCCACCAAATGCAGCTTACCAGAGCCCACCAAATGCAGCTTACCAGAGCCCACCAAATGCAGCCTATCAGTGCCCACCAAATGCAGATTACCAATGCCCACCAAATGCAGCCTACCAGTGCCCACCAAATGCAGCTTACCAATGCCCACCAAATGCAGCCTACCAGTTCCCACAAAATGCAGCTTACCAATGCCCACCAAATGCAGCTTACCAGTGCCCACCAAATGCAGATTACCAATGCCCACCAAATGCAGCCTACCAGTGCCCACCAAATGCAGCTTACCAATGCCCACCAAATGCAGCCTACCAGTGCCCACAAAATGCAGCTTACCAATGCCCACCAAATGCAGCTTACCAGTGCCCACCAAATGCAGCCTACCATTGCCCACCAAATTCATCTTACCAGTCCCCACCAAATGCTGCCTACCAGTGCCCACCAAATGCAGCTTACCAGAGCCCACCAAACGCAGCTTACCAGAGCCCCCCAAATGCAGCCTACCAGTGCCCACCAAATGCAGCTTACCAGAGCCCACCAAATGCAGCTTACCAGTGCCCACCAAATGCAGATTACCAATGCCCACCAAATGCAGCCTACCAGTGCCCACCAAATGCAGCTTACCAATGCCCACCAAATGCAGCCTACCAGTGCCCACAAAATGCAGCTTACCAATGCCCACCAAATGCAGCTTACCAGTGCCCACCAAATGCAGCCTACCATTGCCCACCAAATTCATCTTACCAGTCCCCACCAAATGCTGCCTACCAGTGCCCACCAAATGCAGCTTACCAGAGCCCACCAAACGCAGCTTACCAGAGCCCCCCAAATGCAGCCTACCAGTGCCCACCAAATGCAGCTTACCAGAGCCCACCAAATGCAGCTTACCAGTGCCCACCAAATGCAGATTACCAATGCCCACCAAATGCAGCCTACCAGTGCCCACCAAATGCAGCTTACCAATGCCCACCAAATGCAGCCTACCAGTGCCCACAAAATGCAGCTTACCAATGCCCACCAAATGCAGCCTACCATTGCCCACCAAATTCATCTTACCAGTCCCCACCAAATGCTGCCTACCAGTGCCCACCAAATGCAGCTTACCAGAGCCCACCAAACGCAGCTTACCAGAGCCCCCCAAATGCAGCCTACCAGTGCCCACCAAATGCAGCTTACCAGAGCCCACCAAATGCAGCTTACCAGAGCCCACCAAATGAAGCTTACCAGAGCCCACCAAATGCAGCCTATCAGTGCCCACCAAATGCAGATTACCAATGCCCACCAAATGCAGCCTACCAGTGCCCACCAAATGCAGCTTACCAATGCCCACCAAATGCAGCCTACCAGTGCCCACAAAATGCAGCTTACCAATGCCCACCAAATGCAGCTTACCAGTGCCCACCAAATGCAGATTACCAATGCCCACCAAATGCAGCCTACCAGTGCCCACCAAATGCAGCTTACCAATGCCCACCAAATGCAGCCTACCAGTGCCCACAAAATGCAGCTTACCAATGCCCACCAAATGCAGCCTACCATTGCCCACCAAATTCATCTTACCAGTCCCCACCAAATGCTGCCTACCAGTGCCCACCAAATGCAGCTTACCAGAGCCCACCAAACGCAGCTTACCAGAGCCCCCCAAATGCAGCCTACCAGTGCCCACCAAATGCAGCTTACCAGAGCCCACCAAATGCAGCTTACCAGAGCCCACCAAATGAAGCTTACCAGAGCCCACCAAATGCAGCCTATCAGTGCCCACCAAATGCAGATTACCAATGCCCACCAAATGCAGCCTACCAGTGCCCACCAAATGCAGCTTACCAATGCCCACCAAATGCAGCCTACCAGTGCCCACAAAATGCAGCTTACCAATGCCCACCAAATGCAGCCTACCATTGCCCACCAAATTCATCTTACCAGTCCCCACCAAATGCAGTCTTCCAGAGCCCACCAAATGCAGATTACCAGTGCCTACCAAATGCAGCTTACGAGTGCCCACCAAATGGAGCCTTAACAGTGCCCACAGGTTTCTGTGTTCATCCAGCAAGTTCACCCCCCCTACAGTTAGAAAACATCCCCTAGGGACACATTTAACCCTTTGACCGCCCCTGGTGTTAACCCCTTTCCTGACAGTGTCATTACAGTAACAGTGCGTATTGTTAGCACTGATTACTGTAGTAATGTCACTGGTCCCCCAAAAAGTGTCAAAAATGTCAGTTAGGTGTCCGATCTGTCCGCCGCAATGTCGGAGTCCCGCTAAAAATTGCAGATCGCCGCCATTACTAGAAAAAAAAAAAAAAAATGACATAAATCTTTCTCCTAGTTTGTAGACGCGATAACTTTTTACCAAACATATGTTGTAGAATACAAATTAGACTAAAATTATGAAAAAAAATAGATTTTTTAATTTTGTTTTATTGGGAATGTTTTATAGCAGAAAGTCAGTTTTTTTTTTTTTTAAGTGCAAAAAAAAATAAAAACCACACAGATGATCAAATACCACCAAAAGAAATCTCTATTTGTGGGGGGGATAAAGGACATCAATTCTATTGGGGTACAGCATCGCACGACTGCACAATTGTCAAAGTAATGCAGTGACGTATCGCAAAAAATGGCCTGGTCATTGAGGGGGTAAAACCTATCCAGTCCTCAAGTGGTTAAAGAGGAAGTAAAGCCTCCTCTGCAACTTGTACCTATAGGCAAGCCTATGATAAGGCTTACCTATAGGTACTGTAAATATCTCCTAAACATGCACCGTTTAGGAGATATTTACCTTACATGCAGCCAGTGACATCACTGGCGCATGCGCTCTGAAGGAACGGCCGCTCGTGCCGTTCCTTCAGAGACCCGTGCCGTGACCGTGGGCTCCCGCGCGTGCCCGGGAGTGACGTCACCGCGGCTCCGGCCAATCAGATGGCCGAATGCCGCGATCCCGGAAGACGGGCGACTGGACATGTCGTCCGTCATACAGGTAAGCGGGCGGCACGGCGGGGGCTCGTTCTAAGGTAAGTATTTCATAATGAGCTAGTATGAGATGCATACTAGCTCATTATGTGTTTCTCTTGCAGGGTGAAAAAAAAAAAATGTGGGTTTACAACTTCTTTAAGCCATCCCACTGCCTGATCTGAGGCTGAGCCCATAAGTTCTCTAATCGGCTGGCTCCAGACTGCGCATGCACAGTTCAGAGTAACCAAGAAGGATTTTGTTTTTCTAAAGTGTTTCACTGCCAGCGACTTGTGAGTTGTGGTAGGTGGCCAAGCCAGTAAGGGATCCAGATATATTTGTGTTTGCTTTCCTTTTGTTTTGCCTGCAGAAATCGCAGGTGCAGCAGAGTGTGTGTTGCAGGGACAGTATTTGTAATGACAGGCAGGCTACTGCTGAGCAAGACAGGTGCTCTTAATGTGCCCCCTCTCCTATTGTGGTGTTTGAGGGAGCCCAGGGAGATTCACAGCACAAGGCTAGCAGAGAATGCAGGGACAGAAGGTGTTTGCTGGCTGTAGGGCTGATAAAGAGCCAGTGCAGTGACCTCTTATCAAGCATGAGAAAAGGAGGGGGGAGGGGAGAGCACGGGAAGGATCACAGAGGCATCCTGCAGTGGCTGGGAGACCAGAAGAAACATTAGCTGGTTGGAGCTGACTTTACCTCCATCATCAGCCACAGGGAGAAGAGGAGGGAGCGCATGGGAAGGAACACAGAGGCATCTGTGTTGAGGCTGCAGTGCTAGAGGAGACAGATAGTGACAGGCTGATCAGTGTGAGAGCTGTGTGTACTCACTGCTCTTCTAGTAGTGCTGCTGAAGGGAGAGAGAGAGAGGAGTCAGCAATGTGCAGCTCAGCTGCCCGGGAGACCTGAAGATCGGGCAGTATGTGCTGACAGGAAGCAGAGCTCTCTCACCTTGTGTCTCCTCCGGATTGTTTAACAATGTTCAGGGGCGGGCCCCCTAGTGGCCTCGGGACCTCGGGCAGCTCCCGAATGGTCAGTCCGTCCCTGCTGCTACTGGAGCTTCTTTGGCGCCCCTCCTCCGCCTCAGCTTGCGGCGCCTGGGTGCAGTGAACCCTGTGCACCCGCCTCGGATCGGCCCTGGCGTGGTATCTGGAGTTGTTCTAATGCTTTTAGAGACTGTTTCCAGGATTCCCACCTTTGTTGTTTCTCCTTAGGAAAGGGGGTATCCCAGTCTTAGCTTTTAGAAGTAAGTTGTCTCAGAAGTATCTTACCCTGAATGGTGAGAGGTGTTATGAAACCCAATAGATCATAAATACTGTTCACTGTAGACAAAACTCCTCGCTTTGTGAAGGGCTTGTCACAAGCTGATGCTTGAAATGTGAATGTGTCTTGCTTAAAATTTCAAAGCAATCCAAGGCTGCATTGCGTAATGGAAAGGTCAGATCCTAGTTGGAATTTCTCCACACTGACAGCATAGTCATCGGAAGGAAAGGCTCTCATGACCTTATCGCTGCTGAAGATGACTTTGTGAAGTCTGAGGTTTGCAGTGGCAAGCATGTTCTGGGTTCTAGTAAGAAGGTAAAAAGCTTCTTCTTCTTCTGTAGGCAGAGATTTAAGTTAGTCGTCTACATAGAAATTCCATTGATGAACTGTCGTGCATCAGATCCAAATTGCTTCTCATCCTCTTGAGCTGTTTTCCTCAGTCCATAAATTGCTACTGCAGGAGAAGGTCTGTTACCAAAATCATGTACCTTCACCCGGCAGTCTATGACTTCATCATTGACATCATTATTGCCGTATCATCGGAACCTGAGGAAGTTTCTGTAGTCTTCATAGACGATGAAACAGTGGAACATTTGCCGAATGTCAGACATAACAGCAATTGGCTCTTGCCTGAAGCAAAGTAAAACTCCTATAAGATTGTTGTTCAGGGAGACACCTTCATGACGAGTACTTGAGTCAAAGACCACCCTAATCTGATTAGGCTTGCGAGGATGGTAGACACCAAAGCATGGTATGCATGCGGATTTTGATAAAGATCTTGCACGTGGTCATTACTGTCACACTATACATTTGATAATAGCTTTACAGTCCTTTGCAAAGTATTTTGTGGACGCACAGCATTTGTAGCAAACCCCATATTTCTTCAAAGGTTCCTTACATTCTTGTGGGGTTATCTTTTTGAAGCTGATACATTTCTTAATTGGACATGGTTTATTATGTATCGGACATTGGCAATTTGGGTTCTCAATTTTCTTGTTTTGATCAGTCTTTTCAAGAACTGTAGCAGGCGCAGGTAGAACATTAGTTCTTTTCACTGACACTGCACCTCTATGGTCCCTGTGTATCATACATGTGTTCGTATGTCTTGGAGTGGGTGAACTGAGAGGGTTACAGTCACCATAGGAGAAACTTGGGTTCTTAGTGTCTGCAATTCTTTTGATGAACTTGTAGAAGTAGGAAAAAGTAGGAACGGCAACTTGATGTTTTTCCTTATACTTTGATCCAAGCGGTGCCCATTTTTCTTGAAAGCCATATGGTAGCTTGAGAACAATAGGGTTGAGGCCACAAGGGGTGTCAAGGTAACTGGGACCGGGTAAGTTGATGTCAGCCTTAGGAAGTTGAAGCTCTAATAGAACATCTCTGATTTCTTGAAACTTTAGATTTTCTCTAGAGGAAATCTTTGGGAATCTTTGCAACCTTTTGAATAAGGCATCTTCATTGGCCTCTGGGCTGTCAAAGGTACGTTCAAGTCTGTCCCAAGCAGCATTATGGCCTGCAGCTGGGTTGTCAATATGAACTGCTTTGAGCCTCTTGATGCGTTCAGTAGACTGGGGACCTATCCAGCAGATCTAATTCCTCTGTGGCATTAATGTTTAGGTCACTGTGGCCTTAAAAGTGATCTAATTCCTCTGTGGCCTTAAAAGTGGTCATTGTGGCCTTAAAAGTGGAATTCCAGCCTCTGTAATTTTCAGGCTTTTCATCAAACTTGGTGAGGCCTGCCTTAGTAGGCTCTCTGTGGAGCATGTATTTAGAAAACTGTGACATGTCTGTGTTTTCAGACTTTGGGTGCCTGACTGCAGGTGGAAGAGAGTTAGTTGTGATGGCTGGTGGACTGAAGCTGAGTTACTTGGGAACATATGTTGGTGCTAAAGCAGCGTCCCACTCAGGACACGTGGGAACTCCAAATGTATTACTTCTTTGTCATTGCTGTATTGCATGTCATTTTGCATTGCTACACCTGTTGCATCCCTGTTCATAGGCTGGTCAAGTGTGTTTAATATATCCCACCACTAGATGGGGATAGCACCACTCTGGGATATCTAACCCAGCTCAGGTCCTATCTGTGGTGAGTTGTTCTGTTCAGGAGTGTCAGTGTGCAGAGTAAGCATAAGGTGGAGGAGTGAAGTTCATTCCAAAGAGGGGACAAATTGAAAGTGCTAAAACCAAAGGGTAATAGCCACCAACTGGCAATAAAGACCTTTGAGAATATAGGTGAAGGATTTCTTAGCCACCGGCAACCTCACCGAATGCCACTGGATTCAAAAGGGACCAGAAACAGAGTCACTTACCAGTAAGCATTATACTGAACCACAGCCTGAGTCCAGGATTACCAAAGCCTATTAACAGTGGATCAGCAGAATTCCTCTATTTACCCAGAGACTGTATTCCATCTGAATGTTTATCTTGTAACCAAGACCAGTCACAGTAAAAGTTGTATCCTACCGCTGTCTACCTCATTCTTCAACATTGCTACTACAACTGGTGGTACCACCATTAACGGTACTGGCATCAAGGCAAATACCATCAAGGGACCTAGCCGCCACAAGCCCCCTAAACATCACTGTCATCAAGGGCACCTCAACCACCATCTTGGCTGGTGTTTTCCCTGTCTCAGAGCGTGCCCCGGAGGATTTCCTGCTGTTTTCCTCGTCACTGTGAGACCGGCCCATGGAGGCTTTCTGCTAACCGTGAGTAAACCGATGAACTGTATTATTGCTGTCTCTCATCGGCCCACCTTGCACCTCACGTGTCGCGCCTGAAGTTCTGGCACGTCGAACTAAGCCATTCAATGCTGGAACTGGCTTAAAGGTCTTTGACATGTTGGCTTGTATCTGTGGTGGACAGACTATTATATGCATACCAATGTCTGCTGCTTGCTGATATGCTGCAGCCTGATGTACTGGACTGGAAGATATTTATTATTTATTTCAGGTTCTTATATAGCGCTGTCAATTTACGCAGCGCTTAACATATACATTGTACATTCACATCAGTCCCTGCCCTCAAGGAGCTTACAATCTAAGGTCCCTAACTCACATTCATACATACATAGTAGGGCCAATTTTATACAAGATCCAATTAACCTACCAGCATGTCTTTGGAGTGTGGGAGGAAACCGGAGTACCCAGAGGAAACCCACGCAGGTACAGGGAGAACATGCAAACTCTAGGCAGGTAGTGTCGTGGTTGGGTTTTGAACCAGCAACCCTCTTGCTGCTAAGTGAAAGTGCTAACCATTACACCAATGTGCCGCCATTGTCTTGAGGTAAAGTAGGTGCAGAGAAGAGACTTTGGCTGCTGTGACAGGGAGTTCTGGAGAGGGATGTGAAGAATCTGAGGCATAAGATACAACTGAGTATGCAACTGTCGCCTCTTTCGCCTTCACTAGTGGCTTGTTCTAAGACCCTTAACCTTGCCATGGCTGTGGCATGCTCACAATGTTTTTCCAAAACTTCCATTTCAGCTTTCTAGCATGCAGATTCAGCTTCCTCCTCTGCTTTCTGATGTGAAGCTTCAGCTTCCATTTCTGCTCTTTGGTGTACAGCTTCAGCTTCCTTCTCTGCTTTCTGGCGTGCAGCTTCAGCTTTCATCTCTGCTTTCTTTTGGGCGAAAGCTGCCTGAATTTTAGAAGCTTCAGCATCAGCACAGGATTTTATGAGTTGCTGACTGAGTGTAGAAGATCTTGATTGTAGGATCTGGTAGATATAAAGTGATAAGATCTGGATTAATGGAGCTGTGTTATTCTCACTTCTGCCTTTGTCTTTGTTTGCACCACTAAATTGTCTCTTTTAAGATTGAGCTCCTCAAATCCCTTTAATTCTTCCAATGACCCTTGGTTGTTGTACCGCTTTAAGTGATCAGTATATTTATTTACCATACAGTCTTTGATAACTCTCATAAGCAACATTCAATTGCTTAATAGCGCCCTCTAGCTGTAATAGCTCATGTAATTGTTGGGAGAGAGCAGACATGCATTTCACACAGTATTACACCATAAATCATTTATATTAGACAGCAGTTCTTCCTTGTCAGCGTTTAGATTTTCTTTCACTTTCTAGGTTGGTTTCGTTAAGCATTTTCCTCTTTTGTTTAGTTCAGAGTTTAATTCCTGATCTGGAAGGAGTTCTGATTCTGGTTGTGTAGTACTCTCCCCACATTGTATATTGTTTTGCTGAAACATGGCAATAGTAAAGTTCCTCCAGCAGCAGAGAAATGTATGAATTGTTGTGCCTGAGCTTCCTAGGCAGCAGTTGCAGAAAGGTTTACTTTGACTTTCTTATAAGATTTCACAGAGGAAAAGCCATGTGCTGATGCATACAGAGGCAGTGTATAATCTGTTAGTATGGCACAGTTGAATAAACATTCACAGCAGTAATCTTGTCCTGACACTGATGGGTGCTATGCTGAGATTTGCTTGCAGACAAATACAGGCTTGTGTGGTAATGGCTGCACTGCATTTTAGCTGGTATTCCCAGTGTCCATATAATATCTCACTGTGTATCCAGAGCCAGCAAGGATCCTATGAAAGACATTTCACTGATCTTTCTAAAGATCGTTTAACTGTTCTGCCTCTCCAGTCTAAGCATTGAAAGTGTGATCCCTGTAATTTACAGTTGTGATGAGATAGCGATAACCCACAATCTTAGCTGAATTAACAGACAGTGACTCGATCCAGACAACACCTTGAAGATCTTGTGAAGTTTAATCCATAAACTGTGAGGATCTTACAACAATGATAGGTCAAAAGATCATAATGTGATCCACTCCATGAGACATGAGGCTGAGATGCATTACTGGGAAAAATGAACAAAGGGGTGGAGCTATCTATACAGGGTAAAGTAAGCTAAGGGGAGGGGAGGAACCAGGGGCAGGAGAATACATATAACATTTAAAGGCATATCACAAAGCATATGAAACATGACAAGAGGAGAGGAGAGAGAAGAGCAGAGAAGAGAGAGGAGAGGAGAGCAGAGAGGACAGGAGAGCAGATAGGAGAGCAGAGAGGAGAGTAGGAGATGAGAGCAAAAAAGAGAGAAGGAAAGCAGAGGAGAGCAGAGACGAGAGTAGAGAGAGAACAGAGAGAAGAAAGACAGAAGGAGAGAGCAGTGAAGAGAGCAGAGGAGAGAGAAGGAGAAAGCAGAGGAGAGCAGAAAAGAGAGTAGAGAAGAAAGGAGAGAAGAGAGCAGAGAACAGAGAAGAGGAGAACAGAGAACAGAGAATAAAGAGACGAGAACAGAGAAGAGAGCAAAGAAGAGAGCAGAGAACAGGAGAGAGGAGAGCAGAGAAGAGGATGAGAGAGGAAAACAAGGGAAGATGTTGTGTAGTCCTGTCCTAGAGTGCTCCCCCCTATAGATACAGTATCATTGTCACCTTAAAGCGGAGTTCCGGGCAGAGAAACGTTTTTTTGTTGAACATACCCCCGGGACAGTCAGGGCTAGCACATTCCACAATGGCTAGCCTCTGATCTGTCCCGGTTCGAACTTACCTTTTAGAAGAAATACTTACTTAGAAATTTTCTTCCACAGCGTTTCCATCTCGGTTGTGGGCAGCTGAAGCCGGCGCGGTCCTCTTCTCTGTCTTCTTCCGCGTCTTCGTGTCCCAGAATGCACTGCACCGGCCCCTCTCATCACTTCCGGTGCGGCGCCGCATTCCTAAACAGCTTCTGGGCATGCCCAGAAGCTGTTTAGCAGGGGAATGCGGCGTCGCCCAGAAATGACGAGCGGGGCCGGTGCGGCGCATTGATTCCTGGGAGCTATGACGTTTAGCTCCCAGGAATCATCGCGAGGCAGGAAGTGACGGGGTGAGCCTCGGCGCTGGAGGAGGAAGCTGTCATAGGTGAGTATTTACGATCGTCAATAAAAAGGTGAGTAAACAAAAAAAAAAAATAACTATCCAATTCCTTTTCAGGTGCGGCATACCTAGCGGAGGGGCACAAAAAAAAAATCTTTTTTGTGCCCGGAACTCCGCTTTAAGCCAGGAAAAGGGCTGTTTATGAATTCCGTCGCACAGCAATGCAATGCTTAAAAGGCTTGGTGCAACAAATTTCCTACAAGATTAAGCCAGAAACTCCTCCACCAGCGGCTGTAGCGCAGCACTTTGATATAAATCCTGACCCTGACCACTTCCTAATTGTACATCTGTTTGTAGGGAAAATCTGTCTTCAAAATAATTTTGTTACAGTTGGCCCGGGAATAGAGGTGCAGGTCATACGCAGGAAAACTGTTATATAGATGTAGCACTGTCCCCATAGGGCTTGCTGTATGATGACTTGTTGGGTCTCCTCTGATTACCAGCAGTCACTTAGGGACAGTTCACACATTCATCCGTACTCCCAATAGCTCGTTACTTAATAAACAGTCCAGGGGTATTGGTTTTATATTTATTGTGTAATTTGGATGGGAGAAGGGAATAGTGGGATACTCCAACTGAACTATTCACAGTAGATAAGGACAACTCTCACTTGGCCTCACCAGGTTACTTGTGGAAGCAGTCACACTGCTTTAACCATACTGCCACTTGTATGGAAGAATTAAATCTTCTTGCTCTCTCTCAAGCAACAGACTTGATGAAACTACATTATCTTCAGGACACTCTCTAGCATCCCCCTGACTGTTGCCCATCCCCTGACTCTTCTAGCTGAAGGGATGGCCCTCTCAGGACAGGCCCGGTGACACAGAACTGTACTCATTGTATGCAGAATCAGATACTTTCCAGTCAGCTCTACAGGACTTCCGGGTTCAGCTCCTCTCTGACTCTAAGGTCCTCAGGTCCACCACCTGAGGCTGCATGGCAACTTCTACAGAGGCCTCCCCCTCCCTCCGGGACCCCGCTGAAAGACCCCGAGCACATGCACCCTTGGCATTTTTTACAGTAACCCAGCATGCATCAAGGCATATTCCTCTGCCAATCACCAGGGCTGCACTAAATACCTGTGCACTCATTTGTCAGGTTTCCTCCCGCTGTCCAACATGCCTCCCTATTGGACCAGTGTGAAACATTTCAGACAAATTGAGCTGCACCTGAGCACATTGAGCAGACCTCACTAACAGATCCTGCTCTCTGGTAGGCAGAGAACAATATAGATTTACCTGACAATCTTTCTGGTAAGCAGAAAAGATTAAAAAAAAAAACTATATTCTCTCTTCTAGCACCTACCTAGGAGGGTGCTACATAGACTAAAACAGAGGCAGACTTATTTCTGAAGTGCATTACTGACAGGATTACCAGGGGAAAATAAAGGGAACAAAACCATGTTGTATGAACATTCGTATCGGACTGCTGAATTATCACATCACGCATTTTATCTCAAGAACAAGTAATGATATTATCCACAGGGTGTCAAATCAAAATGTAACCAATCATAATATATATCATAAAAAGGGTTTGGTATTACAAATATTTCCTCTATACTTGCGACCTCAAAGCCTCCACTACACAGCAGATCTAAAAATATTTCTATTCAGCACAATTTGGTTCCTGTAGGGGAACGATGGCAATTCCCAGATCAATAATGTGCTTCATCAGGACAAAAAATAAAAAAGCATACTATCACGATATAAATCCATAAAGAAGAACCTCAACCCAACCGCATGTGTCTATCCCTGGAAGACCTCAAGGATTAAGGTCCCCCAATGGTAAGCACCTGCCTTGGTAATGGTAAGCAACGGTAAGCGGTTGCCTTGTGAGATCTGCGGATGTTTTCAGGCTACCTATACACTGCATATGAACCAGATATTTATCTTGAAGGACTAATCGGCCTTACGTATCACTCTACAGGCTGCTGTTCTGTTACTTCCCTACCACTACCATTTTAATAATGCAGGGGTACCCTTATGTTCTCACATTTGTCACCCTTTTTTAGGGTGACATACTGTTTTTATATATCCATTTAACGTCAGAATCCGCCAGGTACAGGCAACTAATGAGTCCACCATTCAATGAATGTTCTTCAAGCCTTATTGGCTTACCTGCACCTATGTTTAATCAATCAAGGAAACCGTTAGAGCCCTCCTTTTTTTCCCTGCTATTCATTATATGGACAGTTTGGGCATGACGCCCAAAAGAAGCTCTTGAACTTTTTTTGGGCGTCATGCGTCCCACGATTCTGTTTGCACGATGTTTTCCGCGATTCGGCAGGCGGAAATCGCGGCAGCATCACACAGCGTTTGGGGTGCCATTGCAAATCACGGGCATCGCACAGGCATCCCGTGATTTGCAATGATTCCGGATTGCGGGCAGAATCGCGGTGATACTGCCCGTGATCCGCTACGCCCACATATGAACGTAGCCTGATATATCGAAATGCAAGATACAAGATATACAATAAAAATATATGCAGAATAACAATGATATTCATAGGGTAGTAGCATTTTTTATCCCAAATGTCCCATTTGTGTTTGAAAATATGCAATGTATCGTTAAGTGAATGATTAATTTAACATTGACACCTGCAGCAGATGGCATGGACACCGGGCGATTTCGATGCGGTGCGAGAAACGCAAAAAAAATTGCTGCGTCTCCCACATTGTATCAGAGTGAACCGGGGCCTAATGCTCGGGGTTAGATCTACTCTTATTCATTAACATTTATACATCTTAACAGTCCTGCCATTAAATGCTATAGAAAAGTTGTTTAGACTGTTATTCTGCTTTAGTGGAAAAGTATTTCTGTTTGATTGCAGTGTAGAGAGTAAATCCTAAATTTAGCCGTGTTTAGGACTGGGATTGTGTTTTCTTGGGTTTATTTTGCTGCTGATAATATTCCGTTGTCACCCGTGGTCAGACGCAGTGTAGGCGTGGTGTCCTGTGGGGCACTTTGCACTCTGATGGAGCTGAGTGGGAGGTGTAGAATATGTATATGACTATATGATTGCTCCCGACTCACACATTCTCCAACCTCTCTAATTGTACCTCCATGTGCCATTGTTATTAATGTTATTATAACTTTATAATATGGAAATACACGTCTCCTGCCTACCTTCAAACCATCACGCCATTTCAAAGCCTATAATATTAATATTATTTAAATGCCAATGAGTGCAATATTTTAGCATAAATGCCATCTGTTATTTTTCAGTTTTTTATTTTTTATTTTTTCTTGTGCAAACATTTTATTAGAGAATATAGTAAAGGAGAACAAGTGGTACATAATTCTGGGTCAAAGAAGGGACGTTTCCCCCCAAATTTACAGGTATTTTTCTGATTTTTATATTTTCATGTTCAGTGTGTTTGAAAATGTCTTAAACTTCACGATATTATTATAAAAGAAACATTTAACCACTTCTGGACCGGAATATTATCCCCCTTAATGACCAGGCCCTTTTTTGCGATTTGGCACTGCGTTACTTTAACGGACAAATGCGCGGTCGTGCGACGCTGTACCCAAATAAAATTGATGTCCTTTTTTTCCCACAAATAGAGCTTTCTTTTGGTGGTATTTGGTTCACTTTTTGCTATATAACATCCCCCAAAAAAGAAATATATAAAAATCAAATTTCATCATTTTAGGCCAATTTGTACTCTGCTACATATTTTTGTTAAAAAAATCCCAGTAAGCGTATTTTAATTGGTTTGCGCAAAAACTCAAAAAGGACCGAAAAGGTTTTCTTAGTTTCTGTGAGAAAATGTTGTAAATAAAATGTAATTTTCCTCCTTCATTGATGTGCGCTGATGAGGCGGCACTGATGGGCACTGATAGGCTGCATTGATGGGCACTGATGAGGCGACACTAATAGGTGGTAATGATGGGCACTAATAGGTGACATTGATGGGCACTGATAAGGTGGCACTTATGGGCACTGATGAGACAGCACTGAAGGGCACTGATAGGCTGCACTGATGGGCACTGATGAGGCGACACTGATAGGTGGTAATGATGGGCACTAATAGGTGACATTGATGGGCACTGATAAGGTGGCACTGATGAGACAGCACTGAAGGGCACTGTTGAGGTAACACTGTTGAGGGAGCACTAATATGCCACACTTATGGGCACTGATGGGCGGCACTGATGAGCAGCCACTGATGGGCACTGAAAGGCAGAACTGATTGGTAGGCACAAATCCGACTTGGTAAGACTGAGAGGAGAGGCATCAGTCTGGATGCTACAACGTTGGCGAATAGCTAACATCAGTGTTAAGGAGGGAGATAGGTCTGTAGTTTGTTGTGAAGGGAGGGTCCTTATCTGGCTTAGGAATAGTTGTGATAATCGAACGTAACAAACCTATTGGGAAGGAGAAAGACGAGGCAGCAGAGTTGAAGAGATTAGTGAGATGTGGGGAGAGCAAATTGCTTATATAATTCATTGATAAAGCCATCTTCTCCAGAGGATTTATTGCAAGGAAGCCTTTTAATCGCTCTAAGAATTTCATTGCCTGTGAATGGTCAGGGGGTGATGGATGGAAGGTTGACTAAAGACAGGAATTTTTGGAAAAGAGGGTCTGTTGGTTGAGAGGGGTGGTGGGGTCAGTTGCTAAATTGTTGAGGGATGAATAGTAGTTGCTGAAAGCATTTGCTATGCCTTGGGGGGGACCAGTTAGATTTTTGGTACGCAGCCATTAGAAATGGGTGTAGGTAAAACAGATAGAGGGAGCCCGGGTCCCTACCTTGAGGATGTATGGGGCCCGAACCAGAGGCGTAACTAGAATCTTCAGGGCCCCGATGCAAGAAACCATGAAGGGCCCCCCAGACCCCTGGCCGGGGCCCTTCCCTTCAAGCCCGGGGCTCTTCCCACTGATCCTGGGGCTCTTTACTCTCGTTGCATGGCCCCGCAGCAGGATCCTTTCACAAGTTCTGCAGTGGGCCCCCTTCCTGCAATCTTGGGGCCTCCCCACAGTGGTGCAATGCCAGTGCCCAGTCGCAAGTGTGACCTTTGAGATCCTGGAAGTTCACCCACTGGTTTGCTACCGGGCCCCCTGGAGCATGGGGCCCGGTAGCGAATGCAACCCCTGCAACCCCTGTAGTTACGCCCCTGGCCCGAACATTTCTGGTGGTGCCCTTGGTGCATCTGTATTTTGCTCAGGTTTCACAGTGTATGAATGTCCATGGTACAGTAGTATGGCCCTGAATATACACAAGTGCCCTGCTGCGAACATGCCTTGCGATTTATTATGCTGAAATTAAATTTGGATTGCAGTATAAAAAATACAAAATAACTCAGCTAATCAGCACTTTATATAGTTATTGCAGAATTAAAGTTCTCCATTAATATCTATAGTATATTGCCTTATCTGACCATTGGGTGGCAGTACTGCGGTGTCTATTGGGAAAAGCTTTTCCTATAACGTGAATCCTCTATTTTCCATCAGTGAGCAATGTTCTGCTACTCACCTGAGCCATTTACTGTAACTGTGATTTATAAAGTCCTCTAGAGTCTTCATTGTTTCCACTGAGACTGAGTTGTAGCTCGATGAGGAGAGTCGGATTGCTATTCAAGGCAAGCGGGGCACAAAAACACATTGGGAAAAAAGATGTTAAGTAAAAACACTAGTAGTCACTCATGTAAGGAAAATGTAAGCTCTATGAAATGGAGTTCTCAGATGTGTAAAAAACAAAACCTCGCTCATCCATGTCTTTATGGACCTTGCTTTGTGCACTGGTGTGTAGTCATGTTGGAACAGGAAGGGGCCATCCCCAAACTCCTCCCACAAAGTTGGGAGCATAAAATTGTCCAAAATGTCTTGGTATGCTGACACCTTAAGAGTTCCCTTCACTGGAACTAAGGGGCCAAGCCCAACCCCTGAAAAGCAACCCCACACCATAATCCCCCCTCCACCAAATGATTTAGACCAGTGCACAAAGCAAGGTCCATAAAGACATGGATGAGCGAATTTGGGGTGGAGGAACTTGACTGGCCTGCACAGAGTCCTGACCTCAACCCGATAGAACACCTTTGGGATGAATTAAAGCAGAGACTGTGAGCTCTCTCGTCCAACTTCAGTGCCTGACCCCACAAATGCGCTTCTGGAAGAATGGTGAAACATTTCCATAGACACACTCCTAAACCTTGTGGACAGCCTTCCGGGAAGAGTTAAAGCTGTTATAGCTGTAAAGGGTGGGCCAACTCAATATTCAACCCTACAGACTAAGACTGGGATGTCATTAAAGCTCATGTGCGTATAAAGGCAGGCGTCCCAATACGTTTGGTAATATATCGTACATTTGGTCTGTGTGAATGAACAAAACAAAAAAAAAAAACGCCATTAACCGGTTGCCGACCGCCGCACAACTATATACGGCGGCGGTCAGCCCCGGCCAGGCAAAGTGACGTATATATACGTCACTAGCCTGTCACTTCCTTGTGAGCCAATAGCGGGCGAGCGCGCGCCCGCCCAGGCTCGTTCACTGGGAAGTCAGTGCGTGTGACCAGCGGACCCGATGTCCGCCGGTCACTCGCGATCGTCCTCCGTGAAGGGAGAAAGGCAGGCGGCTGATGTAAACAAGCCGCCTGTCATTCTCCCCTGTGTAGGAATGGTGATCATACGGTTCTGCTATGTAGGACCGTTGATCACTGCTCCTACACTAGTAGCCATGTCGAATCACAGTAAAAAGCACGCCCCCTAGGGACACACCTAACCCCTCCTTCCCCAATAAAGTTAACCCCTTCCCTGCCAGTGTCATTTTGCAGTAACAGTGCATATGTATAGTACCGATTACTGTAGTAATGTCACTGGTAACCCCAAAAGTGTCAAAAATGTCAGTCAAGGGTCCAAACTGTCCGCCTGTCGCAGTACCGCAAAAAAAATCGCAGATCGCCGCCATTACGCGTTAAAAAAAAAAAACACCAAAAATGACAGAAATCTTTCCCTTAGTTAGTAAACGCGATAACTTTTGCGCAAACCAATCAAAATACGCTTTTTGCATTTTTTTTTACCAAACATAGGTAGCAGAAAACAAATTGGCCAAAAATGTTAAAAAATTTTGATTTTTACATTTTTTGGGGGGGAATTTCATAAAAAAAAAATGTGAAATTTTTTGCAAAATTTACGCTCCTTTTTTGTTTATAGCGCAAAAAGTAAAAATCGCACAGGTGATCAAATACCACCAAAAGAAAGCTCTGTTTGTGAGAAAAAAATGACGTCAAATTCGTTTAGGTACAGAGTCGCACGACCGCGCAATTGTCCATTAAATTCACGCAGTAAAAAATCGCAAAAACCCCCCTGGTCAGGAAGGGGGTAAAACCTTCCGGGGCTTAAGTGGTTAAAGTGGAGTTCCACCCTAAAATTTGACTTCGGTCCATCTTCTTGCTCCAGGTCACCTGAAAAACAAATGGATAATCGCAATTTTTTTTTTTTACTTACCTTGTTTAGAAGATAATATACTCACCTTACTTCCTCTTCCTCCCTCGGCGGCCACGGCGAGTCGTCACTTCCTGGCTTGCAATGATTTCTGGGAGCTGAACGTCATCGCTCCCAGGAATCAATGCGCCTGCACCGGCCCCGACGTCAGTTCCGTGCAGGCGCGTCATACCTTGCTAAACAGCTTCTGGGCATGCCCAGAAGCTGTGCAGGGATGACGCTGCAGCCCCGGAGTGACGGCGGGGCCGGTGCAGTGCATCGTGGGACCGAAGAGGACGGAAGAGGACATAGAAGAGGATTGCGCTGGCTTCAGCTGCCCACACCACAGATGGCAGCGCTGGACAATACATTTTCAAGGCAAGAAGAATTCTAAAAGGTAAGTGCGACCCGGGACAGTTCAGAGGCTATCCATTGTGGAATGCACTAGCCCTGACTGTCCCGGGGGTATTTTTATGTATTTTTTTATTTGTTTTAGATGGAACCCCGCCTTAAGCCGGAAAATGGAAAATACAGCATTTGGCCACTAGATGGCGCTAAGCATTATAGGAATTTATTATGGTACTTAGCGCCATCTAGTAGCCAAATACAGTATTTTCCATTTTAACCACTTTACCACCGGAGGATTTTGCTGTCTTCCGTCCAGGCCACTTTTTGCGATTCGGCGCTGTGCGACTTCAACTGACAATTGCGCGGTCGTGCGACGCCGTACCCAAACGAAATTTACGTCCTTTTTTTTCCCACAAACAGAGCTTTCTTTTGGTGGTATTTGATCACCTGTGCGATTTTTACTTTTTGCGCTATAAACAAAAAAAGAGCGTTTATTTTGAAAAAATAACAATATTTTTAACATTTTTTTATATGAAATTCCCCCCAAAAAAGATGTAAAAACCAATTTTTTAAAAAATTTTTGGCCAATTTGTTTTCTGCTACCTATGTTTGGTAAAAAAAATCACAATAAGCGTATTTTGATTGGTTTGCGCAAAAGTTATTGCGTTTACTAACAAAGGGAAAGATTTCTGTCATTTTTGGTGTTTTTTTTTTAACGCGTAATGGCGGCGATCTGCGATTTTTTTTGTGGGACTGCGACATTGCGGCGGACAGATCGGACCCTTGACTGACATTTTTGACACTTTTGGGGTTACCAGTGACATTACTGCAGTACTCAGTGCTATATATATGCACTGTTACTGTAAAAATGACACTGGCAGGGAAGGGGTTAATTTTATTGGAGAGGGAGGGGTTAATGTATGCCTGGTGCTTACTGACGTGTAGGGGGGGAGGTGACTGAGTGAGTCATGGACAGATCGGATGTCCAGCTATGCTGAACAGTCCGATCTGTCACTCCCTGTCACTATGGAGATCCGCCCGCTGTGTTTACACACAGCGGGCGGATCTCCACACTAGATCCCCGGCGATCGGGGCAGAGCAGCGGCGATCGCCGCTGCTCCTCCCCTGGCCCGACTCCCGCTGTGAATGAAAACAGCGGGAGCGAGCCTCCGGCGGCGCGCAAGCGCCGCCCAGAAGGGGGAGTGTCTGACGACGTTAATACTACGTCGTCAGACGATAACGAACCATCTTGCCGCAGTACTATTACCGTACTCGGTCGGCAAGTGGTTAATTCAATGAAAAACATTAGCCAAGCACAGGAAATGTACTAATAACATTTGTTTTTTGGGGTTTTTTTTTGTTTTTTTTTTTGCCCTTTTTGCACGGAACAAATATACACTTTTACTAGGCAAATTTGTTAAAAAGACACCCCTTGAAGAAATATCTGGGTAATCTGGTAGATCATAGACTAAATAACAGTTTGCATTCCAATCTGCAGCTTCTAGAGCAGTGGTTCTCAATTTTCTTGATATAGGGTACCTAAATCGCAGCACCTGACATGACCAAAGGGCCACACATAACAATTATCGAATGTGATGTTACATAATCGCAGTTAAGCAACGGTGGAGTACCAGAAACTATGGGTATGCTACAAGAGATGGTCAAAGACACCAGACATGCTATTGGAGTTGTTGGAGACTGGGGACATGCTCCAGGAGACAGGTATAGACCAGAAACAGATTCCATGAGACTGCTAGAGATCCCTTCTATTACAGCCCCTTTACAAATCAACTCTTACACATTCGAACTGTGAAAAGGGGCGAAAGGCACAGCAAATTCAAAGACATGGAAAGAAAAAAACCAAACCGTTCAACAACTATCAGTCTAAAGAATATTTGTTCTTCACTGGCTTAAGTAAGAAGGGGTCTGAGGCCTGCACAAAAGTGCCAAAGAACCAATGGTTGCCCTTGGACCACAGGTTGGGCACCACGGATCTAGAGTGAGCAAGATACTTTAAAATAGGCATTGAATGCAGAGAGAGACATCAGCTTGCCCCAACATTGGTAAATCTTAAGTATGTGATGCAGTTTTGGTCACCGGTCATCAAAGAGGATGTTGCAGAACCTGGATAGAGTGCAAACTACGGAGACTACAGAGAAAGGCAAATACATTAAAAGGAGGCATGCAGGGGAGGACTGAGCCTGGGGGGCAGGGGGGCAATTGCCCCCTGGGCCGCTCAGATGCCCTGTAAAAAGGCTGCACTGCTCCTGCCACAGACATGCCTAAACGATTCCTGGTGAAGAGAAGTAAAAAGTCACCGCTGCTGACCTAGTGAGTGCAGGATGAAGAAAAGGACAAAGCGCAGCCAAGCAAGGATGTAAACTGTGTCTTAACAGAATCCGGTTCCATGCCCCACTGGAGACTCTCTCCCGGCCAGCCCCAACTGAGCTGTCCCAGCACCTCCCAACTGCCCCCTGCTGGCCAGGTTGAGAACCCGGATTCGGACGGTGGGTAGAGAGTACCTGGAATGGGGGTCAGGAGGAAGCCAGAACGAGGGAGAGTGGGAGGGGGGCCGAGTTGCTGCATCATGGGCCTCTGGATTGTACTGGCCCCCTGGGCCGAAAGTTGCCAGTCAGCCCCTGGGGGCATGGAAGGAGCTCAGATATGACAAAAGATGAAATTAACATAATTTGGACATTGAGAGATAATCACCTTGTATAAATAAATCTGAGTATAGAATGATCTTTTTATGGGATTTATTGTATGTTATGTGTAGTTTGTCTATATACATTGTTATATTTTTACATGTACCAATAAACTTATTAATGTTTTTATATTTCTTTTGCATGTGCTTGGTATGGTACCATTAAAGTCCCTTTAGCCCTCGCCCTTTACTATATACTCTTTATTTTCCTTGTTCTTTATTTTCTTTATTCTTTTTTTTCTGTTCCTTGTTGTCTTTTTGTTTTCTTTTCCTACTTATCTGTCATTCTTTTCCTTCCTTTTTCTTTTTTTTTTTCCCCTTTTTTTCTCTTTTCCAATATATTCTTTTCTCTAGGCTCAGTGGTTTTCATGGCAGCCTGTGTCCACTGTGTCTTCTGCTAGCGGCAATTTTTGCCCAAGTTTTTTATTCAGACTATATTTGGGATGTAGGTACCCTTTTATGTTGTATATTTCAACACAATCAATGTTTTCCATTTGTATAAATAACTAAATGGTCTATATAGGTAACTTGGTGGATCATTGTTCATGAAGAACAATTCTACTTTTATTACATTTGCCCTTTAAGTTAACCTCCTTCCCTACTCCCCTGGTAAAATACTTATAATTCTCCCTCCTCCCATGATCTTCAGTATGTGGTCCTGCCTTGCACCCACAGCCTTTGCAAGGAAAATATCCCAACCAGTTTCCTATCCTACTACACATGTGAATCGTGGCTGCATTTATTCTTATGAATGAGCTATATTCATGACGACCTCCAGTTCTCCAGCATAGTATGGCCCTCCATAGGGATAAATATGCCAATGGCATGTAGAAGGAAGAGGAAAATACAGTTCACCCATAGGAATGAATGAGGCCATGGCACGTTAGCGCAGTAAGAAGAGGACTTGGCTGGGACTTTTGTTTTGAAAAGACTGTGGAGCACTGGGAAGAATTTTACAGGGAGGTGTGGTGAGTTTACTTAATCATTTGCCGACCCCCTGCCGCAGTTTTACTATGGCTGCCAGAACCAACGTAACTGTATGTCAGTCGCGCGCGGGGCTTGGGGGCGGACGCTCGCGCACCCGCCGCCACCGCAATGTGAAGATTTGGTTCAGAACCGATCAGTCATCAGGTCCAGGCCAATGATTTTTTGGCCTGGACCTGGTGATTGATTCTGACCAATTGCAGACTGTCCTGTGCCTGTGTAATGTAAACATAGGCACAGGAAACAATGCAATCTTCTGCACTTTTCGGTTCCAGCGTGAGAGAAGAGAACATCAGACAGTGAGTACACAAGCACTACACTGACACCAGTACACATAGGCACATTTAACCCCCTGATCACCCCCCAGTTAACGCTTTCACTCCCTGTCACAGTGTCACTATATACATTATACAGATAATTTACTGATCACTGTATTAGTGTCACTTGTGACATCAGTATGAGAGGCAGTTAGTGGTAGTTTAGCAGCAGTCCCAGATATGTTTAGGGTATCCGCTATATATCCCCTAATAAATATTTACCCCCTGATCACCCCCAGTAACCCCTTCATTGCCCTGTCACAGTGTCACTATTATAGTGTACAGATTTTTTTTTTCTGATCACTGTATTAGTGTCACAGGTTACATCACTTAGTGTTAACTTTAGTTAGCATCAATCCAGGACAGCGTCAGATCCCCTCCGCATATTTAGTAATAAATTGTAACCCTTTGATTGCCAGTGACACACACACACACACACACACTCTAAAAACCTCCATTACTAGTATAGTGTCTGAACGGATCAATATCTGATCAGATCAGAACTATACTAGCGTCCCCAATAGTTTAGTGTTCCCAAAACACAGCATTAGCAGGATCAGCCCAGACAGGTGCCAGCACCTGCCTTTAGCCCTCCCCCTCCCCCAAGAAGTGCAGAATCAGCAGATTACTGTCACTTCCAATACACAGCACACTAAACCACAGCATTAGCAGAGTCAGGCCTGATCTCTGCTAGCACTAGCAGCTACAATTTTTGGTAGTGGTTAAAACAGTCCTTGACAACTGGTGCTTTTTTACCTGTGAGTCACACTAGGTACCTATACATTTATTGGCCAAAATGTCCAAACAGAGGTACACTAGTGAAGAGACCTACACGATGCTGAGCATGACAGATGAGAGCAATGGGGAAGCCTCAATGTCAGAATCGGGCTCAGTATTCGAACCTGTAAAGAACAGCAGCACCCTGACGGATAGCTCTGATGATAAAGCAGTGGTCCCTGCTAAGGTCAGGCATACCCAACCCCATTCTTCTGTTACTGAGGTGCAACAATCGCAGGGTTCTCATATGCAGCAGAGTGTCGGTAGTAGTGCCGCTCAACATTCTGGTGAACTGGCAAGCACCAGTGGCCTAGTACATCCTGGTAATAGTCAAACCAGCACTGCAGTAACACTTGGTGACGCGGCGAGTGCAGTTCAAGCTGGTGCTGTGGCTAGCACAAGTAGTGACCCGCAGCCACCAATAATTCGAAGATAGGCCCATAGAGCCCATAGTGTCCTTCCTGATGCGCTTGCAGATCCTGATTGGGTTCCCACCACTTCTGCAGCGCCCGTACTTCCCCCATTCACTGGCCAACCTGGAATTCAGATGGAAACAGCCGATTTTACTCCCCTTGGTTTTATGAGTTGTTTTTCACTGAAGATCTGTACAGATCTATTGTGGACCAAAGCAATTTTTATGCTGATCAATTTATCGCTGCCAAATCCAAATTTGACCCTTGCCAGAGAATTTGCATGCAAAAATGTATCACTGTTTCCGAATTTAAAACCTTTCTGGGCCTATTCCTCCTCATGGGCATTACTAAAAAGAGTGAACTGCAGTCATATTGGTCCACTGACCCAATTCATCATATCCCTGTGTTCTCTGCTGCCATGTCCAGGACTACATATGAGTAAATCTTGCGGTTCCTGCATTTAAAAGACAATGAACTTTGCCGTCCTCGGGGTGACCCTGGATATGACCGGCTCCACAAAATTCAGCCCCTCATAAATCACTTCAACCAAATGTTTGCAGTCTTGTATATGCCCCAACAAGCTGTCTGCATTGATAAATCCCTGAATTGAATTTTCTGGCCGCCTTGTTTTCAAACAGTTTCTCCCCAGCAAGCGTGCCAGATATGGGGTCAAGATGTATAAGCTCTGCGAAAGGGCCACAGGCTATACATGTACTTTCCGGATTTATGAGGGAAAAGATAGCAATGTGTAGCACCCCAACTTCCCGAACTACAAAGGGAGCAGTGGCAGAATTCTTTGGGACTTGGTGTCACCCAAAGGGGTACCATTTATATGTGGACAATTATTATACAAGCGTGCTACTTTCTAGTCAAATTTTTGATTCTGAAATTGGCGCATGTGGCACCGTGCGACCTAATCACGGGGTTCCCCCAACGGCTTGTAGATTCCCGACTTAGACGGGGGGAGAGAGCCTGCTTGAAGTGTAATAAATTGCTTGCAGTGAAGTGGAAGGACACACAAAATGTTTTGCTTCTGTCCTCCCTTCACGCAGATATGACAGTCCAATTGCAATTGAGAAGCTCCTCTGTGTCCACGAATACAACCTTAACATGGGAGGAGTGAACTCCAACAACCAGATGATGACTCTTTACCTAATTGCCCATAAGGCCAGACACTGTACTGGTACGTCGCTGGACTTTCAGTGGTCATTCCAGGATAATGCCTGCAGATTTTGGCATCATCTTGGTATAGTTTTTTACAGCCAGCGGTCAGCTTTTATGTAAATGCACTCCTAATAGCTAATTGGCTGCTAGACTGCTTTTACAAGCAGTGGGACCACCTTCTTTTTTCCTTCTGTTTACTTAGGCTCTCCTGTCCCACCGAGTAACCCGTGACTGCAGCCATTGGTTCCGTCAGCTGACCATAGTGCTGATTGGAGACCAGAATGGCTCTAATCATCTCTATGGCCTAAGATACCAGAAGCTACGAGCATATCATTACTTTGGTTTTGCCAGATATAAACAGCGCCATTGGAAAATTGGGAAAGCATCTTATCACACCAATCTTGGTGTGGACGGATGCTTTAAGGGCAGAGGAGAGATCTAGAGTCTAATAGACCCCAATTTTTTAAAAAAAAAAAGAGTACCTGTCACTACTATTGCCGCGAACATCAGAACAAGGGCAGTAATTCTTGCAGTAGATCTCCTCTGTAAATCTAAAGTGGTAACCTGTAAACGCTTTTAATGGCTTTTAAAAATGTACGTAGTTTGTCGCCGCTGCACGGATGTGCGCAATCTTAAAGCATGTCATGTTTGGTATCTATGTACAAAGTACTTGGCATAAGATCATCTTTTATATTTTACCAAACAATTGGGCAATATATGTTGTATTTGTGCATTAAATGTTAAAAAAACGGTTTATTTTCCCAATAAATTGCGTTTGGAAATATCCTGCGCATATACCGTGTGACAAAAAAAATTGCAACACCCTCCATTTTGTTCTGAAGTGCCTCTGCTTTAAAAAATATATAATGTTTGGGGGTTCAAAGTAATTTTTTAGTAAAAAAAATAATAATTTTTTCATGAAAAACAAAAAGTGTCAGAAAAGGCTTGGTCTTCAAGTGGTTAGAAGAGTGGGTGATGTGTGGCATAAGCTTCTAATATTGGGTATAAAATGCCAGGACAATTCAAACACCCCCCAAATTACCCCTTTTTGGAAATTAGACACCCCAAGCTATTTGCTGAGGGGCATGTTGAGTCCATGGAATATTTTTTAGTTTGCCACAAGTTTTGGGAAAATGACAATTTTTTTTTTTTACACAAAATTGTCACTAAATTATATATTGCTTACACATGACATGGGTCTATGTGAAATGACACCCCAAAATACATTATTCTCCTTCTCCTGAGTACAGAGATACCCCATGTGGGAGCCTAGCTGTGTATGAGATCCCAAAACCAATCACTGCCTTCAGGTTTTCAAAGGGCATAATTTACTTATTTTACTTCCTCACCACCTATCACAGTTTCGGAGGCCCTGAAATGTCAAGATAGCACAACCCCCCCCCCCCCCCCCCCCCCCAAATGACCCCATTTTGGAAAGTAGGCACTCCAGGATTTTTGCTGAGAGGCATGTGGAGTTCATGGAATATTTTATTTTTTGCCACAAGTTTTGGGAAACTTATAAAAATGTTTTTTTTTTTTTTTTTTACAAAAAGTGGTCACTTAAAATGGTATATTGCTCAAACATGCCATGGCTATATGTGAAATGATACCCCAAATTATATTCTGCCACTTCTCCTGAGTATGAAGATACACCATGTGTAAGACTTTTTGGTAGTCTAGCCGTGTACAGGACCCCTAAAACAAATCACCACCTTTAGGCTTTCTAAGGGCGTAAATTGTTGATTTCACTCCTCACTATCACAGTTTTGAAGGCCATGAAATGCCAAGACAGCACAAAACTCTCCCAAATGACCCATTTTAGGAAAGTAGACACCCTAAGCTATTTGCTGAGAGGCATGGTGAGTATTTTGCAACTCTCATTTGTTTTGTAAAACGAAGAAAGGGAAGGAAAATGTATTTTTCTTTTCTTTTTTTCAATTTTCAAAAATGTTGTGACAAAAATCGAGATCTGCAATAGCTAAATAGAAGGTGAGGGTAAAGAAGATGGACTGGCTAAGCATGTCTCCAGACCTAAACCCTATTGAGCATCTGTGGGGCATCCTCAAATGGAAGGTGGAGGAGTGCAAGGTCTCCAACATCCACCATGATGTCATCATGGAGGAGTGGAAGAGGACTCAAGTGGAAACCTGTGAAGCTCTGGTGAACTCCATGCCCAAGAGGGTTTAAGGCAGTGCTGGAAAATAATGGTGGCCACGCAAAATATTGACACTTTGAGGGCAATTTGGACATTATCACTTAGGGGTGTACTCACTTTTGGTTGCCAGCGGTTTAGACATTAATGGCTGTGTGTTGAGGTATTTTCACTGTTATACAAGCTGTACACCCACTACTTTACATTGCAGCAAAGTGTAATTTCTTCAGTGTTGTCACATCAAAAAATATAATAAAATATTTGCAAAAATGTAAGGGGTGCACTCACTTTTGTGAGATACTGTACATAAAGGTGTTCTATGGGGTTGAGGTCAGGACTCTGTGCAGGCCAGTCAAGTTTCTCCACCCCAAACTCGCTCATCCATGTCTTTATGGTCCTTGCTTTGTGCACTGGTCCAAATCATTTGGTGGAGGGGGGATTATGGGGTGGGGTTGTTTTTCAGGGGTTGGGCTTGGCCCCTTCGTTCCAGTGAAGGGAATTCTAAATGCGTTAGTATGCTGACAATTTTGCAATTACATTTTGGACAATTTCATGCTCCCAACTTTGTGGGAACAGTTTGAGGATGGCCTCTTCCTGTTCCAACATGACTGCGCACCAGTGCACAAAGCAAGGTCCATAAAGACATGGATGAGTGAGTGAGTTTGGGGTGGAGAAACGACTGGCCTGCGCAGAGTCCTGACCTCAACCCCATAGAACACCTTTGGAATGAATTAGATGATTCACTGATGTGGACTACGAGCCAGGCCTGGTCGTCCACATCAGTGCCTGGCCTCATAAATGCGCTTCTGGAAGAATGGTCAAACATTCCCACAGACACACTCCTAAACCTTGTGGACAGCCTTCCCAGAGGAGTTGAAGCTGTTATAGCTGCTAAGGGTGGGCCAACTCAATACTGAACCCTGCGGAGTAAGACTGGGATGCCATTAAATTTAAGTTCATGTACATGTAAAGCCAGGCCAACTGATACTTTTGACAATATAGTGTGTGTATATATATATATATATATATATATATATATATATATATATATATATATATATATATATATATATTTATTTATTTATTAATGTAATTATGTATTAATGATTACAGAGATTTGCTAATTTTCTCTTCTATGTTTGCCTGCTTTAAGAATGATAAAAAGAATGTAAAAAAGCAGTATCTTCAGCTTTAGGCAGTGGCATAAGGGACTTTTACCAGCCCGACACGGCTGATAGGTTTGAGTTATTAAATATCAAGAGCCTGCGGAAATGCCAAGACAAAGCCAAGACTTTGATGAATCTGCAGGAGAAGATTATGTTTTCAGTAGGCATATTATTAGGAATGTTCCAGAATGAATTTTCATAAGTCTGTCGGTTGTTGCAGAAAATAGAATAGGTTGATGGGGATGGCGGGACTTTCAGTTTCTCGGAATGGCGTTTGCACTAAGCAGCACGCAGCACTTAACACATATTAGGTGCTGACAGGGGGCAATTTACATGAGAGATTAGAGAATGAAGAACAATTATAGGAACTTTCACAATGAAAACATCAGGGCTCCATTAGGTGACATTCCTCCTGGGCACAAATTGCCACAATATTCCATCAAAAACAGTATCTAAATGATTTTTATATATACCAGTATACGTGAGTAGCTTAAGAGGGAAAAGTACATATTTTATCATGTTCAGGCCAACAAAAATTGTATATAAATACTTATAAAAAATATATAATATATATATATATGTATATATATATATAAAATATAAAACATATATAAATACTTTTATTAGTCAGGTAAATATGAGATAATGTATATGAATGCCTGCAATTTCCATTCAGCAAATGGAGCCCAAAACTCCTTTTTCTTATATCTTTACCGGGCTAACCTAAACTGCTCAGCTGTTCCTATCAGAGTTTACGTAAGACTTTACTCCTCCTATCTGCTCCACATGGCTCCATACAGGATTCTAATTAGAGTGAGATAGCCAGAAAGAAAACTGCTACTGCTGTGCTGTCTCTTTAGGAAACCTGCTGTGATCTGTTGATTATGTGTCATAGGCGCATTCTGTATTAAATGTGAAATAATTCTGCCAATTGTTTTAAAGGGTATACAAGAAAAGGGATTGATTGTGATTATGGACATTGATTGGCTGTGGTGTAACCTAGACCAGTGGTCACCAACCTTTCGGAGCTCACAGACCACTAAACTCACAATTTTGAATCCCGCAGACCACAAACAGAAATTTTACATATATATAATAAAAACCCCACGCGCTATTAAAAAATATAAAAAAGATAAATAATCAGAAAGCAGCTGTCAGTACAAAATGTGCACTCATCGCACTATAACAGAAAAAATATTACGAACAGTGAAGCGCTATCAGTGTAAAGACAAAGACCCCAAATCAATAAATTATAAGCACTATCTAAATAAAATAGATGTATGTATATATACTATATATATATATATATATATATATATATATATCTAAATAAAATAGATGTATGTATATACACTATATATATCTAAATAAAATAGATGTATGTGTATATATATATATATACTATATATATATATATATATCATATATACTATATATAAATATATATAGTATATGTACTGAGGACTAGCGTCAAAGGTGGAGCGTTTAACCACTTAAAGACCAGCCGCCGCCGCAGATATACTGCGGCAGGCTGGCCCTCCTGCTCAAACCGCCGCACTTGTATGGTGGGTCTCAGGTGTGTGCCGCCAGCGGCGCGATCGCGCGCCTGTTCCCTAGCCCTGCAGCTAAATGATGGGTCCAGCGCCCGCGATGGCCGTCGGGAACTCGGCGATTGACAGAAGGCGGTGTGCCATTGTAAACACTGGACACCGCTCATCTGTCACTGATTGAAACAGGGCTCCTGTGTTCCCGTTATTTTCCATCCACCAAGTCTGGCACAGTTAGAATCACCCCCTAGGTACACATTTAACCCTTTGATCGCCCCTGGTGTTAACCCCTTCCCTGCCAGTGTCATTATTACAGTAACAGTGCATATTTTTTTAGCACTGATTACTGTAGTAATGTCACTGGTCCCCCCAAAAGTGTAAAAAATGTCAGTTAGGGGTCCGATCTGTCCGCCACAATGTTGCAGTCCCGCTAAAAATGGCATATTGCCACCATTACTAGTAAAAAAAATAAATTAAAATGACATAAATCTTTCCCCTAGTTAGTAGACCCGATAACTTTTGCGCAAACCAATCAAAATACGCTTATTGAGATTTTTTCTTTACCAAGAATATGTAGCAGAATACAAATTGGCCAAAAATTATGAAAAAATTTGATTTTTAAATTTTGTTTATTGGGAATGTTATATAGTAGAAAGCGAAAAATACTGCCTTTTTTTCAAAAATTTTTTGTTTATAGCGCATAATCAAAAAGCGCAGAGGTGATCAAATACCACCAAAAGAAAGCTCTGTTTTTGGGAAAAAAAGGACGTAATTTTATTTGGGTACAGCGTCGCATGACTGCGCAGCTGACAGTTAAAGTAATGCAGTGCTGAATCGCAAAACATGGCCTGGTCGTTAAGGGGGCAAATCCTTCCGGTCCAGAAGTGATTAAAGGACACCACCACTCGCTTTTCTTCCTTTTAAGGGCTTTCTTCACCCATGTTTATTAAAAGAAAGTTCAGTTCACAAAACAAGTGTTTCCCTTGCAGGGGTTTTCAGCATTCCTTTGCTCATCAACACAACTGCCGTTCAGCCCATTTGGCTCTCACTTGCAGCACTGCTGCTCTGGCCTTACACTTCCTGCCCTTGTCTGTCTCCTACAGACTTAGCTCACCCAACAGGGTGCACATGGATAGCAGCCTCGTGCTGCATTGACTCCCATGTGGAGCCCTCCTGACTCCTGGGCCAGACCTCCTGTCTGCCGGGGTGGAGCCCAAAACCATGGTCAGGTCATTATTAAAAGCCCCCCCCTCCCCCCCCCCCCTCGGATCACTTAGAAATCTCCAGGCTCCAGGTCCCAAATTGGACTTTTTAAAACACAGAGGAAACTGAAAAGCCAGTTTTCTATTAATTTCACAATCTCCCTGGAGCCCCACAACCTGCCTGGTTGAGAATTCTGGGTCACAATTGCTTTCTAGACCCTGGCAGGTCAAGGCTCTGCCACAATATACTGTGTATATATATACAGTATGTTCATCACTGACAGAACAGCAGTCTACTGTGTGTACATTGGCAGACCGCCGCTCTGTCTCCATGGGGAGCAATCGCGGGCGTCTGGCGGACATCACGGCCACCAGACCCGTTGATTGGCTCCCCCTCTAGCCAATCACTGCGTGTGTGCACGCACCCACACTAACTGCTACACGAAGCGAAGTACATGTAGGTCGTTTCCCATAACAGAGCCGACCTGCCACTGTAAAACTACAACAGCTGGTTGGCAAGTGGTAACCACTTCCCGTAAAGTGATGTATCAGTAATTCACTGGATTGTGAGGGTGATACTCGGTCATCTCTGCAACAATGATTGAAATATATATATATATTTTTGGGCCCCAGCAATTCTGCACAAAGTTAAAGTAATCCTAGTGGCTAAGAAGCCACTGGATTACTTTTACAGGCAGTGGAGGGGGGTCCCACCACAGCCTTTGCTGCCATTAAGATGCAACCAGTAGCATGTCATTCTTCCCACTGTGTGACATCAGAAACCGGAAGTAATGAGGATTTTGTCACTTCCAGTTTCAGTCCCATGTAAAAACAAGCCATTATTGGCTTGAACAAGCATCTGATCAAACCAACCTTGGTTTGATCAGATGCTTTGGAGGCCAGAGAACAGATATGGGGTCTAAAAGACCCCAGATCTACAAGGATGAGATATCTGGCAAACTTGGTCGCAGTGGTATGAACAATCTGGGCAATCTCCAGTTACAAGTGATACTTGTTACACCTGATGACAACTTATGAAGAGAATTTAATTGTCTACTTTTCTTAATAGATTCCAACATTAGATGACCATGTTAGTGGCTTATATGACTCATATACTTTAAGATTTTCTTTACACTGTTCCTGTGTTCTTTTATGTTTAATTTTGACCTACTATGTCTATTCTGAAACTGTACGGACACCGTTACTATGTATACTTCTTGTCACCTTGTATACATGTACAGTATGTTCTTATTTTTGAAACCAAAATAAAAAGATATTGAAATAAAAGACCCCAGATCTCCAATAAAGAGGACCTGTCATGGCCCATGTCATCACAAGGGATGTTGTTCATCCCTTGTGAAAGTAAAACAGAAAGAAAACAAAAATTAAAGATACAGTGTAAACATGTTTTATTTGAAATAAAATAACATTTAAAGAAATTTAAACTTCCCCGCTCCTTCGTGCTTATGCAACTCGATTAGGCAACTCGATTAGGCAACGCACACAATGGCCCCACATGTATATGTAAACTGCAACAAACCTGCATTTTGTTTCAAGCCAGGGTCAGGGGCCGGGTCAACAGCGTGGTTGAAGTGGGCCCCTCCAGATAGGCTGTACGGGGCCCCATGATTTCTAACAGTGGCCCTGGACATGTTACTGGTACCTATAATACTCAGTCTCTCATTTGGATTAGAAGAACTATAGGCTGGCCCGGGGCTTTTCCTTTTAGTATTATTGGTGGTATTGACATCAACTAATGAGCCTTTGAAAATCCATTCGCTTAATGCTTGTTACTGTCTGTCATTTTGTATACTATTATCATTTTTTTTGTTTGCTATTTTAATTCAACTGCTCTGAGAGTTGCCTCAACTGTGTCTTTATTGCTGTTTTCAGGACTTGGCTGACTTTACACTCTTATGTGGCCTCTTTTTCCAAGTAAAGAAGGCTAAATTCTATTTGCCTTGTGTCAGTACAAGGGATTGGGATTTGGCTCAATGCTTTCCCTGGAAAGTATGCTACGCCTGGCAGTCTTTCTCCTTATATGCCCCTGGGTGTGCTAAGGTACTCACACTGACCCTTGCTTCCTGCTGCACTGGGCAATACTTTTGTTCAGGCTTCCTACTGTCCAGATCTTCCAATACCAACCTGGATGTCTGCTGCACAAGACCCAAAGGTAATGGAGATCCCTCTCTTAGGCTTCCTCTCCTCCCTTTCCTCAGCTCCCAGCCTGGAGGCAGAGCCCGCCAGTCCTGGGGTCCCCTTCCAGGCCTAAGGACAGCAACCTCAGCACTCCATCTTCTACCCGACTCCCCTTGCTGGTAAGGCTTCATGATGGATTGGCCAGATTCCCTCAAGTATGCAGATCAGAACGTCCTACCCTCCACCCACTAACTTCCAGAAGCTTCTTCAAGCTTTGAGGAAAAAGGGAAAGGCACCAGAGACCTGCCCTGTAGAGCCCTCCAACCTGACCTGGAGTAACCCGACCCAAATAAAGACTCGCATAACTACCATGAGTCAAAAACTAACATTACCTACACGAGTTGCACACTAGAGGTTACTACACTTACACATTTGAGCAAGTCACATCAGTCTCTCCACCAGGTGGTGCCGTTCTGCAAGGTGCTGCTGACTCACTCCGCTGTGGTCTTAGCTGGGGGCAATCACCATGCAGTGGGTGGGGGACGACGAAGGTGGAGGCTCTCCAGAGGCACTGAGGCCTACACCATGTGCTCAAGCTGCATTGGATTCTGGGCTTGTCCCTATGTAAGGGGGATTTAAAGAATGTAACTATCCTGACTAGGAATGAGTCTATACCCCCTGAGGATTATGGGTCTGGTTCAGGAGGTTTGGGTAAACATTGTGCCCCCTAAAAAAGATTGTGGATGATAGAGGAATCTGGATGGGTGGGTGCTCAGTGTCAATGAGGTTGAGAGTGCGTGAGAATGGGGTCCAGCATTTGCCCTCCCCTGCCTCTATAAGTACCCTGGTTAACCTAAGCTGTGCCATAAATGTGGTGCCAATGGACATTTCTCCTCTTCCCGCCCAGAACAGAAGTGCTCTTTGTGCCACGAACTGGGGCATCTGGTGAGGTAAGATCATTAAGTGTAACCCTATGTGATAAGGTTGGTCACCCTTATAGCCAGTGCCCTGAGGTTTTGCATAGTAAGGATGTCTTGGGGGGCGGGAGGGAGGGGGTTTTGCCATCAGAATTGTCGAATGAGGATATGGAATGGTTAGAGGCTAAAAAGAAAAAGAGTAAGAGATGGAGAAGGAGGAAGGATGTCAGTGCTCCTGTACCTGGGAGGGAGGAGGTGTCAAATGCTTTTGAGGTGTTTTCTGAGTTGGAGGGTGGAAGTTCCTCTGGTGATGAGTCAGTGATTTCTATGGAGGAGGAATCATAAGGAATATTGAAACGTGTAGGGTCTCCAAGTGGGGAGGAGTAAGCAGGCTAAGAAACGTGTACCTCAATCATCTTGATGGCGGTTCCCATTCCACTGAAGGTGGTGACTATTAATGTCGCTATAATTAAATCACTAAGTGCTCGTAACATGGCCTTATTTTTGCTCAGCAGGTTTAATGCTGATATTTTCTTTTTGCAAGAGACCCGGTTGTCTACTTTGGCTGATATTCATTTGGAGGCATGGCCCCTCCTTCTGGTCTCTTGCGGCCGAGCCTTACACTGGAGTTGCGGTACTTTTTTTCGGCATGGTAAGCTGTCAGCTGAATTTTTGAGGTAGAAATGGGGAGATACATGGTCTTTGGTCTTAGACGTCTCCATAGAGGCGCAGGAGCTGCGCCTGATCAACATCTATGGGCCTCAGAAAAAGTAGGACAGAAAATGCCTCTTCATGAAGATCAAGCCTTTTCATTTTACAGCCAAGCAAGTTGTTTTCGGCGGTGACTTCAACACCGTCGCTGGGACTAAGGACAGGAAAGGTACCGGAGCTAGACTGGACTGTGACAGCTTTTTTTTTATACAAAATAGCTAGAGAGGTAGGTCTAGTTGATGTGCACATTCATTGCTGCCCAGATGATACGGGATTCACTTTTCTTTTCAATCGTTTTTATTGAATTTTTTTCGAAAAGAACAAATAACAATTACAGCATACAGGTACACTGGTTGAAGACAGCAACAATCACAGTAAGCATTGCATACTTGGCACCACCACTGGTCAACACCAACCCAGTATCTGGAACGGGATGCCCCCCAGACCAGCCCCCGGCCGAAAACTCCTGCAGGGTCCGACAGGAAGGCCGCGCCAGACCACCCCTATCGGGACCAACACTGTGGCCCAGCGCAACCCCCTGCCATCTCCCACGGGGCCGGGCACCGACCCCCGGGGCCTCCCCCCCCTGCTTCCCCAAAGGGCGCCAGATATGGTGGGCACATACTCCTCTAATAACTCTTCAACCCTTGCATAACTGGGTAGTAAAAGTATTGGTAAACAAGACTATCAACAGGACAGTCAATAACATTAGCCTCTGATGCATTAACTCGTCAACATTCACAATTACATAGATATAAACACGTTGAAATGCCCCAGGGCAGGACTGTCCCTACCCTGGGTATTTCAGTGACCAACTATTCCAGGTTTGTTCAAACTGCAGACTGCGGCCGTTCATATTAGCGAAAAATTTCTCATAAGAGCATTGAGAGCGGACCCCATTGACCACCTCCATTGTTAAGAGGGCAGTGTCAGACCTCCAAGCTGCCGTGATTGTCAGTCTGGCTGCTGTTAGAACATGGGCAACTAAGGTACGGTGGAGAGGGGGGATCTGTTGGATCCCTAGGTTCAGAAGGGCCAAAGCTGGGGACATCGGAATTGACTCCCCAGTCAGTGACCGAAGCAGGGCGAACACAGCCGCCCAATAGCACTTTTTACAATGCCACAGAAGGTGATACAGTGTCCCTAACTCCCCACAACCCCTCCAACAAGAAGGGGCAACCTCTTTAAACATCTTTCTGAGTCTCACCGGGGTCAAGTAGCTGCGGTGGAGGATCTTTAGAGCCACCTCCCAGTGATTGGTGCAATGAGAGTAGGAATAACTGGAGCGGACAGCTAACTGCCAGTCCCGCTCCGAAAACTCCACTCCCATGTCGGCCTCCCATGCTGCCATGGAGGCCGATTTACTGCATCTAGATTGGTGTTGCAGGGTTTGATAGAACCACGAGAGGCCTTTCGGCTTGTGATAGCTGGTGAGCATATAGTCCCACACTTCCGATGGTACCTCCAGGGGCGTAACTACAGGGGTTGCAATTGCAACCGGGCCCCATGCTCCAGGGGGCCTGTGCGGCTCCCCTGTACACCTGGATAGGAGGGAGGGGGGCTGGGGAGCATGTAGAGAAATCACTGTCCTCCTTTTTCCTCCTGTAGCTGCAGGAGGAAAATGGAGGAGATTGGTTCCTCTGTATGCTGCCCCCTCCACTCCTCCTATCCAGTTCTGCTGTCTCTGGACCCCTGTGTGCTCCCCTGGTCCCCCCCCCCCCCCCACTGTGCTCCCTCCCCTATCCTGCTGGCTGCTGCAGGGGATGTGTCACAATGGAGAACCAGGAAGGGGTTGGTAAATATGTAATTTATCAGCTCCTTCCTTTTCTGAATGGACAGAGTCATAGTCAGTGACATTGTAAAAAAATAAAATAAAATGATAAAAAATAATACAATTAAAATACCAAAAAATAAAAACTACTGACACCAGTGGGTGAACTTCCAGGATCGCAAAGGTCACACTTGCGACCGGGCCCTGGCATTCCACCACCTTGGGGGGGCCCACTGCAGAGCTTGTGAAAGGGTCCCACTGCAGGACCGTAATAAAGGGCCCCGCAACGAGAGTAAAGGGCCCCAGGATCAGTGGGAAGAGCCCCAGGCTTGAAGGGAAGGGCCCCGGCCAGGGGTCCGGGGGGCCCTTCATGGTTTCTTGCCCTGGGGCCCTGAAGGTTCTAGTTACGCCTCTGGGTACCTCAATTGTCGGGTCAGGATGTTTAATATGATAGTGATGCAATTGGGCCCAAAAAAAGGAAGGCTTATCAGTACAGGTAGAACGCAGTTCCCCATATGTGGCAGATCTGGATATCGCCCCAGGTGGAATTTTCAAAGATGGAATGAGAAATTCATAAGCTGCTAGTTTTAAGGTCATCTTAGTCCTAGGGATCCTCTGCAATGTTTGCAACTCCCCCCAGGGGCCCAACGTAGCCCTAAGAGAGGCCAAATCTGGGGTATACACCTCACGTTTTGTCAAGGAGGCCAGTAGCAGGGCTGGGAGTTCCTTATTCGCCACTACTGCCTTTTCTAGGAGGACCCATAGTTTGTCTGGTTCAGGGTTAAACCAAGCTTTTGCCTGATCCAACAGAGCCGCTGAGTGGTACTTCTTAAGGCACGGGAATCCTGTCCCCCCTGTGGCCCTAGACTTTATCAACATAGAGTACGGGATTTTTGGTACTTTGCCCCCCCCATAGGAACTTCCTGAACATCTTGTCCATGTTGTGAAAAAAGGATGCTGGTATCACCACCGGTAGTGTCCTAAAGTAATATAATATCTTCGGTAGCACTAACATCTTGAGCGCAGCTATACGCCCCAGCCACGATAGTTCATAAGACGCCATATGCGTTAGGTCCTCCGTGACGGTAGATAGTAATTTAGAGAAATTGACATGGTATGTTTGGGATGTCGGAGCCACCAAAGATATACCTAAGTATGGGACTGATTTAGATGACCATTGAAAGGGATACTGAGCTTTAAGCATCCTCAGCTCCCTGGCAGATAGAAAGGTCGGCAGGCACATGGATTTAGTCACATTCAGTTTATAATAGGAGATGGCTCCAAAAGCATCTAGGTGGCGCTGCAGGCTTCGAAGGGACACCGTCGGGGAAGTCAAGGTAAGAATCACATCGTCCGCGAAGAGCCCAATTTTATGGTCCCTACCCCCCACTTTGATTCCAGAAATTCCCGGGTCGCTTCTAATGGCCTCTGCCAGAGGTTCCATTACTAGGAAGAAAATAAGTGGGGACAACGGGCACCCTTGGCGCGTACCGTTAGTGATTGCAAATTTGTCGGACAGCGCACTTGACGTAAATACCTTGGCCGAAGGTGTTGTATAAAGTGCCGAAATCGCAGAAAACATGGGTCCTTGAATCCCAAATTTAGTCAGCGTCGCCCTAAGGTACCCCCAGTGCACCCTGTCAAACGCTTTTTCAGCATCTAACGTCAGGAACACCGAGGGCATCTTTCTATTTTCCGCAATCTGCAACAGGTCTAGCATTCTTCTAGTGCCGTCTGGTGCCTGCCGACCCTTTACAAATCCCACCTGTTACGCTTTAATTAAGCTGGGGGTTACCTCTGCCAGTCGTACTGCTAGTATTTTCGCATATAGCTTGAGATCAGAATTGAGGAGGGATATGGGGCGAAAGTTTTGGGGCGCGTCGGGTGGTTTACCAGGCTTGGGAAGTGCAACAATGACTGCCTGCAGCATTTCCTCCGGGAGTGAGGAGCGCTGCACAGCCACATTAAACGTTTTACATAGGTACGGGGTTAGGGTATGCTGAAACGCTTTATAGTACTCGGCCGAGAAGCCGTCCGCTCCAGGGGATTTATTTGGGGGCAGTGAAAGTATAGCCGTCCGCACCTCCTCCTCTGTAATCGGGCGGGATTCACTTTTCATCAAGGTAGTAGTCAGAGTAGAATAGACAGGTTTTTTTTTAACTCCGCCTTCTGGGTACCAGTGTATCAGTACACATTTTCCGGCCCTAAATGAGTAATTCACCAGGCAGTGGATGTGGTGACACAATATAACCTGCAGCCGTCAGTCTGTCAGGGATGTTGTACAGCAAGTGCTCATTCCTATTCCCATGCAGCAAGTGCTCATTTTCATGCACATGTGCATGGTCAAGACCATAGAAGCCTAATTAGACATGCAAGGACAAGAATGCGCAATAGCATGAGCATGGCGCATACAAGCACACGCCCACGGGTCTTGGCATTCGGGGGCCTATTTAAACCCAAGGTCTGCCTGGCCTCAGTGCTGGATTGGCTTCAGCTCTGGTTCCTGTATTCCTAGTTCCTAAAAGTTTGCTTACCTTGTTCCTGACCCGGCTATGCCTGAAATCTCTCTGGGATCGCCCCTGCCTGTTATGTCTGCTGCTCGCTTGTGTTACCAATCTTGGCTTGCACTTCTGACCACAATTCTGCCCCTTGACTTGGTACCTCACTACCAGCACATTACTGGCTTCTGACCGGGAACTTGATCGTGACCCAGCACCTGTCTGCCGGGCTTCTGCTGTACATAGCTTATGATCAGACTACTTACTACCACTGAAAGGACTGTGTTTCCAAGCTCCATTATACTACTCTAGGTTCCTGGCACCTGCGCCCTTGCACTGACCTAGCAGTCCCTGTCTCCACTACTGGCGGTGCTTGGATGAAAATTGCACAAGAGTCCATCCTCGTCATATCGGGCTCCACAGTCAGGTACATGACACGATCATTCAGAATGACGGAAGGCTGAGATCATTCTTTAAATTTACATTTTACCCCGGTCCTGAACCAGTCATTCTTTAGGGAACAGTATCAGCGCAGGTGCAGAATGACCTTGACTTTCAGTCATTTATGTAGCGCTTACTCCCATAGGAGCCACTGGAAATTTGTCCAGGCTCTTCCCCAGTGGATTGCCCCACAGCCAGGCACAAGATCTCAGCCACACATTTCTTCAATAACCAGTCTAGAGATGTTGTAACAAAATAACCTTGCGCTTGTGGAAAATTTAGTGCATAAATTAAATTAATTAAATATAGCTGCTGCTGAAGAATTAAAGTGCTGGTGCCTTTGAAGTGATTAAAAAAAGAATTATTCAGCGCTGCTATTACTAATATTACTCAAACTAAATGTGCAAAATGGGCAGATGTGCAAACAAACTGCAATAAATTATGTCAATAATTATTTGTGCAATCAGAGGACACCCTGATTGGATGGCGAAACGCGTCTAGCGATTGGCTGAGCGTACCTTGACGTAATTTCCGGCCGGTGGAACGCACGCTGCGGAAGCAGCAAAGCACCATGCCATGCTCGGTCTGCTTATCATAGATTAATTGTAAGTAGGTTTCTTTATTAAATAAATCGGCATTTATTACATACTTCACTATGGGCGGCATCTTATTTTTCATGAGGGCACTCGAGATATAAGAATGGCTACCCATAAGAATCTCTCCCATTGAATGAATACCAAAGACTGTGTCTACTAAGGAGCTGCAACCACATAGAAAGATACTTGTACACTGCCTATCCTTTAACGTCTTGTGGTAAGTAAGGAACCACAGGGGGAGCACCCGACACTTTATATTGAGTGGAGCACAACAGCACTTTTATCAGCTTGGCACAGACACTTTTTTTCATGTTTTAAACATGCACTATATGGACACTTTTTCTGCATATGGACATATATTTTATTGATGAATTATTTTATTTTTTGGATTGATTGCACAAAGAATTATTGACATCATTTATTGCAGTTTGTTTGCACATCTGCCCATTTTGCACATTCAGTTTGAGCAATATTAGTAATAGCAGCGCTGAATAACTCTTTCTTTAGTCTAGAGATGTTGTTTTTATTTTTGGAGAACTTGGATAGGGTTGAGGGAATTGAGTGGGATACTTCAAAAACAGGAACTACATTCAGATTGAGGACAGTGATCTCCTTTCTATAAGGCTGAGGCAGGAGTCCTTACATATAACAAACTGTGGACTTGGCTGTGTAATAGAAGCAGTTAGCAGAACACACGCTTCTTTCTTTAGAGCAATAAGAGCATAGTCCCTTCACAAGGAGTTAGAAAGACTAAAGCCTCGTACACAAGCACCGATTGTTGGCCGTAAATTTTCGGCCAACGTCCGATCGGCCAATTGTCGGCTTGTTAGTATGATGCTTCCGACAACTGACTGCGACTTTTCGGCCAAACAAAATCTGGTGTGCATGCTATAAAATTTTTGTTGGCCGTCAACAGAACGGCCGATTGTTCGTCAGTCAGTACAGATTTCGGCAGACAAAAATGTGATGAGCAAGACTGGGCATGCTCAGAGAAGACAAAAACACGGAAAGTAAACCAGAACATGACATCACTTCTGAAGTTGGTTTCTGTCGGCCAACAAAAGTCCAGTGCAAGTCTAGAGCACATTTCAACCAACACAACAACACTGGACAAAAGACAGCCGATCGGTCGGCCAACAATCGGTGCGTGTGTATGAGGCTTAAGCTCTTTAGGACACAAGCCAATCTCTCATTTAGCAAACACACAGCTGACTCTAGTACAAGAGGGGTGGCAGCACACCAAAAGTCTCTAAGATCTCTTACAGCAGGCTGTACTCACAAAATATCCAGGGAATGCGTGTTTCCTCCTTCCAACTTCTAAAAAAACACTTTCCTCCAGTAATACCAGATTAGATCTTCAGCAGACAGCCCCTCAGTCATCTCTCCTTAGCTTTAGCATACAAGCCCTAAGGTCTGAAACCTCACGAACAGCAAGCACATGGCAGCACTGCCCTGGAGGGCAGCAAGCTCTCCAGGCTGGACTGATCCTCTTCAGGAAAAGACCCAGAGCTCAGTGTCCTACAGAATATATACAGACTCCAAGTAGCCTTCAGGGCCCTCACAGCTCTCTGGAAAGCAGAGGGAGCAAGCAGACTAGCAGCAGCTGAAAACCCTGAACCAACCTAATTAATCAGCCACACTGGTGACAGTGAGGCAAGCTACATTTACCTAACAAAAACACACACAGCTTCACAGAACACAGTAAGCCAGCACTAAATCGAACTCAGTGTCGGTTCACACTGACGCGGCTTCAAAGTCCCATGATTTTGAAGCCAACATCCCTGCTGTATTTCATCGTGGCTTGCATACGACTCCTTTCACAGAAGTCACTGCAAGTTGTGTTGAAGTCGCCCTAAAGTAGTGCAGGAACCTTTCTCTTAGTCAAAGTGACTTTAGTCAATGGATTAGAATGGTTCCATTGCTGTTAATAGGGTGCGACTTTGTTGCATGACAATTTGTGGGAGTGTAAAGCAGGGCTAATCCTAGCACCTTTCTAGGAGAGTGCTACATTTAAAATGGCTGAAGAACAAGGTAATTCTGTGCCGTGGCCACTGCCCAGTAAATAATAATATTTGGAACAAGGAAGGAAATATAACCATAGAGCTACTAGACAACAACAGCAATGCAAGGCAATGTCCATTTCCAAGTTATGCATGTAGATACCAGTGGCGGCTGGTGCTCCATGGGCTGGGGGGAGCCTCCACGCCCCCCTTCCCCAGATCACATCAGCCCGCACACCTAACCCCCTCCCCCCTCTGGTCGCTGGCTCACTCACCCTGGGCAGGCAGCGGCGGCGGCCTCCCCCTCAGTCTCCTCCGTGGGCTTCCCCTGCATCTCCTCCCTCCTCCTACTCCTTGGCCAATAGCATGGCTTCTCCTTTCAGCCAATTAGGAACGGGTCTCGAGGCCCGCTTCCTGATTGGCCAGGAGGAGAATCAGTGTGGGAATAGTGAATATTTATTCGCTATTGTCACACAACTGGGTGGGCTCAGGGCGCAGTGCTCTGCGCCCTGAGTCCACCCTTTTTTGGAGCCTATTAGAGTCTCTGGCTCTAATCACATACTTAAAAAAAAAAAAAAAACCCCATTGGAATCCATGCGTCCGGCGCCCTGCATGTGGACGCATGGAAGGGGGGGGGGGCGGAGCCCCTGCGTCCCCCATGGACGGGCCGCCAACTGGTAGACAACATATATATTTACATGCATAAAATATGGTCAAAATCAGACAACAGACATTTTCTTCTTTAGGTTCAGGCTGCTCAGTGCTATGGGGTAAAACTGACCCTAATGCAGCTGCGTACTGAAGGCCCTATTGCCTGCAAAACTGCTCTGTTCAGGTCCATATAAAACTGTACCCGGTACAGGTCTGAACGCAGCGTCTTGCACTCCCATGTGAATAAGCCCTAAGGGTCTGTGTCTTTGGGCTTGTCTTGATAGCATCAGCTTGGGATGCTTCTGAGATTAGAATTTATTGATGGCGCAGCTGACCTGCTTCAATTGGGCTTTCCATTCCCATAGACTTGTATAAGCTGCTCTCTTTCCTTTTTCACTTTCTCTGCAATAAAACAACCTGGCAGGTAGATTTATTAATGTTTTATTGCAGTAGCTGTGTCATAGCGATCTGAACTACAGGGAGGAGAAATTACTGGCAATATCCTGCACTGTTTTCAGAAAAATAGCTTTGTGCAGAATTTTTCGTAGTGCCAACTAAGCACCAACTAGAAATAGTGCTGTGTCAGCTTTAACTGTAATTAGATGAATGTGGAGGTGAAATATTTCCTCCACAGAGACCGTTATCTTCTTTACAACCAATGTTTGCCTTTTGCCATCTGTAACACTTGCCTTAAATATTTTACTGGAGGTTCATAAAACAATAATTTATAGAATCATTATAAACATGGTGGATAGAATTACCCCTTCCAGCATCCAAAAAAATGAACATACTGCATAGGATGACACAGGTTTTTGCTGTTGCTGGAAAAAATAAAGGGGCTGACGTGCCAAAGTTACATAGTAGTTGAGATTGAATAAACATGACACCAGTCCATCCAGTTCAACCTTTTCCCTATAACCCTGAATGTTATGATCTGTGAGATGCACGTCCAAGAGTCTATTAAAAGTATCCATACTCCCTGCAGCTACCACCATATGTGGAAGAGAATTCCACATTCTCACCGCCCTTACAGTGAAGAACCCCTTACGCAGCATAAGGTTAAACCACCTCTCCTCTATTCTCATTGTGTGGCCACGTGTCTTCTTGCACTGCTTGGGACTAAATCGTTTTCTACCTATGCTAGGATTGCCATTGATGTATTTGTAGATCGCTATCATGTCCCCTCTCAGGCGTCTCCTCTTCAAGGAGAATAAATTAAGCGCTTGTAATCGCTCCTCATAATTAAGGTCCTCCATTCCCCTAATAAGTTTAGTTGCCCTTCTTTGGACTCTTTCCAGTTCCAGCACATCCTTTCTCAGGATAGGCGACCAGAACTGTACAGAATACTCCAGGTGTGGCCGAACCAGGGTTTTATAAAGTGGTAGGATTATAGCTTTATCTCTGGAGTATATCCCCTTCCTTATGCATGCTAATATTCTGCCGGCTTTGACAGCCGCAGCCTGACATTGCATGCTACTACTTAGTCTATCTTAGTCTATCTTCTACTAGAGCCCCCAAATCCCCAAAAGTTTGTTTTCTCGGTTTGGAAAGATAATCTATTTCCTTGTAAAATCCACATAGAGTCTCATGGCTTTTTTTTTTTTAATCTCCTTAAGTCTCAAGCAGGCTGACAGTTTAGCCCATGTGTGCCAACTCCCAGCATTTTTGGGCACCTAGACCCACTGTCAGCAGTCTATCATAATCTACAACAGGCTAAAATATGAGGGGGCTGAATGTTGTACCGAGCGTTTAGGGACAAATGCGTTCACCGTATGCTAGAAACACCGAATTCGAGTAGCACTCATCACAGTGTCCTGGTGCTGCAAATTTTAATCTATCGTAGATGTTGACTTGCTAGGCCAAAATTGGCCAAGGGAGAAAAGGAAAAAGCAAAAGATGGGAAAAGGGAGTGGGGCAAGCAGGATTTTCTTGGTACTGTCAAAAAACATAGACAGTTAAACAAAATTAAAAGTCTTTTTTACAAATCGTATAACAGGAAAAATATGACAATCAATAGTACGTTACAAATCCGTAAAAACTGGTCAGTTCAAGAGGCTCAATTGCGAGGACATTGTTTTACCCGTGTTGTAATTGTAGCCTGGTCGCAAGGCTGGTGTTGTTCAGACTGTTCCTTCTGTCATTAAAGTTTCTACACAGTACTGACTTGTTGAATTATGGGAGATGTAGTTCTGGTAGGGGTAAGGACCATGGATTGCCTGTGTGAATGAACTCTTCTCCCAGGGAGCAGTGGGACTCGCAGAGCTTGTTGAGAGTGTCTTTATAAAGGGGGCGAGACCAAGGTTCGCTCTCTTGCCTCGAGGACAGCGTGCTATGAGGAGGGAAAGAGCTGCTGCGGAGCGCAGAAAAGGATAGGCCAGGGGCCTAGCGGACAAACACCGGGGACGGTGTGCGGAAGGATCTCGGTAGTCGACCAAGTGGAGGGACTCCCTGAGAGGCCGTGAGTGTCGCTAAAGGGAGCGGGAAACTGCTGGAGTGGGCTGTGGAATACAGAGTTCGTCACCTTGGGTGAGAGAAATCCAATCTAGTGTATCTACTGTACTACTAGACTGAGCCGGGGCGGGTCTGCAGAGCAGTTCTAGCGGAAGGCCACATTAGTTCTAACGGTCGCCACAGGAAACTGCAGCCTTGGACAGTGCTTGGTGAACCAGAAGGCCTCGCTCTCCTTTTCAGTTTTAGATTGACTACCAGTTGTGGAGTACAGAGGTACAGAGACCTATCTTCTCCCTTTTAGTTTGGATTACAATTAATAGTTATTCCTGTGGTGGATTACAGTAAATTAATCACCTCGACTGTGGATTACAAATACTTTCTCTGGATTGGTTGAGGACACCTTTGCCGGCGAAGACTAGCAAGGCCTTGCTCATCCAGGAGACACTTGCAATCTAATGTAAAGGGGGCCCCCTATAGAATACAGAGTGCACTCTGATAGATAGCTTAGTGCCAGTATATTAGAGCTGCTGAGAGGTTATTAATAACTGGAGTTACCTTTTATTACTGTTAAGCATTGATTTGTGGTCACTCTCGCATTACACTGGAGGAATAGTGTATTTACAGATCCCCAAAATATTAATCCTCCATCATATATCAATATATATATGTCAGGATTGCTCTTTTTGATCTTGAGTGCTGAACCTTATCCAGTTCCAGGTTGAGGATTCAGGATCTATCTTGTTCTTAATGTTCCTGAGTTTACCATTTTATTGAAACTATTTGTGCATTCAACTAAACACAAGCTAAAGATAAGTAAAGCTGATTCTTTACTGCAAACTCTAGTAGTGTTTTATCATTTACAATGACAGAACCTATAGTGTCAAGTGGGTTGGATGACATTCAGGGCACAGGAAGTGAGGAGGATGTCTGTTTACTTAGCCACTCAGACATCCTCCTCACTTCCTGTGCCCTGAATGTCATTACAGAAGAGACAGAGAAGGCAAGAAAGGAGGAGGAGTGGCCCTGTATGTGAAAGATAGCATTAAATCTAACCTAATACAAGTTGGTGAAGCCAACATAGAGTCAGTTTGGGTTACGTTGCAGTTTGCTAATCATGCAGTAACTCGTGTAGGTGTGATATATAGACCACCTGGTCAAGTCAAAGAACTAGATGATCTACTAGTTGAAGAAATAGCTAAAATGACAATGAAAGGAGAAGTTATCATTATGGGAGATTTCAATCTTCCAGATATAAACTGGAAAACCAAAATAGCAAGTTCTACCAGGAGTACAGATATTCTAAACTCCCTACTGGGGTTGTCTCTGCAACAAGTGGTTGAGGAGCCAACCCGGAGGGAGGCCATTTTGGATCTGGTATTCACAAATGGGGATTCGGTATATGATGTCATTGTAGGCGAAACCTTGGGATCCAGTGATCACCAGTCAGTGTGGTTTAATATAAGAACTATGAAAGAGTCACACCACACAAAAACAAAAGTTTTAGATTTTAGAAAAACAGACTTTTCAAAAATGAAATTAGTCATAAATGAGTCCTTATCAGACTGGTACGGATTACATGGAGTCCAGGAGAAATGGGACTACTTAAAAGGTGCATTATTGAAGGCAACAGGAAATTGCATTAGACTTGTCAGTAAAAGCAAAAAAAGGAAGAGACCACTGTGGTACTCAGCAGAAGTGGCCCAAATCATTAAAAATAAAAAGCTAGCATTTTGTAATTATAAAAAAACCCAGAGCAATGAAGATAAGGAAATCTACAAGATTAGGCAGAAAGAGGCCAAGCAAGTTATAAGAACTTCTAAAGCGCAGGCAGAAGAAAAACTAGCTCAGTCTATGAAAAAGGGGGATAAGACATTCTTCAGATATATAAATGAAAAAAGGAAATTAAAACAAGGAATAACTAAATTAAAAACAAAGGACGGAAGGTATGTAGAAGAGAATAAAGGGCTAGCCGACTGCCTTAATGAATACTTCTGTTCAGTTTTTACAGAAGAAAAAGGAGAAGGGCCTCCACTTGAAAGGATGACTAATGAATCGTTTGATGCATGTGTCTTTACAGAGGAAGACGTTCTAAGATTGCTGTCTAAAGTGAAGACAAATAAGTCACAGGGTCCTGATGAGATACACCCAAAATTATTAAAAGAGCTTAGTGGTGAGCTGGCAAAACCATTAACAGATTTATTTAACCAATCATTAGTAACAGGAGTCGTCCCGGAAGATTGGAAATTGGCAAATGTCGTGCCCATTCACAAGAAAGGTAGTAGGGAGGAATCGAGCAACTATAGACCAGTGAGTCTGACATCAATAGTAGGCAAATTATTGGAAACCCTATTAAAGGATAGGATTGTGGAACATCTTAAATCCCATGGATTGCAAGATGAAAAACAACATGGGTTTACTTCAGGGAGATCATGTCAAACAAATCTTATAGATTTTTTTGACTGGGTGACTAAAATAATAGACGGTGGAGGTGCAGTAGACATTGCATATCTAGATTTTAGTAAGGCTTTTGACACTGTCCCACATAGAAGACTTATCAATAAACTGCAGTCATTGAGCATGGACTCCCATATTGTTGAGTGGATTAGGCAGTGGCTGAGTGACAGACAACAGAGGGTTGTAGTCAATGGAGAACATTCAGAACAAGGTCATGTTACCAGTGGGGTACCTCAGGGATCTGTACTGGGACCAATTTTGTTTAATATCTTCATAACTGATATTGCAAAAGGCCTCGATGGTAAGGTTTGTCTTTTTGCTGATGACACAAAGATATGTAACAGGGTTGATGTTCCTGGAGGGAAATGCCAAATGGAAAAGGATTTAGGAAAACTAGAAGAATGGTCAGAACTCTGGCAACTGAAATTTAATGTGGATAAGTGCAAGATAATGCACCTGGGACGTAAAAACCCAAGGGCAGAATATAGAATATTTGACACAGTCCTGACCTCAGTATCTGAGGAAAGGGATTTAGGAGTAATTATTTCAGAAGACTTAAAGGTGGGAAGACAATGTAATAGAGCAGCACGAAATGCCAGCAGAATGCTTGGATGTATAGGGAGAGGTATAAGCAGTAGAAAGAGAGAAGTGCTTATGCCACTGTACAGAACACTGGTGAGACCTCACTTGGAGTATTGTGCGCAGTACTGGAGGCCATATCTCCAGAAGGATATAGATACTCTAGAGAGAGTTCAGAGAAGAGCTACTAAACTAGTACATGGATTGCAGGAAAAAACTTACCAGGAAAGGTTAAAGGACCTTAACATGTATAACTTGGAAGAAAGAAGAGACAGAGGGGATATGATAGAAACTTTTAAATACATAAAGGGAATCAACTCGGTAAAGGAGGAGAGCATATTTAAAAGAAGAAAAACTACCACAAGAGGACACAGTTTTAAATTAGAGGGGCAAAGGTTTTAAAGTAATATGAGGAAGTATTACTTTACTGAGAGAGTAGTGGATGCATGGAATAACCTTCCTGCAGAAGTGGTAGCTGCAAATACAGTGAAGGAATTTAAGCATGCATGGGATAGGCATAAGGCTATCCTTCATATAAGATAGGGCCAGGGACTATTCATAGGATTCAGATATATTGGGCAGACTAGATGGGCCAAATGGTTCTTATCTGCCGACACATTCTATGTTTCTATGTTTCTATGTTTCACTCCACAGGGGGCAGGGCTACATAACAATACAACATGTCATGTTCAAGCCTGCAGTTGACCCACACTCGACATGTTTCATGGACGAAGCCGCTTCTTCAGCAGTTCAAGAACATAAAAGGACCAGAGTCCTGCAAGGACAAAATATATATAAGTCTACAGTATACAAACAATAACAAATTGGTACAATTATTTTGTTAAAAATTGCTTGGTAACTGTGGAGAACCACAAATGCTCACCCTGAACATCAAACCCACCAAAGATGGAATTTCAAGGGGCTGCCAATTAAACCTTCCCCTCTCTTAGATGTTGATAGGTTGCTGACATTGGGGCTGGGTGCTGCACCTGTGCCTCCCGGGTGGCCAAAAATACACAAATGGACTCAACGTCTAACGTCCAATGTGCATGTATCCTTGAAAATATTGTTAAATGCCTTTTTCTCTAAATATGTTGGTTGCTTCCCTCATACTACAGTGCTTTTGCTGGCATAGTTGAGTGACAACCGTACCCCTTTGGTTGGGCTGATGTCTATTAGTGTATTTATCATTGATCAAAGGGAAGTTTACCCATTTTAGACCAACATTTGATTTTCTACATTCACTCTATCACAATGGTATTCCACTATTTTCAGACAGAATTTACCAAAAAGGTAACTCCAGCTATTAATAACCTCTCAGCAGCTCTAATATACTGGCATTAAGCTATCTATCAGAGTGCACTCTGTATCCTATAGGGGGCCCCTTTTACATTAGATTGCAAGTGTTTCCTGGATGAGCAAGGCCTTGCTAGTCTTCGCCGGCAAAGGTGTCCTCCACCAATCCAGAGAAAGTATTTGTAATCCACAGTAGAGGTGATTAATTTACTTTAATCCACCACATGAATAACTATTAATTGTAATCCAAACAAAAAGGGAGAAGATAGGTCTCTGTACTCCACAATTGGTAGTCAATCTAAAACTGAAAAGGAGAGCGAGGCCTTCTGGTTCACCAAGCATTATCCAAGGCTGCAGTGTCCTGTGGCGACCATTAGAACTAATGTGGCCTTCCGCTAGAACTGCTCTGCAGACCCGCCCCGACTCAGTCTAGTGCATACAGTTGGCATCCCTTGTTTGTGCTGGGAGCACATTTAATTGGCAGCCCCAGCACAGTGACCACACTGTCACCGACAGCTCCCAGCCACTGTTTATGATTGGGAGCCAGTGGGGCAGCCTCCAGAACACATGGTTACTGTAACAGTCAATCATAGTCAGTAATAGGCACAGATCTTCTCCAAAGTACAGACCTTAGTAAAGAACACCAAGGTACATTTAAAATTAAAAAACACTACTCTCTACTAGGGTTAAGGCCCTTCTCTAAAGGGGGATCTATAGGGGACCCATCTCTAAAGGGGGATCTATGGGGACCCTTCTCTAAAGGGAGATCTATGGGGACCCTGCCCTAAAGGGGAATCTTTGGGGACCCTGCCCTAAAGGGGATCTATTCCATAGATCCCCCTTTAGAGCAGGGTCTTAACAGATCCCCCCTTAGAGCAGGGTCCCAATAGATCCCCTTTTAGAGCAGGGTCTCCATAGATCCCCCTTTAGAGCAGGCCAGGGTCCCCAAAGATCCCCCCTTTTAGAGCAGGCCAGGGTCCCCATAGATCCCCCTTTTATAGCAGGGTCCCCATAGATCCCTATTTTATTGCAGGGTCCCCATCCATCCACCTTTAAAGAAGGGTGCCCCATAGATCCTCTTTAGAGCAGGCCAGGGTCCCCATAGATCTCTCTTTAGAGAAGGGTCCCCATATACCCCCCTTTAGAGAAGGATCCTCATAGATTCTATGGGAACCCTTCTCTAATGGGGGATCTTTTGGGAACCTGCTCTAAAGGGGGTTCTATGGGGACCCTTCTTTAGAAGGGGATCTATGGGGACCTTGGCCTGCTCTAAAAGGGGATCTATGAGGAACCCAGCACTAAAGAGGGATTTATGGGGACCCTGCTCTAAAGGGGGATCTATGGCATAGATCCCTCTTTTGGAGCAGGGCCCCCATAGATCCCCCTTTAGAGCAGAGTCCCCATAGATCCCCCCTTAGAGAAAGCCAAGCCAGGGTCCTCATAGATCCCTCTTTAGAGGCCTGGGGGCGGGGCAACACAAGCAGCAACACCTGATTGTTTGATAGGACGCCAGTGGTCCTACCAACCAGCGGGCAGCAGCGAGGGAGGTGGATCAGTGGATGCTGGCTGTGACACCGCCGCGGACCCTGCAAGGACCGCGTACCGACACCTTGCCGATCGCTGATCATAGTGATCACATGACTGGGAAGACTTTTTAGGGACTTGTTTACATGGGCGTACTTAAGACTACACCTGTGCGAAGGCCCGTGTTTACCCACACAGGATGCACAGGTGTGCCATGCATCCGCATGCAGGCAGTCCTATTAGTTTCAAATGGAATGCAGGTGCTACATGGACACAGCCGTTGCTCCCAGTTTGACATTGGTATAGGTTTGTGTCCCTGAATGCAGACAGTGTGAGTTTGGGGGGCACTCACATCTACATGGAGGTTAAATTGGAAATAGCGGCTGTGTGCAGTCTCTGCATCCCAATTGACATAAATGGGACTGCCTACACGCGGATGCACAGAACACCTCTGCATCCCATGTGGGCAAGCACGGCCCTTTGCATGAGGTGTATACGTACGTATGAACGAGGCCTAATGCTTTGGATTGGGCTCCCACCATCAGATAAATGAAACAGGACTAACTCAACATCTGTTCTTCCATGGGGAACTCTGCGCACACCTAACCGATATAAAGAGAAGGAACACAGAAAAGGTCGCCGTCTTAAAATTAAAAAAACACTCATGCAGACTTTTTACTTATCTTTGATGAGTAACATGGGCTTTGATTTTGTTTGCATTCGCAGGCAAATTCAATTTAAAAAGTTGATTGCTACCAAATTATAACTCATTAGTATGCTAATATCATGATTCCTAACAAGTCCTCCAATTAAAAACTTCCCTCTCACAAGTGCCTGAAATTATTTTGATGTGCGCTGTACAGAAAAAGACGCATTTCCCAAAGTAAGGTAAACCTGAGATGAAAACAAGAAAAGTCTAATTGGGGAACAGATGGTGCAGCAGACACAGGACAGATGTACTAGCTAGGGATCCAAATCCGAGGAGCTCTGTACTTTAGGATCACTGTGATTGGTCATAGAGAGACCAATCACATGGTATAAACTGTGTAATGTTTACATCTGTGAGCCCACCCCTTCCTCTTTTACCGGAGGAAGAGGAGGAAACAGGAACTGAGGCATCCTGTACAGATCCCAGCAGCAATATATACAAGAAAAGTTTAACCCTTTCACCCCCCCCTCCCCCCATACACAAAATCTCCATGCTGTCTCTTCAATAACCAGTATATTATAATTTATATAGCACCAACAGTTTGTGCAACACTTTACAACATAAAAGTAGACAGTACAAGTACAATGCAATCAAATTGGTTGTTAAGATAGAAGTTTTTTTTTATTTGAATGCATTCTATGCATTAAAGCGGAGTTCCACTCATTTTTGTTAACCACTTTAAGACCGGAAGATTTGACCCCCCTTCCTGACCAGGCCCTATTTTGCGATTCGGCACTGTGTTAATTTAACGGACAATTTAGCGGTCGCACGACGCTGTACCCAAATAAAATTGATGTCCTTTTTTTCCCCCCGCAAATAGAGCTTTCTTTTGGTGGTATTTGATTACCTGTGCGATTTTTATTTTTTGCGCTATAAACAAAAAAATAGCGTCAATTTTGAAAAAAAAACAAAAACAATATTTTTCACATTCTGATATATAACATTCCCAAAAAAATATTTAAAAATCACAATTTTTTAACATTTTAGGGCAATTTGTTTTCTGCTACATATTTTGGTAAATAAAATCGCAATAAGCGTATTTTGATTGGTTTGCACAAAAGTTATCGCGTTCACTAACTACGGGAAAGATTTATGTCATTTTTATTGTTTTTTTTACTAGTAATGGCGGCGATCTGCGATTTTTTGCGGGACTGCGGCAGACAGATCGGACCCCTAACTGACATTTTTTACACTTTTGGGGGGACCAGTGACATTACTACAGTAATCAGTGCACTTTTACTGTAGTAATCCATTGGCAGGGAAGGGGTTAACTCTAGGGGGGTGATCAAAGGGTTAAATGTATGCCTCATGCTTACTGACATGTGTGGGGGGAGGGAGTTCTGTGACGCAGACAGAGATCGCAGGTTCAGTTATGCTGAATCCTGTGATCTCCTCCTGTCTGTCACTGAGAAGATCCGCCTGCTTTGTTTACAAAAGCAGGCAGGTCTTCTCACACTTTCTCCGACGATCAGGGAAGAGAGGCGTCTCTCCTCCTCTAGCCCGACTCCCGCTGTGTCTGTGTCTACGTTGCTGGACCCAGGGGAGCCGCACTGCCGCAGTAGGATTATGTCGGCAGTCGGCAAGTGGTTAAAAACAGAAAGTGTATCTGCTGACTTTTAATAAACACACACTAACCTGTCCCAGGATCCAGCGATTCTGCCGCCCGAAGCCTCGATCCTCTCCCTCTCTTCTCGGCGGCGCCGGCATCTCTAGTGTGGGCACCCGGCTGTGACAGCTTTCGGCTTCACAGTCCGGTGTGCACTGCGCATGCGCGAGTTGCGCTGCGCGTTGTGAATGGCCCGGGCAATCTTCTGGGACCTGGGACGTGACCCAGAAGATTGCAGGGAGAGAGGGGGAGACGAGAACTACCGCTCGAGCTGCCTTGGCGGCCGAGCGAAAGTGGGAGCGGGTACCTGTCAAATCTAGGTACCAAACCCCCCCCCCCACCCCAAAAAAATGACATGCTAAATGTGGCATGTCAGGGGGTCAGGAGTATTTAAAGCGGAAGTTCCACTTTTGGGTGGAACTCCGCTTTAAGGTTAAAAAAACCTTCTGTGGTCTGCTCTTCCCCCCTTATACTTACCTGAGCCTGATCTTGATCCAGCAATGTGCATTAGAGCAGCAGCTCTCTCCTTTCCTCATTGGTTCAGAGACATTGGCTCCTGTTGCTGTCAATCAAAGCAAGTGAGGAGGTGATAGTGGTAAACTGGACAATAAAGAGGGTTAATTTCCCTAACAGGGACACAGACAACACCAAATTCCTGACAAATGTTCTAATCCCTCTCCAGTCTATCCAAAACTAAAAAAAAAAAAAGGTTTTCCTTTTAGCTATACTTTTTTTTTTCCTTTTTGCAACCTGGAAGAGAAAGACATAGTGAGCTAGTATGCACCGCATACTAGCTCATTATGAAATACTTACCTTAGAACGAGCCCCCGCCACGCCGTCCGCTTACCTGTATGACGGGCGACATGTCCAGTCGCCCGTATTCCGGGATCGCGGCATCCGGCCATCTGATTGGCCGGAGCCGCGGTGACGTCACTCCCGCGCACGCGCGGGGGAGCCAACGGTCACGGCACGGGGCTCTGAAGAAACGGCACCAGCGGCCGTTCCTTCAGAGCGCATGCGCCAGTGACGTCACTGGCTGCATGTAAGGTAAATATCTCCTAAACGGTACATGTTTAGGAGATATTTACAGTACCTATAGGTAAGCCTTATCATAGGCTTACCTATCGGTACAACTTGCAGAGGAGGGTTTACTTCCTCTTTAAGTAAATCAGCCCAAAATGATCTGTGCATTTTCAATAGAAATCCGACTCCAGTGGGTAGCTTTTCCCTTTGCACCCCGTTTTATTTTAGAATGTTCCATTTAGCTGCAATCCTCCTTTATGATTTCCGGCTCTGGAAATTGGTGGCGTCCTTTTTGGACAAATATTCTTGCACATCATATTTTCTTTTGACATTAATTTTTTTTTTTTTGCTAGATGCGGAGTGACCCTGTGTGCTGTCCCAGATGACCTTCATTACGGCGAGGAAATAGTGCTCCGAGTCAGACGGGAATTTTTCAAGGCTCTGATACAAACTCCATGAGCGGTTAAAACATGCAGTTCTTCTTTATGTCTGAAAGTATGGAGAATATTTTTAGCAAGGCTTTCACCGACTTGTCAAAACATTTCTGGGACGGAGCTCATTTCCAGCATGCCAACCACTCCTGCCTTTTACTGGTGTAATTATAGGAGGACAGTTAAGTGCTCCTAATATAAGAAAATCATATAAAAAGTAACTTGATGGAAATGTTTGTTAGCCGGACAAAAAAGATATTAAGCAGCTAAACTTTATTTCATCTCTTTGCATGTTAAAGATGTCTGCAGAATATATTTAGTAATGGTGTGGTTTGAAGTCTTTGTTTCTGTGTCATGTGTTCTCTTGTGGAGATGGATTCATGCCTGCTCTTTGAAGATGAATACATGCCCGCTTCATGAAGGCAGATCCATGCCTGCTCTATGAAGGCAGATCTATGCCCGCTCTAGGAAGGCAGATCCATGCCTGCTCTGTGAAGGCAGATCCATGCCTTCTCTATGAAGACGAATCAATGCCTGCTCTATGAAGACGAATCCATGCCTGCTCTATGAAGACGAATCCATGCCTGCTCTATCAAGATGAATCCATGCCTGCTCTATGAAGACGAATCCATGCCTGCTCTATGAAGGTAGATTCATGCCCGCTCTATGAAGGCAGATCCATGCCCGCTCTATGAAGGCAGATCTATGCCCGCTCTATGAAGACGAATCCATACCTGCTCTATGAAGATTAATCCATGCCTGCTCTATGAAGGAAGATACATGCCCGCTCTATGAAGACGAATCCATGCCTGCTCTATGAAGGCAGATCCATGCTTGCTCTATGAAGACGAATCCATGCTTGCTCTATGAAGGCAGATCCATGCTTGCTCTATGAAGACGAATCCATGCTTGCTCTATAAAGGCAGATCCATGCCCGCTCTATGAAGACAAATCCATGCCGCTCTATGAAGGCAGATCCATGCCAGCTCTATGAAGGCAGATCCATGCCCGCTCTATGAAGGCAGATCCATGCCTGCTCTATGAAGGCAGATCCATGCCCGCTCTATGAAGGCAGATCTATGCCTGCTCTATGAAGACGAATCCATGCCTGCTCTATGAAGATTAATCCATGCCTGCTCTATGAAGGAAGATCCATGCCTGCTCTACGAAGATTAATCCATGCCTGCTCTATGAAGGAAGATACATGCCCGCTCTATGAAGACGAATCCATGCCTGCTCTATGAAGGCAGATCCATGCTTGCTCTATGAAGAAGAATCCATGCTTGCTCTATGAAGGCAGATCCATGCCCGCTCTATGAAGACAAATCCATGCCTACTCTATGAAGGCAGATCCATGCCCGCTCTATGAAGGCAGATCAATGCCTGCTCTATGAAGGCAGATCAATGCCTGCTCTATCGAGGCAGATCCATGCCCGCTCTATGAAGGCACATCTATGCCCGCTCTATGAAGATGAATCCATGCCTGCTCTATGAAGGCAGATCCATGCTTGCTCTATGAAGGCAGATCCATGCTTGCTCTATGAAGACGAATCCATGCTTGCTCTATAAAGGCAGATCCATGCCCGCTCTATGAAGACAAATCCATGCCCGCTCTATGAAGGCAGATCCATGCCAGCTCTATGAAGGCAGATCCATGCCCGCTCTATGAAGGCAGATCCATGCCTACTCTATGAAGGCAGATTCATGCCCGCTCTATGAAGGCAGATCTATGCCTGCTCTATGAAGACAAATCCATGCCTGCTCTATGAAGATTAATCCATGCCTGCTCTATGAAGGAAGATCCATGCCTGCTCTACGAAGATTAATCCATGCCTGCTCTATAAAGGAAGATACATGCCCGCTCTATGAAGACGAATCCATGCCTGCTCTATGAAGGCAGATCCATGCTTGCTCTATGAAGAAGAATCCATGCTTGCTCTATGAAGGCAGATCCATGCCCGCTCTATGAAGTCAAATCCATGCCCGCTCTATGAAGGCAGATCCATGCCTGCTCTATGAAGGCAGATCCATGCCTGCTCTATGAAGGCAGATCAATGCCTGCTCTATCGAGGCAGATCCATGCCCGCTCTATGAAGGCACATCTATGCCCGCTCTATGAAGATGAATCCATGCCTGCTCTATGAAGGCAGATCCATGCCCGCTCTATGAAGGCAAATCCATGCTTACTCTATGAAGACGTATCCATGCCTGCTCTATGAAGGCAGATCAATGCCCGCTCTATCAAGGCAGATCCATGCCCGCTCTATGAAGACAAATCCATGCCTACTCTATATAGGCAGATCCATGCCCGCTCTATGAAGGCATCCCCCTAACATCCCAGCATACATCCTCTAACATCCCAGCATACCTCCTCTAACATCCCAGCATACAGCCCCTAAAATCCCAGCATACATCCCCCGAACATCCCAGCATACATCCCCCTAACATCTCAGCATACAGCCCCCTAACATCCCAGCATACATCCCCCTAACATCCCAGCATACATCCCCCTAACATCCCAGCATACATCCTCCTAACATCCCAGCATACATCCTCTAACATCCCAGCATACATCCCCCTAACATCCCAGCATACATCCCCCTAACATCCCAGCATACATTCCTCTAACATCCCAGCATACATCCCCCTAACATCCCAGCATACATCCTCCTAACATCCCAGCATACATCCTCTAACATCCCAGCATACATCCTCTAACATCCCAGCATACATCCCCCTAACATCCCAGCATACATCCTCTAACATCCCAGCATACATCCTCTAACATCCCAGCATACATCCCCCTAACATCCCAGCATACCTCCTCTAACATCCCAACATACACCCCCCTAACATCCCAGCATACATCCCCCTAATGGCTCAGCATACATCCCCCTAACATGCCAGTATACATCCCCTTAACATCCCAGCATACATCCCCCTAACATTCCAGTATACATCCCCCTAACATCCCAACATACATCCCCCTAATCTCCCAGCATACATCCCCCTAACATCCCAGCATACATCCCCCTAACATCCCAGCATACATCCCCCTAACATCCCAGCATACATCCCCCTAATCCCCCAGCATACATCCCCCTAACATCCCAGCATACATCCTCTAACATCCCAGCATACATCCCCCTAACATCCCAGCATACATCCTCCTAACATCCCAGCATACATCCCCCCTAACATCCCAGCATACATCCCTCTAACATCCCAGCATACATCCTCTAACATCCCAGCATACAGCCCCCTAACATCCCAGCATACATCCCCCTAACATCCCAGCATACATCCCCCTAACATCCCAGCATACATCCCCCTAATCTCCCAACATACATCCCCCTAACATCCCAGCATACACCCCCCTAATCTCCCAGCATACATCCCCCTAACATTCCAGTATACATCCCCCTAACATCCCAGCATACATCCACCTAACATCCCAGCATACATCCCCCCTAACATCCCAGCATATATCCTCCTAACATCCCAGCATACATCCTCTAACATCCCAGCATACATCCCCCTAACATCCCAGCATACCTCCTCTAACATCCCAGCATACACCCCCCTAACATCCCAGCATACATCCCCCTAACGGCTCAGCATACATCCCCCTAACATGCCAGTATACATCCCCCTAACATCCCAGCATACATCCCCCTAACATTCCAGTATACATCCCCCTAACATCCCAGCATACATCCCCCTAATCTCCCAGCATACATCCCCCTAACATCCCAGCATACATCCCCCTAACATCCCAGCATACATCCCCCTAACATCCCAGCATACATCCCCCTAATCTCCCAGCATACATCCCCCTAACATCCCAGCATACATCCTCTAACATCCCAGCATACATCCCCCTAACATCCCAGCATACATCCCCCTAACATCCCAGCATACATCCCCCTAACATCCCAGCATACATCCCCCTAATCCCCCAGCATACATCCCCCTAACATCCCAGCATACATCCTCTAACATCCCAGCATACATCCCCCTAACATCCCAGCATACATCCTCCTAACATCCCAGCATACATCCCCCCTAACATCCCAGCATACATCCCTCTAACATCCCAGCATACATCCTCTAACATCCCAGCATACAGCCCCCTAACATCCCAGCATACATCCCCCTAACATCCCCGCATACATCCCCCTAACATCCCAGCATACATCCCCCTAATCTCCCAACATACATCCCCCTAACATCCCAGCATACACCCCCCTAATCTCCCAGCATACATCCCCCTAACATTCCAGTATACATCCCCCTAACATCCCAGCATACATCCACCTAACATCCCAGCATACATCCCCCCTAACATCCCAGCATACATCCTCCTAACATCCCAGCATACATCCTCTAACATCCCAGCATACATCCCCCTAACATCCCAGCATACCTCCTCTAACATCCCAGCATACACCCCCCTAACATCCCAGCATACATCCCCCTAACGGCTCAGCATACATCCCCCTAACATGCCAGTATACATCCCCCTAACATCCCAGCATACATCCCCCTAACATTCCAGTATACATCCCCCTAACATCCCAGCATACATCCCCCTAATCTCCCAGCATACATCCCCCTAACATCCCAGCATACATCCCCCTAACATCCCAGCATACATCCCCCTAACATCCCAGCATACATCCCCCTAATCTCCCAGCATACATCCCCCTAACATCCCAGCATACATCCTCTAACATCCCAGCATACATCCCCCTAACATCCCAGCATACATCCTCTAACATCCCAGCATACATCCCCCTAACATCCCAGCATACATCCTCCTAACATCCCAGCATACATCCCCCCTAACATCCCAGCATACATCCCTCTAACATCCCAGCATACATTCTCTAACATCCCAGCATACAGCCCCCTAACATCCCAGCATATATCCCCCTAACATCCCAGCATACATCCCCTAACATCCCAGCATACATCCCCCTAATCTCCCAACATACATCCCCCTAACATCCCAGCATACATCCCCCTAATCTCCCAGCATACATCCCCCTAACATTCCAGTATACATCCCCCTAACATCCCAGCATACATCCACCTAACATCCCAGCATACATCCTCCTAACATCCCAGCATACATCCTCTAACATCCCAGCATACATCCCCCTAACATCCCAGCATACCTCCTCTAACATCCCAGCATACACCCCCCTAACATCCCAGCATACATCCCCCTAACGGCTCAGCATACATCCCCCTAACATGCCAGTATACATCCCCCTAACATCCCAGCATACATCCCCCTAACATTCCAGTATACATCCCCCTAACATCCCAGCATACATCCCCCTAATCTCCCAGCATACATCCCCCTAACATCCCAGCATACATCCCCCTAACATCCCAGCATACATCCCCCTAACATCCCAGCATACATCCCCCTAATCTCCCAGAATACATCCCCCTAACATCCCAGCATACATCCTCTAACATCCCAGCATACATCCCCCTAACATCCCAGCATACATCCTCTAACATCCCAGCATACATCCCCCTAACATCCCAGCATACATCCTCCTAACATCCCAGCATACATCCCCCCTAACATCCCAGCATACATCCCTCTAACATCCCAGCATACATCCTCTAACATCCTAGCATACATCCCCCTAACATCCCAGCATACATCCCCCTAACATCCCAGCATACATCCCCCTAATCTCCCAACATACATCCCCCTAACATCCCAGCATACATCCCCCTAATCTCCCAGCATACATCCCCTAACATTCCAGTATACATCCCCCTAACATCCCAGCATACATCCACCTAACATCCCAGCATACATCCCCCCTAACATCCCAGCATACATCCTCCTAACATCCCAGCATACATCCTCTAACATCCCAGCATACATCCCCCTAACATCCCAGTATACATCCCCCTAACATTCCAGCATACATCCCCTAACATCCCAGCATACACCCCCCTAACATCCCAGCATACATCCTCCTAACATCCCAGCATACATCCCCTAACATCCCAGCATACACCCCCCTAACATCCCAGCATACATCCTCCTAACATCCCAGCATACATCCTCTAACATCCCAGCATACACCCCCCTAACATCCCAGCATACATCCCCCTAACATCCCAGCATACATCCCCCTAACATCCCAGCATACATCCTCTAACATCTCAGCATACAGCCCCCTAACATCCCAGCATACATCCCCCTAACATCCCAGCATACATCCCCCTAACATCCCAGCATACATACCCCTAACATCCCAGCATACATCCCCCTAACATCCCAGCATACACCCCCCTAACATCCCAGCATGTATCCCCCTAACATCCCAGCATACACCCCCCCCTAACATCCCAGCATACATCCTCCTAACATCCCAGCATACATCCCCTAACATCCCAGCATACATCCCCCTAACATCCCAGCATACATCCTCTAACATTCCAGCATACATCCTCTAACATCCCAGCATACATCCTCCTAACATCCCAGCATACATCTCCCTAACATCCCAGCATACATCCTCTAACATCCCAGCATACATCCCCCTAATCTCCCATCATACATCCCCCTAACATCCCAGCATACATCCCCCTAGCATCCCAGCATACATCCCCCTAATCTCCCAGCATACATCCCCCTAACATCCCAGCAAACATCCTCTAACATCCCAGCATACATCCCTCTAACATCCCAGCATACATCCTCCTAACATCCCAGCATACATCCCCCCTAACATCCCAGCATATATCCCCCTAACATCCCAGCATACATCCTCTAACATCCCAGCATACATCCCCCTAACATCCCAGTATACATCCCCCTAACATCCCAGCATACATCCCCCTAACATCTGTTAGTATACAAGGTTTGTATTTAATCAGCAACAACCACTGTATGTCATTGCTGTGTGCCTATTACATTGTATGACCACTAGATGGCACTGTTACATTTGTGAGTTCATGTTTTGTCTATGCCTCAAAAGAGTAATAAAGAAGAATAGTTCCTGCTCCGAAAGAAAAAGCAGCGTTCAGTGAAACAACAGACTGTCTGCCTGTACTTTGTTTAGCCCCAAAAGGTTATATCTAATAGGTTATGGGCCCAGGACATGTTACAGAAGCCCAGGATATAATACAGATTACCCCTGGATATAGCCAGATACAGTGAGCTAAAGCAAGTGAGTACAGGAGACAGCAACAGAAAGACAAACAGCAGAAATGGCTGCTGCCATCCCCCCAGCAAAGTTCTCCATTGCAAATCTGACAAATCAGAACTACCAATCTTGGAAATTCAAGATGAAAATGCTGCTTATAAGAGAAGGTACGTGGAAATGTATAAATGAATCAAGACCTGCACAGAGCACAATCTCCCTGTGCATAGATGATGATCAAATCATACATATATGTAACTGTCAGACTGCTAAAGACATGTGGGAAGAGTTACAGAAAGCACATGAAAGAGTAAATCTCAGCAATAAACTGTATTTAATCAGAAAGCTCTATCAAACTAAGCTACAGAAAGACCAGGACATGCAGGACTATATAAGACAGACCTTAGAGATGGTGGAGAGACTGAGAGGGATTGGAGAAGAGATAAAAGATTTCCATGTTGCAGCGCTGTTATTAAGTGGACTTCCTGAACGTTATGAGACACTTGTCACAGCACTAGATGCACGTCCAGATGATGATCTGACACTGGAATATGTTAAAGGCAAGCTTGTGGATGAATACAAGCGCAAAACTGAAAGCATGAGTAATGTGAGTGTGTGTTCAGAGACAGCTTTAAAGACAAAATTCCAAAATAAACACAGTAACGTGCAGCTAGAAAAGCGGGAATGCTTTGTGTGCAAGAAACCAGGACACCTAAAAGCAGATTGTAGAATCTGGAAAGCTAGAATGCAAAAACAAAGTGCATTGCAACAAGCTAAGAATGTCATAGAAACAAAGGAGTATGCATTCGGATCCAAAAATGGTGTCATCTCTGTGCAAGCATGGTGTGTGGACTCAGGTGCTACAAGTCACATGACAAATGACCGAAGTTTCTTCACTCAGCTTGATGAAAGCAAAACAGAAGGGATAACTACAGCTAATGGACAATTTATGAAATCAGTGGGAATAGGAGATGGCTTTCTATACTGTCCTATCTCTCCAGATATCACTAAAAAGATCCATATGAGGAATGTTCTGTATGTGCCAGATCTTGAAAGCAACCTTTTGTCAGTAAAGAAACTCACTAACCAAGGCAATGTAGTCACATTTCAGGGTGACAGTTGTATCATAACAAAAGGGGATTGCTTGCTTGCAAAGGCTAAAATCATAGATTACCTGTATCAGCTGAACTGCAGTGAAATGGTTAAAATAGCCAAAGAGGATAAACATTCAAACTGCATCCACACTTGGCACAGACGATTGGGACACAGAAATTCTGATACAATAAAGAAAATAGTTGAGAATAACTATGCAAGTGGTATTAAGATTATTCCATGTGATCACATAATGATTTGTACCAGCTGTATTAAAGGAAAAATGGCAAGGACACCTTTTCCCAAGCAGACCAACAGCAAATCCCAAAAACCTCTGGACTTAATACATTCAGATCTTTGTGGTCCAATGAAAACTATGACTCCAGGAAAGAAAAAAATACTTCCTGACCTTCATTGATGATTACTCCAGGTATACCACTGTATTTCTACTTCACAATAAAGATGAAGTGCCAGAGAAATTAGAAGAGTATCTCGCTCAAGTAAATAATATTTTTGGCGGAATGCCCAGAGTGCTACGAACAGATAATGGCTCAGAATATACAAGTGGTAAAACACAAGCCATTCTCAGGAAGCAGGGAATTATGTTCCAGACAACAGTTCCATATAACCCAGAGCAAAATGGAGTTGCAGAGAGAATGAACCGCACACTGTGTGAAAGTGGGAGGAGCATGCTATTTGATGCTGATATGCCAACTACATACTGGGGAGAAGCTATCACAACTGCATGTTATCTTCAAAATCGTTTGCCGGGAAAAGCAACAACAAAAACTCCATATGAACTGTGGAACAAAAGGAAACCAGATTTAAGACACATCAGAATTTTTGGAAGTAAAGCCTATGTACACATTCCAAAAGAAAAACGTACAAAATGGGATGCATGTGCAAAAGAAGGTGTGCTTGTGGGGTACAGTGAATCTCAAAAAGGATACAGGATTTTACATCAAGACACAAACAAAGTAACAGTCAGCAGAAGTGTGATTATTGATGAAAGTTCTCTGTGCTCAAAGTTTGAACAACAGACTCTCAAACTTTTCAAACTGAGAAAGAATCAACATCAGTCACTCAAGAAAATAAGGAAAGTGATACAGAAATAGAAATAACTGCAGAAGAATCAAAACCTGAAACTGAACCAGAAATACCTTCGGTCAGAAAATCAACCAGAATCAATAAAGGTGTTCCAGCTGAACGTTTATCTTACATAGCTCGCAGAGCTGTTCAAACTGAACCAGGTTCATGGAAAGAGATGCAGAAACTGCCAATGCATGAGAAACAAGTATGGTATAAAGACGCTGATGAAGAAATGACATCACTCAAAGATCTCCAGACATGGACACTTTCAGAGCTACCTCAAGGTAAACATGCCATAGGATGCAAATGGGTTTTTAAAACCAAATGTAACTTTGAAGGGAAAGTCTGTCGGTACAAAGCAAGGCTGGTTGCTAAAGGTTACTCATAGAAGTTCGGTGAGGACTATGATGCTACTTTTGCTCCAGTTGCTAAACAAAGTACTTTCAGAACACTAATGACAGTGGCTGCCATGCGTACAATGATTGTGAAACATCACGATATTAAGACAGCTTTTCTTAATAGTGATATTGAAGAAGAAAATTACATGTCATAGCCAGAAGGATATTTGAAAAAGGGACAAGAGCATCTTGTCTGCAAGTTGAATAAATCTCTTTATGGCCTTAAACAATCAGCTCGAGCATGGAACTTGAAGATTAATCAAGTTCTACTAAATGAAGGATTTACAAGAAGCAAAGCTGATCCGTGCCTATATGCTAAACAAGTAGACACTGAGTGGATGTATCTGCTAATTTATGTAGATGACCTGATCATTGCTCACAAAAACGACAATGAAATTGCAAAGTTAACAGGAGTACTCAACAAGCACTTTGAAACTATAGACCTAGGTGAAGTGACATATTATCTTGGAATTGACATCCAGCGTGAGAAAGATGGAAGTTTCCTGTTGAATCAGAGTGCAAAAATTGAATCTATTCTTCAGCAATTCAACATGACAGAGGCGAAAGGAGCAAGCACACCTATGGATACAGTCTATCCAAAGTTAGAAGGAGAAGATGATCTTCTCACATCCAATGAACAATACAGACAAGCAGTGGGGGCACTTCTCTACATTGCAACCACTACACGTCCAGACATTGCAGCCAGCATGTCTCTTCTTTGCAGGCGAGTTGATAAACCACGTCAAAGAGACTGGAATGCGATCAAAAGAGTTATGAGATATCTGAAACAGACAAAAGACTTAAATTTGAAACTATCAGCAAGTGGTGGTTTAAACCTCGTGGGATATGTGGACTCCGATTGGGCAGGTGATCACAGCACACGCAAATCCACAAGTGGTTACTTATTAAAATTGGGAGACAGTCCTATATCATGGTCCAGCAAGAAACAGATGTCAGTGGCATTGTCCTCTACAGAAGCTGAATAAATATCTGCAGCTTATGCCAGTTAAGAAGTTGTGTGGTTACAGCAATTACTCAAGGATCTTGGAGAAGCAACATCAGGACCTACCGTCTTATTTGAGGATAATCAGGCTTGCATTAAGCTTGCAACAAGTGAGAAAATTAATGGAAGAACCAAGCACATCGATGTCAGACATCATTACATTCATGACTTAGTTGATCAGAAAGTGATTGTACTTGTGTATTGTGAGTCGGAAAAAATGATTGCTGATGCTTTGACAAAGCCACTAGCTAGAACCAGATTTGTGGATCTTAGATCAGAAATGGGATTGACATAGATAGTAGTTGTTGAGTGGGGGTGTTAGCATACAAGGTTTGTATTTAATCAGCAACAACCACTGTATGTCATTGCTGTGTGCCTATTACATTGTATGACCACTAGATGGCAGTGTTACATTTGTGAGTTCATGTTTTGTCTATGCCTCAAAAGAGTAATAAAGAAGAATAGTTCCTGCTCCGAAAGAAAAAGCAGCGTTCAGTGAAACAACAGACTGTCTGCCTGTACTTTGTTTAGCCCCAAAAGGTTATATCTAATAACATCCCAGCATACACCCCCCTAACATCCCAGTATACATCCCCCTAACATCCCAGCATACATCCCCTTAACATCCCAGCATACATCCTCTAACATCCCAGCATACAGCCCCCTAACCTCCCAGCATACATCCCCCTAACATCCCAGCATACATCCCCCTAACATCCCAGTATACATCCCCCTAACATCCCAGCATACATCCCCCTAACATCCCAGCATACATCCCCCTAACATCCCAGCATACATCCCCCAACATCCCAGCATACATCCCCCTAATCTCCCAGCATACATCCCCCTAACATCCCTGCATACATCCCCCTAACATCTAACTAGGGGATATTTTGTCCTGATGGATGAGGAAATCAGAACCTTTCCTGATCCATCCTCCAACTTTACCGGAATGTCATTGTCCACCTGTGACAATTTACTTACTATTGTTATCGTGCAGAGAATCAATACCAACATGAGAATGTAATAGAGCTAATATATTACCATCATTCCAGGAAGAAAAAGGGAAGTGTGTCATTGTCTGCTGCTAAATGCACTGCGGCTAAACTCACTGCACAGTGCGCCATGGTGATGTCTGTACTCACTATATGTCTGGGGCATCATTTATCTGCCAAGACTGAGGACAGCATGTGACAGATCTGAATTTCTGTAGGGAATAGATCAAGAGAGGAAGGTAATGATGCCCTTGTAATTTATTGGGATTTTATGTGATAGACCAATACAAAGTGGCGCATAATTGTGAAGTGGAAGGAAAATGATAAATGGCTTGAAACATTTTTTACAAATTAATATGTGAAAAGTGTGGCGTGCATTTGTATATATACCCCCTTTACTCTGATACCCCTTACTAAAATCTAGGGGAACCAATTGCCTTCAGAAGTCATCTAATTAGTAAATAGAGTCCACCTGTGTGTAATTTAATCCCAGTGCAAATACAGCTGTTCTGTGAAGCCCTCAGAGATTTGTTAGAGAACCTTAGTGAACAAACAGCATCATGAAGGACAAGGAACACACCAGAAAGGTCAGGGATAAAGATGTGGAGTTTAAAGCAAGGGTTAGAGTATAAGAAATATCCCAAGTGTAGCACCCTCCTAGGTAGGTAGGTGCTAGGCAAAAGCATCTATTGCTCCCTCTGCTTATCAGGGGAGCCTGATCTATTAGGTTGCCTGTTCCACGTTTCCAGGTGTGATTCACTGGGTCTGTGGGAGTGTCCCCACTGTATCCAATGAGGGAGATTGTTGGACAGTGGAGGAAACCCAGCCAGTGACACATTGACTTTAGTGAGAATCCCAGTGGGAGGGCATTCTTGCAATGCATTCTGGGATTGCTCATAAAAGCCGGAGGGGACATGTGACAGGGCATCTTTGGCGGGAAGCAGAGTCCCAGGAGGAGGCAGATGGCTGTCTCTCCTCCTGCTGTGTGAGAGGAAGGTGGTCCTAGGCAGTCGGCCTAGTGAACCAGGTGCGGAGCTGAGCTGCAGAGGAGTGAAGCTGACGGTGGAGCTGCTGGCAGAGTCTCTCGGGAAAAACAGTGTCCGTGAGTACTAAAGGACTTGCCAAAGAATCAGCCCAGGAAGGGGGACCACTCCAATGAAGTCAGGGGATCAAGGGGCCAGGTCACACAGAGAGTTACAGTAAAGGGGGTGCCGTCTAGAGAACCCTGAAGAATAGGGACAAAGGGGGTACAGGGAAGGGCCCTGAAGAGTGTTCTACAGTACAGTACAGCTTATCTAAATACTTCTTCACTGAATAGTCAAGGTGAAGCAGCGGCCTTGCTGCATTCAGTTATTCAGCAGTCCCAGCAAATTGTGCATAGTAATTCAAGTTGGAGTATTTGAAAAGTAAACTTATGCACTAAAATAGGGTATACGACGTGCCAGAAAACAAAATCCAAGCAGTCGTGGAACACCACAGGAAAGAGCAGCCAATTAAATAGTGTCACCACATATCTCAACAGTTAATAAATGTAAAATAATTAGCGCTCAACTCCTTCAATGCGATGAACCAATCTTACTATGTAAAACCAAAAGATGGGTATATAAATATTAAGAATACCAATGCATAGAGGTGGGACAATCCAAGATCAATAAATATTCTCTGTGTAGATGTACAAATGAATCCAAGATGATAAATAAGTAAAATATTCAATGGTAAAAAATTAAGATAATCAAAGGTCTCTAAAAGTGCGGAATTATTAAAAAAAGAAGCAAGAATTTGGGAGTTGATCACAATAAAAATATTGGTGTAAAAAATAGTGACATAAATCTCAACGTGACGAGTCACAAAAAATCAATAAATAAAGGTGACCAGTGATGAAATAATATCTTATCAAAAATATATACAGCAATATTCCTTATTTCAATATTAAAATTATAAAGTGATGAAATCCAAAATATAATATAAATTCAACAATGGTGATTAATTCCTGAAAATCAAGGCACATGTATTTGTGAATAAATAAGGTGACTATAAATAAAGAAAGTGCTACAGTGCTGTATAAGGTGCATCAATGTCCATACAGTCCTTGAAGAATATCTTTACAGTGATTAAAGTGCTGGGTGCTCAAATATCAAATAACAAATTCAGATGAATAGAAGAGTGAGATCAGGCTTCCAATCACAGCAAGGTGCGTGTGCGTGTGCGGGTGAGCTAGCAATCCGACATTAGGTGAAATGGCCGCTCACCTCCATATCACTCAAAATGATCGTTTTAACGATGTAATCTCAACTCTTCTCAGACATCTCAATCTTCTCCAATCAGATTTATCTCCAATATTTATGGCTTTATTTTCAGGAAGGAACGTATACTGTTTCCAGCTTAGGTATATGCCGATCTCCTTATTTATTCCTCGGTTGATCTATCAATTGCTCAGATAAAAGGAAGCTCTCATGGTGCAGTATATTAGGGTAAAGTGTATTTCAAAAAAGTACAGGTCACTTACTAGAACGCAGGTAATTCAATGCAGTGTATAGTCAAAACAGCCGCCGATGCGGTCCGCTCCGATGCTTCCGGTCTCGGCCGAAGACCGGAAGTGACGTCAATACGGCTTGTCCCTGACGCGTTGCGCTACAACTCGCATAGCTTTTTCAAAGGGGTAAGCCGTAACTCAATCTTCTCCTATATCAGGTATGGTTGCCAAGGGAACCAAATAGGACGCTGCCTGTGTTTAACCCATCACATTTACTTCCGGTGAGTCGAATTGTACTGCTTTATGAGTTAAGCGGGGCTTCTATTAATCATTTTATAACCATCATTTATATTTAATATTAAAGGACCAATCAAGAGCATAGCCATCAGATGGAAAACTGATATTCATAAAAATGCAGAAGTGACTTTAAACTAAAAACATTGGTTTTATGCAATTTTTTGATGTAATTTATCATATGCATTTTCAACTGGTTATGGTGCCACCCCTGGGTTGATAAATCATTCATTCTCTGGATAAGATTCAAATTAAATTGATGGATTGGTCTTCTAGTATGATAGTTTTGGATGTCTTTTAGACTGACTAGGAGTCACACCTTATAGACTATTTTTTGTTTGTGATCGAGCCATTGTCCCCAGTATATTAGCTCAAACTTTCCGTTTGTTTGAGTGACATTGTACGTCATCCATTGACTGATGGTAGTCTGTCTCCCCCTCTTTTTAAGTCATTGAAGACACAGTACTTTTTGATCCACCACGATTTTAAATATTTTAAGTAAGGTTGACATTATATTTATATATATAAATGTTTTTATATCAACACTTTTTTGTTTTTTATGAAGTGTTTTCATAGTATCCATATACTACTGAAGTTTATAATATATACATTTGGGCTCCTCTCTATTTTACTTTTTTTTTAAGGATATGTTTAGCTTCCATCATGGCTATATATGCACTTGATATATTTTACTATGTGAGAGAATGTCCATCTGATGGATGGATATTCTCATTTTTATAATTTCTATGGTTTTAACTGAGATGGTCAGGATATAGCACACAGTCGTGTTTTTAACCCAGTTCAAAGTGCAAAATGTTTTTAGTTTAAAGTCACTTCTGCATTTTTATGAATATCAGTTTTCCATCTGATGGCTATGCTCTTGATTGGTCCTTTAATATTAAATATAAATGATGGTTATAAAATGATTAATAGAAGCCCCGCTTAACTCATAAAGCAGTACAATTCGACTCACCGGAAGTAAATGTCATGGGTTAAACACAGGCAGCATCCTATTTGGTTCCCTTGGCAACCGTACCTGATATATATCCGGAGACGATCAAGTTACGGCTTACCCCTTTGAAAAAGCTATGCGAGTTGTAGCGCAACGCGTCAGGGACAAGCCGTATTGACGTCACTTCCGGTCTTCGGCCGAGACCGGAAGCATCGGAGCGGACCGCATTGGCGGCTGTTTTGACTATACACTGCATTGAATTACCTGCATTCTAGTAAGTGACCTGTACTTTTTTTAAATAAACTTTACCCTAATATACTGCACCATGAGAGCTTCCTTTTATCTGAGCAATTGATAGATCAACCGAGGGATAAATAAGGAGATCGGCATATACCTAAGCTGGAAACAGTATATGTTCCTTCCTGAACATAAAGCCATAAATATTGGAGATAAATCTGATTGGAGAAGATTGAGATGTCTGAGAAGAGTTGAGATAACATCGTTAAAACGCTCATTTTGAGTGATATGGAGGTGAGCGGCCATTTCACCTAATGTCGGATTGCTAGATCACCCATCTCCCCAAGGTCCACAAGGGCCTTAATCCCATCTTAGGCCGACCCATTGTCTCAGGCATTGGGTCCCTTTGTGAGAGGCTTGGGGAATGGTTGGATGGGCAACTCCAGGGATTGGTCTTACAACTCCCCAGTTACCTTAGGGACACAAAACACCTTCTCAATATCATTGATACATTTGTATGGTCAGAGGATTTGGCTTGGATTACTTGCGATGTATCTAGCCTGTATTCCTCGATACCTCACGATCTGGCAATACAGGCAGTTGAATTCAGTTTGAAACAATACACTAATTTGACTGATGGTTTCCAGTCTTATATCTTGAAAGTTTCACAATTTCTTTTGATGCATAACTATTTTTCTTTTAAAGGCAATTTTTACCTCCAAAGATGTGGGGCAGCGATGGGATCTAAGTTTTCCCCCTCTTTTGCCAACCTTTACATGAGTTGGTGGGAGAGACCCCACATCTTTGGAGGTAAAAACCCTTACAGAGACCAGATCGCTCTATTTTTTCGATATATTGACGATCTGGTCTTTGTTTGCCTTCGGGACGTGGATTTGGATGACTTTTTGTACTATCTCAATTGTAACTCGCTAAATTTTAAATTTACGGGCTATAAAAGTCCTGATGACATAGAATTTTTGGATGTTACACTGGGCCATTTAGGCAATAAGGTTACATCCAACCTTTACAGGAAACCGTTATCTGGCAATAGCCTTTTACATGCAAAATCCAGCCATCCTCTGCATACAATTAAAGGCACACCTGTCGGTCAGTTTTTAAGGCTACGCAGAATTTGTAGTAATGTGTCTGACTTTAAGAAAGAAGCATCTGCACTTTATACTCGGTTTCTTGAAAGGGGCTATCCACAGTGGATGCTTGACAGAGCGTATTATATAGCTCTAGATAAGAATCGCACTGACCTTTTATGTTCAGGGGGTTCAAACGAGTATCCGGAGGTGGATAGCAATATTGTCAGAAGTGTTGCTCAAGATATGGACAATTGTGCCACATCTACCGGTAAACATGGTTGTAGAAATAGAGTGACCAACAAAAATAGAAACAAAAATAAGAACAAAAATACAAGTAAATCAAAGACATTCTCGTCTGCCACTTTATCTTTACCCTACAGCCTAGAATTCAATGAGGTCAAAAGGATAATCCAAAAACATTTGCCCATCTTGAACTCTGATGATATTTGCGCTGACATCTTGAGTGATGGGGTTAATATAGTTGCCAAAAGGGCAGTTACCTTAGGAAACTCTTTGTCACCCAGCCTATATACTTCCAAAAAACGTAATACATCTAGGACTTGGTTATACTATAAGGGTAACTTTAGGTGTGACATGACAGATTGTGTAACCTGCCCTCATATCCTGCAGAGAAGTCATTTTATTTCCACTTATAACAACAAAACATATGATATATGCAAATTTTTCAATTGCAACACTCAGTATTTGATTTACCTTATCACATGTAAAGCATAATCTGCACAATATGTTGGCAGAACCACGCGCAAACTTAACCGGTTGCCGACCGCCGCACGACTATATACTGCGGCGGTCAGCCCCGGCCAGGCAGAGTGACGTATCGGTACGTCACTCGCCTGTCACTGACTTGCGAGCCTATCGCGGGCGGGCGCGCGCCCGCCGAGGCGCGCGCCCGCCGCGGCTCGTTCACAGGCAAGTCAGTGCGTGTGACCGGCGGACTCGATGTCCGCCGGCCACACTACGATCGCTCCTGTGAAGGGAGAAAGACAGAGCAGCTTGTGTAAACAAGCTGCCTGTCAGTTCTCCCTGTGTAAAAGTGAAGATCTGACCGTTCTACTATGTAGAACGGTTGATCTTTGCTTTTACACCAATAGCCATGTCCCTACACAGTAGAAAGCACGCCCCTAGGACACACTTAACCCCTCCCTGTCCAATAAAGTTAACCCCTTCCCTGCCAGTGTCATTTTTGCAGTAACAGTGCATATGTATAGCACTGATTACTGCAGTAATGTCACTGGTAACCCCAAAAGTGTCAAAAATGTCAGTCAAGGGTCCGATCTGTCCGCCGCAATGTCGCAGTACCGAAAAAAAAATCGCAGATCGCCGCCATTATGCGTTAAAAAAAAAAAACACCAAAAATGACAAAAATCTTTCTCTTTGTTAGTAAACGCGATAACTTTTGCGCAAACCAATCAAAATACGCTTTTTGCGATTTTTTTTACCAAACATAGGTAGCATAAAACAAATTGGCCGAAAAATGTTAAAAAATTTTGATTTTTACTTTTTTTTTTGGGGAATTTCATATAAAAAAATGTGAAAAATATTGTTATTTTTGCAAAATTTACGCTCTTTTTTTGTTTATAGCGCGTGATCAAAAAATCGCACAGGTGATCAAATACCACCAAAAGAAAGCTCTGTTTGTGGGAAAAAAAGGACGTCAAATTCGTTTAGATACAGCGTCGCACGACCGCGCAATTGTCCGTTAAAGTCACGCAGTAAAAAATCGCAAAAAAAACCCTGGTCCTTTAGCAGCCAAATCCTCCGGGGCTTAAGTGGTTAAAGAACGTTTTAGGGAACATCTTAGCGATATACGCACACTAAAATCTACAAACGTAGCGCGGCATTTTAATAATACACATGGGGGTGACACATCGTTGGTACAGGTACAAATTATAGATCAAATCACCAGACCCACCAGAGGTGGTGATGTGTTTCGACTTCTCTGCAGGAAAGAGGTTCTGTGGATTTTCAGGCTCCATACTCGGATGCCATGTGGCCTCAATTGGGAATGGGATGTCACTCCTTTTTATGAGTGACATCTCCTTCCAGGTAGCTGTGTGTAATTTTACATATGTCTTGCATACATAAGTGGGTATCCCGCGGGATTCTTCCCGTACTTTTTCCTTACTACATCCATATCGCTGGATCATATCGGTCTGTGTATGGCATCTTGACAATTGATGGTTGTCTAGGGAGAGTTGTGTATTGTTGTTTTTCTCTCCCTAGAAAATTCTTGTCTTATGAATTGTTTTTTATGGAAATTTTTATGGAAATATTTACACTACTATTTTTTCTTCATATATAAGTTCCATACAACTCACTCTTTTTTCTGTGGATTCAGATACGATAATATTTTATGACATAGTAGGTGGGAGGGTTCTTCTCCATTTGTTTTTTCTTGTGGTTTCGTTCTCATCTGATATCTATATATCAATTCCTCTTCCTTTTCAGTTGATACATATGCGTGTTATAGATAGATCTTATTCACATATGTGTATTCCTTTTACACATGTGTACGTCTTTTTTAGATTGACACATGTGTAGTTTTTGCTCTATATATGCTTATTTATGGTGTTTTTGTATATTTAGCTATTATATTCACTTTATATAAGTTATACAGTGACTATTTATGTATATTTGTGTATATGTGCATTCGCTGGTTTACACATGTGTACTATATTTACCTGGATCATCTCCATTACTAGATATTAATGTTTACCATGTATCTTTTTCAACTGAGATCGTTTCCACAATTTGGACATGTTTATGCACACGGATTCTCTCTTGCGCAGGCTGCAGTTTTTTGAATATTTGCGGATTAGTACTGTTGGTGTCCAGCACACATTCATTGTGTGTCACTTTAAGCATATTTATATATGACTATTTTGTACTTCCAACATCCACTTTATCATTTCTTTATATCTCTTAACAGGTGTTCAGTCGAATATCATTATTTATACACATTGGTGTTATGTATGTATCACCACTAATTCAAATTTAAATTTAAATATATTATTTATTTGTCAATATATATTTTTTTATATATTGATTTTTACTTCATTGGTGATCAATACACACACTTTTTTACATTGGCTTTTTTACATTGGCTTTTTCTTTTTATATCCTTCTTATATGTTTTTCATACATGTTTTTCATACATTTTACATTCTTGTTTTCGGTGCTCACTGTTTTTCTTTATTACACAAAAAACTCTTGATAAAAGACTTTTCCTGCATTTTTATATATATATATATATATGGGTGGCACTTTATGTTCACCTTTATATCCATTTATTCATTTTTTTATGTATATATATATATCCATACAGCCTGTTTTCTGCGAGTACCCGTTGTGTACATATGTTTTTATTCTTTTGCAAATGCTTGTTTAAATTTTTCATTACTTTTCCCTATTGGGATCTTATGTGTAACTAAAATGTCCTCACTGCGTTATTGCAAAGAGTTCGGCAGGTTTATCCACTTAAGTGGTTAAAAAAGTGTGTAATCACACCACCTGATTGATGTTAATTGATTTTCTCATAAATACTCGGCCGACCTTTGCAACCTCACAGTGTGGTTATGAGTAGGCGACTGGGAATGTCGTGAAACGCGTCAACCAATACGTGTGCTTGTACACTGTCTGTCTGCTTTTACTTTGAGGAATAAAGGAAACAATTTTTGATTTCAACAAAAATATCAACCAGAGTGCGGTCTTACTTCTCAAACTTTCACGTGTTTCTGGATTACGGATCCGACCTGCACCAGGTTTTTGAGACACACACCTGAGCGGCTACACCTCTTTGCTTCTCACCCGCACACGCACCTTGCTGTGATTGGAAGCCTGATATCACTTTTCTATTCACCTGAATTTGTTATTTCATATTTGAGCACCCAGCACTTTAATCACTGTAAAGATATTCTTCAAGGACTGTATGGACATTGATGCACCTTATACAGCACTGTAGCACTTTCTTTATTTATAGTCACCTTATTTATTCACAAATACATGTGCCTTGATTTTCAGGAATTAATCACCATTGTTGAATTTATATTATATTTTGGATTTCATCACTTTATCATTTTAATAATGAAATAAGGAATATTGCTGTATATATTTTTGATAAGATATTATTTCATCACTGGTCACCTTTATTTATTGATTTTTTGTGACTCGTCACGTTGAGATTTATGTCACTATTTTTTACACCAATATTTTTATTGTGATCAACTCCCAGATTCTTGCTTCTTTTTTTAATAATTCCGCGCTTTTAGACACCTTTGATTATCTTAATTTTTTACCATTGAATATTTTACTTATTTATCATCTTGGATTCATTTGTACATCTACACAGAGAATATTTATTGATCTTGGATTGTCCCACCTCTATGCATTGGTATTCTTAATATTTATATACCCATTCTTTTGGTTTTACATAGTAAGAGTGGTTCATCGCATTGAAGGAGTTGAGCGCTAATTATTTCAAGTTGGAGTATCCCACCTATCCCTTCTCCTATCCAAGTTCTCAAATAAAACTACAAAAAAAAAAAAAAAAAAAACGAAAACCCCTGGACTGTTTTCTGACCGAGCCATCTACTTTGAACATGCTTTATTGTCAAGTTGTTGCTATGGGTAACCCTTAACCAGCAGCTCCCAAGGGAGTAGTGCTACACAAGCGTTGAACCTCCCATTATCTGAAAATGTAAAGAGTATGGCACAACTACAAACCTATCCAGACATAGCTGTCCACCTAAACTGACAGGCCGGGCATGGAGAGCATTCATCAGAGAAGGAGCCAAGAGGTAACTCTGGAGGAGCTGCAGAGATCCACGGCTCAGGTGGGAGAATCTGTGCACAGGACAACTATTAGTCGGCACTTCACAAATCTGGTCTTTATGGAAGAGTGGTAAGAAGAAAGCCATTGTTGAAAGAAAGCCATAAGAAGTCCTGGTTGCAGTTTGCAAGAAGCCATGTGAGGGACACAGCAAACATGTGGAAGAAGGTGCTCAGGTTAGAAGAGACCAAAATTGAAAATTTTGGCCTAAAAGCAAAATGCTATGTGTGGCGGAAAACTAACTCTGCACATCACTCTGAACACACCATCACCACCGTGAAACATGGTGGTGGCAGCATCATGTTGTGGGGATACTTTTCTTCAGGAGGGACAGAGAAGCTGGTCAGAGTTAATGGGAAGATGGATGGAACCAAATACAGGGCAATCTTAGAAGAAAACCTGTTAGAGTCTGCAAAAGACTTGAGACTGGGGCGGAGGTTCACCTTCCAGCAGGACAACGACCCTACACATACAGCCAGAGCTACAATTGAATGGTTTAGATCAAAGCATATTCATGTGTTAGAATGGCCCAGTCAAAGTCCAGACCTAAATCCAATTGAGAATCTGTGGCAAGACTTGAAAATTGCTGTTCACAGATGCTCTCCATACAATCTGACAGAGCTTGAGCTATTTTGCAAAGAAGAATGGGCAAAAATGTAACTCTGTAGATGTGCAAAGCTGGTAGAGACATCCCCAAAAATACTTGCAGCTGTAATTGCAGGGAAAGATGGTTCTACAAAGCATTGACTTTTGAGGGGGGTGAATACAAATGCAGGCCACACTTTTCACATTTTTATTTGTAAAAAGTTTTGCACACCATTTATCATTTTCATTCCACTTCACAATTATGTGCCACTTTGTGTTGGTCTATCACATAAAATCCCAAGAAACTACATTTACGTTTTTGGTTGTAACATGACAAAAATGTGGAAAATTTCAAGGGGTATGAATACTTTTTCAAGGCACTGTATTGTGTATATATAACTTTTTTTTGTTTTTGGCTTTGGATACACTTTAATCTTTGGCAAAATATTTTCAAAGACAATTCTCCACCGCCGTCATCGCTCCCAGGTATCAATGCGCCTGCACCGGCCCCGCCGTCACTTCCGGGTCTGCAGCGTCATCCCTGCACAGCTTCTGGGCATGCCCAGAAGCTGTTTAGCAAGGTATGACGCGCCTGCACCGGAACTGACGTCGGGGCCGGTGCAGGCGCATTGATTCCTGGGAGCGATGACGTTCAGCTCCCAGGAATCATTGCAAAGCGGCCACCGAGGGAGGAAGTGGAAGAAAGGTGAGTATATTTTTATGCAATTACAAGGTAAGTAAAAAAAAAAAAATCCTAACTACCCATTTCTTTTTCAGGTGAGCTATAGCAAGCATAACATTTTTAACCATGTGATTAGAGCAAGAGGCTCACAGGCTAAAAAAAAAGGGTGAGCACGGGGCACAGAGCACTGCGCCCTGAGCCCACCCAGTTGTATGACAATAGCGAATGAAAATTTGCTATTGTCACACGGATCCTCCTCCTCTCCAACCAGGAAGTCGGTCATGAGACCCATTTCCCGATTGGCCAAAAGGAGAGGCCATGCTATTGGCCAATGAGGAGGAGGAGGGAGGAGACGCCAGGGAAGCCGCAGCCGTCACTGCCAGGGGAAGCTGCCGCCGGAGATGAAGCTGATGGGAGGCTTCTAATGGGGCCAGGCAGGAGTGTTCCAGGGCATCTTTAGCGCTTTAATGTAAGCGAGCTGGCGATGGGGGGGGGGGGGTGGTGTGCGAGCTGGTGTGGTCGGGGGTAGGTCCCCTATAAGGTGTGGTCCGCCTATCGCCCCCCCCCCCAGCCCATGGAGCACCAGCCACCACTGGATATAAGAATACGTCTTAGATTCAGAGTTCAATAAACAAAGTCTCGGAGCAGACCTTAGATCTTGATATGTTATAGTGCCCAGAGAGTAGGCCGAACAGAAGATGATATATTTAAGCTTTACATTCATGGTTGGTCCTTGATGAAAGAGTAGTATGATAAATGGGGGGGGGTCAAACTCTCGGTGCGAAGTGTATGCATCCTGAGGCCGAGTGTCTCTAAAGCCTCGTACACACGCGTCTAAAATCAGCAGGGAATTTTCATCCGACGACCGATCTGCCGATTTTTGGCTTGTTAGTATGATGTTTCCGACAACCGACTCCAACTTTTCGGCCGAAAAAATCTGGTGTGCAGGCTATAAAATTTTTTGTCCGCCGTCAAAACACATCCGATTTTCGTGCAGGCCATTTTTTGCGACTCGGCACTGTGGTACTTTAACTGACAATTACGCGGTCGTGCGACACTGTACCCAAATAAAATTGATGTCCTTTTTTCCCCACAAATAGAGCTTTCTTTTGCTATAATTTTTGCACAAACCAATCAACCACTTCAGCTCCGGAAGATTTTAACCCCTTCCTGACCAGGCCCTATTTTGCGATTCGGCACTGCGTTATTTTAACGGACAATTGCGTGGTCGTGCGACGCTGTACCTAAATGAAATTTACATCCTTATTTTCCCACAAATAGAGATTTCTTTTGGTGGTATTTGATCAATCAAAATTGTTTAACATTATAGGCCAATTTGTTTTCTGCCACATATTTTTGGTAAAAAAAAATCAGAATAAGAGTATATTGTTTGGTTTGCGCAAAGGTTGTCGCGTCTACAAACTAGGGGAAAGATTTATGTCATTTTTATTTATTTAATTATTTACTAGTAATGGCGGCGATCTGCGATTTTTAGCGGGACTGCGGCATTGCAGTGGACAGATCGGACCCTTAACTGACATTTTTGACACTTATGGGGTTACCAGTGACATTACTACAGTAATCAGTACTAAAAAATATGCACTGTTACTGTAATAATGACACTGGCAGGGAAGGGGTTAACACCAGGGGCGATCAAAGGGTTAAATGTGTCCCTAGGGGGTGTTTTCTAACTGTGTGATGGATGAACTTATGGAATGAACACAGAGACCTGTGTTCCTAAATAGGAGGAACAGAGGATCCCTGTGTTTATTGCTGACAGAAGAGCAGACCGCCGTTCTGTCTCCACGGGGAGCGATCGCGGGTGCCCGGCGGTGATCGCAGCCGCCGGACTCGAAGATCAGCTTCCCCTCTGGCGAATGGGTGCGTTCCTCCCCCAAAGCGGCGTACATCTGCGGCGGCTGGTTTGCAAGTGGTTAAACCCATTGATGTCATCATTGGGACTCTTGCTTCTATATGCAATGCAAGCAGATAATGGCTGGTGAGAGGGCCCAGGAAGGGGCTGCACTAAGCTTCCTGAAAATATCACAGCACTCTGCCTAAGTACTACTCTCAACCACCCTGAAGCCCTAATGCAAGAAGTAGGCTGACCTTTGGGAGGAGTAATGTAAATATCAAAATTATTTTATCACTGGATGTCAGCCTCGCAGAGTGGCCGCTCCTACCAGGATGTATTTGCATGGAGTCTACCCTGGTTTACTCCCGCATGTGGTGCTGAGCCTTCATGATTTACAGTCCCCTGCCAGCACACTTTGTTTTGCTGAAGGAAGACCTGATGAGCTACTTTAGAGTCCCACCATAATATTCTCCATACTGTCAACAAAGGGGACCTTTTATTACAAGTCTGTGTGACTTTGCTAAGGATAAGATGATGTCAACAGTTTCTTGGTGTCCTCTCCACCAATGATCAGACTACAACAGCGGACTCTGAACTGTGGCCCAAGGCCCTTTGCTAGTCTTTATTAGGTTCTTGGGGGCACTCTTCCTAACACTGACATCAGTAGTGGGATAGAAGTCCTCCAACTGATACCAACAATGGGCACTATTCCTCCCACTGACACCAATGATGGGGCACTATTCCTCCCACTGACACCAATGATGGGGCACTATTCCTCCCACTGATACCAATGATGGGGCACTATTCCTCCCACTGATAACGATGATGGGGCACTATTCCTCCCACTGATACCAATGATGCAACACTATTCCTCCCACTGATAACGATGATGGGGCACTATTCCTCCCACTGATACCAATGATGGGGCACTATTCCTCCCACTGATAACGATGATGGGGCACTATTCCTCCCACTGACACCAATGATGGGGCACTATTCCTCCCACTGACACCAATGATGGGGCACTATTCCTCCCACTTATAACGATGATGGGGTACTATTCCTCCCACTGACACCAATGATGGGGCACTATTCCTCCCACTGACACCAATGATGGGGCACTATTCGTCCAACTGATACCAATGATGGGGCACTATTCCTCCCACTGATACCAATGATGAGACACTATTCCTCCCACTGACACCAATGATGGGACACTATTCTTCTACTGATACCAATGATGGGAAACTTTTCCTCCCACTGATACCAATGATGGGACACTATTCCTCCAACTGACACCAATGATGGGACACTATTCCTTCTACTGATACCAATGACAGGAAACTTTTCCTCCCACTGACACCAATGATGGGGCACTATTCCTCCCACTGATACCAATGATGCGACACTATTCCTCCCACTGATACCAATGATGGGACACTATTCCTTCTACTGATACCAATGATGGGACACTATTCCTTCTACTGATACCAATGACGGGAAACTTTTCCTCCCACTGATACCAATGATGGGACACTATTCCTCCCACTGACACCAATGATGGGGCACTATTCCTCCCACTGATACCAATGATGGGACACTATTCCTTCTACTGACACCATTTTTCAGGAACAAAGTCCCAAGTGTATATAGTTGAAGCCTAAAGGAGTATCCCATCCCCTCTTAATCAAATAAAACCACAAACAAAGATGGCGGAGTTGTCAACGTCTCAGTGCTCACACCCAGGGTCGCAGCTCACATGGGCTGGAGAAGTAACCGGTAACAATGGCAGACCCACATCAGGCCACAGGCCTGGAAAACATGCTACATTTGTAAATATTTTATTATATCTTTTCATGTGACAACACTGAAGAAATGACACTTTGCTACAATGTAAAGTAGTGAGTGTACAGCTTGTATAACAGTGTAAATTTGCTGTCCCCTCAAAATAACTCAACACACAGCCATTAATGTGTAAACCACTGGCAACAAAAGTGAGTACACCCCTAAGTGAAAATGTCCAAATTGGGCCCAATTTCGCATTTTCCCTCCACGGTGTCATGTGACTCGTTAGTGTTACAAGGTCTCAGCTGTGAATGGGGAGCAGGTGTGTTAAATGTGGTGTTATCACTCTCACTCTCTCATACTGGTCACTGGAAGTTCAACATGACTCCTCATGACAAAGAACTCTCTGAGGATCTGAAAAAAAGAATTGTTGCTCTATATAAAGATGGCTTAGGCTATAAGAAGATTGTACAGACCCTGAAACTAAGTTGCAGCACGGTGGCCAAGACCATACAGCACTTTAACAGGACAGGTTCCACTCAGAACAGGCCTCGCCATGAGCGACCAAAGAAGTTGAGTGCACGTGCTCAGCGTCATATCCAAAGGTTGTCTTTGGGAAATAGACGTATGAGTGCTGCCAGTATTGCTGCAGAGGTTGAACGGGTGGGGGGTCAGCCTGTCAGTGCTCAGACCATATGCCGCACACTGCATCAAGTTGGTCTGCATGGCTGTCATGCCAGAAAGAAGCCTCTTCTAAAGATGATGCACAGGAAAGCCCGCAAACAGTTTGCTGAAGACAAGCAGACTAAGGACATGGATTACTGGAACCAAGTCCTGTCGTCTTATGAGACCAAGATAAACTTATCTGGTTTACTTTGAACTACTCTGTGTCTGCATCTATATTTCTTGACTGAAATGTCTGAACCCAGAGTGGCAGGAGACTTGCAAGGTCAGGGCAACTATTGGGGTACCGTATCTTTGAGCAGCCCTCACGGGGGTAGCGCTACATGTAAGTTGTCTCTGTATGATCAGCTGGGCATACCTGGGGGGCCATTGACCTGGTTCCAGCTTGCTGCAAATCTATCCCCACCATCAGGGGACCTGGTGAAGAAGCAGGCTGGGGCTTAGACTCAGCACCCTGGGGAACCCTGGGTTGGTGTTCTACAAAGGGCTCACTATCACAAAAATCGGAGGTAGCACCTCCTTGTTGCTTTGGATAACCCGGTACATCTACTAAGGGTTAATGGTCTCTTATTATGATTGATATTATAAAGATTTGTACAGCATTTTACAATATAAATCAAGACAGTACGGTGATAGTTTAGGGCAAGAAGTTTAGAAGAGCCCAGCTTGTAGGAGCTTACAATCTAAAGATGGTGAGTGACAATAAGTTGATGGAAAAAAAAAATTTCATTTGTTGGGTGGAAGTGGGATAGACTGGATAGATTGACCCTGAAGAGATGTTTTTTTTCGGTAGGGTTGCACTAATACCGATGTTTTTATCGGCGTGTACGAGTACCTATACTTTCGGTAAAGTACTCCCCAATACCGAGTACCGATACTTTGATCTGTGATTTGCATCAACACAAAAAAATTGCCGCAAATCACACTGAAAATAACCACATGTGATTTGAATGGGAATTCGGTGCGATTCCTGCCTGAATAGCATGCCATTTTCTCCACTGCCCGAGTGTGTGTATAGAAAGGGAAAAGTGCCATCTAGTGGGCAGTTTATTAAAAATATTAGAACTCACAGTACATATCTGGCCAAATGCAAAATCTTCATAGGTGTCCCGGTCCCGTTCATTATAGTAAATCACAGTCGCTGGAGGTGCTCACAGGGCTAGGGGAGAACTTCTTGTATAGGGCGGAAGTGATGTCAGCATGGGAGCGGGCCACCTCTACATCTCCAGCCCTGTGAGCACCTCCAGCGGCTGTGATTTGCTATCATCGGCGGGACCGGGACACCTATAAAGATTTTGCATTTGGCCAGATATGTACTGCGAGTTCTAACATTCTTAATAAACTGCCCACTAGATGGCGCTTTTACCTTTTCTATACACACACACACAGGAGCAGTTGGGAAAATCACATGCAATTCCAGCAGGAATCACATTCCTGTTCAGATCGCAATTGCTTCTTTGCAGCGAGATTTGCGCCGTTTCATTTTGTATTGATGCAAATCACACTGGAAAGTATCGGTTTCAGTATCGAGAGCATTTGCGCGAGTACCTATACCAGGCATACCAACCTGCAAAAACTCATTTCAGGGAGGTGGCACTCTGCGGTTACTGCTGGCAGGTACTGCTGGCAGTTACTGCTGGCGGTTACTGCTGCGGATAATGCTGGCAGGTACTGCTGGTGAGTAATGCTGGTGGTTACTGCTGGTGGGTAGTGCTGGCAGTTACTGCTGGCAGGTAGTGCTAGCGGGTACTGCTGGCGGTTACTGCTGGTGGTTACTGCTGGTGGGTAATGCTGGCGGTTACTGCTGGCGATTACTGCTGGTGGTTACTGCTGGCAGGTAATGCCGTTGGGTACTGCTGGCAGGTAGTGTTGGTAAGTAATGCTGGCGGTTCTGCTGGCAGGTATTGCTGGCGGTTACTGCTGGCGGGTACTTCTGGCGGTTACTGCTGGCTGCTAATGCTGGTGGGTAATGCTAGTGGTTACTGCTGGTGGGTAATGCTGGTGGGTACTGCTGGCACTGCTGGCGGGTAATGCTGGTCATGTGGGTACTGCTGATCATGACGTCGGGTACTGCTGGAGGAAGCAGGGGCTGCAGTAGAGAGCAGAGCCACTGCTTCCTGTATGGCTCCTGTCACAGGTGGAGTGCATTTCATATCACTCACTCACATGTCACCTGTGACAGAGCCGGAACTATACAGGAATCAGCGGCTCTGTCACTGAATGCAGACATCCTAAGTCTCCTGCGGGAGATCGTGAGGCACTTGCGGGTGTCTGTGAGCCGCCGGCCAAAGGCAGGAGACTCCCGCAAGTTGTGGGAGACTTGAGATGTCTGCTATACTTGCACAAATGCTTGGTATTGGCACTGATGCCGATACTGGTATCGGTGCATACCTAGTTTTCGGGGATTACCTAATGGAAGACAGAGTAGCACATAGCCAGAGAGATTGGGGGAGGGGGTTCTAGAGGATGGAAGAAGCTCTGGAAAAGTCCTGGAGGCAATCATGGGAGGAGGTGACACAGTAGCTAGAGAGCAGGAAGTATTGGAGGAGTAGAGAAGACAGTTTGGGTGATATTTTGAGATGAGGTTGGTGGTATACCTGAAGGAAGAATGGGAGGCTTTGTATGTGTAGCACCCTCCTATGTAGGTGCTAGAAGAGAGTATAGTTTTTAGGTCTTTCTGCTTACCAGAAAGATTGCCAAATAAATTGATAGTGCTCTCTGCCTACCAGAGTGCAGGATCCATTGGTAGGGTCTGCTCGTGTAGCTGACGGGCAGCTCAGCTTGTCTGACTGTTTCACACTGGTCCAATAGGGAGGCCTATTGGATAGTGGGAGGAAACCTGACAAGTGAGGGCACAGGCATTGTTACAGCCCTGGTGATTGGCAGAGGAATGTGCCTTGGTGCATGCTGGGTGACTGTATAAATGCCAAGACACATGTGCTCAGGGTCTTTGGCTGAAGAGCGAGGTCCCAGAGGGAGGGGGCTGCTGCCCCTCCTCTGTAGAAGCTGCCATGCGGCCTTGGGTACTCGACCTGAGGGCCTGAAAGTCAGATAGGAGCTGAACCCAGATGTCCTGCAGAGCAAGACGACTTAAAGCAGAGTTCCGGCCACAAAAATCGACATAACCGATTTTGTGGCCATCCGCGTGCTATTCCTCACCTGGAACAGAAATGGATAGTTAGGATTTTTTTTTTTTACTTACCTTGTAATTGTAGAAAGATATACTCACCTGTCTTCCACTTCCTCCCTCGGTGGCCACGGCGCGCGCCGTCACTTCTGGTTTGCAATGATTCCTGGGAGCTGAACGTCATTGCTCAATGCGACGGCACCGGCCCCGCTCGTCACTTCCGGTGCGCGCCGCATTCCTTGCTAAACAGCTTCTGGGCATGCCCAGAAGCTGTGGAGGAAAGCTGTGAAGGCGCATTCTGGGAGAAGAAGACACGGAAGAGGACGCAGATCGCGCTGGCTTCAGCTGCCCACAACAGAGATGGCAACGCTGGAGAAGAAATTTTAAAAGTGAGTATTTCTTCTTGCAGGTAAGTGCGAACCGGGACAGATCAGAGGCTAGCCATTGTGGAATGTACTAGCCCTGACTGTCCCGGGGGTATGTTTATTGAAATTTTTTTTTTTTTTTTTGTGGCCGGAACTCTTTAATTCTTCTATACAAGTGGCAGTATAGTAAAAGCAGTGTGACTGCTTCCACAAATAATCTGGTGAGGCCAAGTGAGAGTTGTCCTTATCTACTGTGAATAGTTCAGTTGGAGTATCCCACTATTCCCTTCTCCCATACAAGTTCCACAATAAATACAAAACCAAATACCCTGGACTGTTTATTGAGTAATGAGCAAAACAAGAGTAAGGAGGGATATTTGAAAACCCCCAGCAACTGTCTGCAGGCAATCAGAGGGAGGCCTAAAAAGTCAACACACAGCAAGCCCTACGGGGCCAGTGCTACATATGTCTTGGTTAATATTTTCAATTTTATTGGTTAGGTGATCAGAAGCGAGTGGAGAGATAGACAGCGGACACTATGCGGATATCCATTTTCCTGTACACCTTTCATCTATCTCACCACCTTCAGTTGTCCTCCAGCGGTAGCCTACTTTCTACATCTACATTCAAAGCGTAACAAGTGCGAATTTGACAGCTATTTATATATTTCACTCGACTTCCCACTCCTTCCTGAAATTGGTGGCAGCGATGGGGCCAAATTAATAAGAGCCTTGTCATAAAATGTGCTGAAAACTGGGCAGAGGTGATCTCTTAATTGGTTCTCCGAGATTCCGAGTTGTGAGGCTCCGGGAGAGCTTGGGTCATCTTTCAGGTGCTTCTCCCTATTAATAAACTCCAACCCATCTGATGCAACACAAAGAGAGACATCTAATGACAAGGACTTTAGAGGTTGGAGAAAAATAACCATTTCATCTCTATAAAAACAGAAGGTTTTATTGATCTACGAGATCTGCACTCACCAGTTTTTCTTATTAGCAGTATTATGGGAAAACTAATCTGAAAGAAGGATTATGTTGTGTACAGTAGCTTAACTCTTTCTGTACTGGGTTAGGCATCATAATTATATCACTGTTGGAAGCTCTGGGAGAGGTCCAGCCTGGCCTGAATGGAACTTGGTTAAACCCATTGACCTGTAGATCATAATACCCCTGTTCTGTCCATGCCCAAGAGTCATCCCTCATTGGCGTGGAATAAACGGAGTCCAGATTAGATTCCTCTGAAAGGTGCCAACTTTACTGTAAAAAAATAATGTAGTCATACAAACTGGTGGGGGCACAATCTTAGAGAACTATAGAGATGTGAATGATGAAAAAATGTGTTTAGTTTCATTTAGGTTTAATTCGTTAAGTCAATCATTTTGTTTCATCATATTCGTTATGTAAGAATGATTCATTCGCAATTTTTTGCTTATGTTTCCAGTGTGACTTTGGCCAATCATAACAATAAAGAGTGTGACACATTTCACTGAACTTTCAAAAAACCCTCTGAAGCCGCAAATTAATGAAACCAATGAATACGAATTAATGACCTGTTTTCGTTATAATTTATTTCAGATTCATTGAGATTCTTCACAATTGTAATTCGGAGATTCAGGTACATCCGAATCTCCGAATAACGAAAATTTTGATTTGTAATGAAACGAATGAAACATGTCTAGTAAACAATTTTCAAATGGTTTGGAGGAACTAGAGGAGGAAGTATATGTTCAAATTTAAGTTTCACCTTGAGCTTGATGAAGGGTGAGGACACTCGAAACAGTCTTCATGTAAGTTCCAATGTACCATTTTCTACTAGAATAAAGCACTGCACTTTGCATCTGAAGGCAGGGGCTGACTGGCAACATTCGGCCCAGAGGGCAAGAACAAACCAGAGGCCCATGGTGCAGCGACTTGACCCCCCTCCCACTCTCCCTCTTCCGAGCCTTCTCCTGATCCACATTCCTGGTCCAGGTATTCTCTACTCACCAGCCAAATCCGGGTTCCCAACCTGGTCAGCAGGGGGCAGTTGAGGGGAGCTGGGACAGCTCGGTCGGGGTTGCCTGGGGGAGGAGAGTCTCCAGTGGGGCATGGAACCAGCCTCTGCTCAGACACAGTTTACGCCCATCCATGCTGGGGGGGGGGGGGGGAGGCCTGCGCTCTGTCCTTGTCTTCATCTTGCAATCAGTAGGTAAACAGTGGGGACTTTTTACTTCTCTTCACCAGGAATCCTTTAGGCATGTCTGTGGCAGAAGCGGTGCAGCCTTTTTACTGGGGAATCATAACAGCCTGGGGGGAAATTGCCCCCCTGCCCCAGTCCTCCCCTGTCTGAAGGGGTTGAGCACTTTTTTTTTTACAGTGTGTGCCGTGTGGAACGTTTGAGTGACTCACAGGTTTTTTTAATTCCTCACTTACCTATCATACAGGGCTGTCCTTGATTCAAGATACTCACCTGGTCTGCAGATACAGAATTGTCCTGCCATGATCAGATGCAGCAGCCCGAGTCCACCACCTTAGTGATAATGGTTCAGGCAGGTGGCCTCCAATAACGTGTACCAGCCCTACTGTCCCTAAGGGCCATCATACATGGAACAAATTTCTTCCCGGCAACCACAGGTTGAAGGGAAAAAATGTGCTTTATTGCCCCATCAACACAGCACAGACAATGAAGTGAAGACAAAGGAGAATGAGGACTGATTCCCCAATAGATCAGTCCTCAAAGAGGAAGAGTGAATCAGTACTTTCAATGTACTGTAGAGCAAAGGTAATGCACAACATGTATAAAAAAAAAAAATTATTTGTAAAGTTCTAAAAACAATTATTACATTTAGACAATTGATATCATTTTCTTTCACAGCACAGACAATGTTTACGGGGGAATCCCTCCCGCAAAGCCATTGTGTTTTCCCAGCAGGGGGTAGCCGCCCCCTCTGGGAGAACCCAGTGATTTTTGCTAGTGGCAATAACAGATGCTAGCAATAATAACATTGAAAATCCAACTAGCTGGTTGTGCCTGCTTGATCAGTCGATCAACATTCAGCCTGCCCATATGTCTTGGCTGGTTCCCGCTGAACCGGACGAGATTTGAACCGTCTTAACACTGCAACTTTCTGGGATATGGTATGTTGTATCCCAGGAGGTTGAGGGAGCAGAGACAAATTACTGGGAAGGGGGCAGGGCCGTCTTTATTATTGATTGGACCCTGGGCAAACATTTTCTTGGGCCCTCCCAAATCCACTTATCAACTATTCTCAGGCAGTGCAGGCTCAAAGGGCCGCTACTTTAGGCCCCACAACAATGACTGGGCCCCGGGCAGCTGCCCCCTTTGCCCTGCCTTAAAGACGGCCCTGGAAGGGGGGCTTAATTTTTTTAAATCCCCACTTACTTGTGATGCACCACTGTACTGGATTCAGATACTCATCTACCCAGTGAATCAGGTGTTGTCCTACTGCAATTCGGTGATTAGGTGCAGGATCCTGGGTCTTGGCCACCATCTTGGTGCTCTGGTTTCAGGCAGTCAGCCTTCAATGACATGCACCTACTCCATCCACTGTGAGTCCCTACTGCAGCAGCCTCCCGCTATATGGAATGTAGTATCCCAGGAGTTTGAAGTTGCAGAGACACGTAATTGGGGGGGTTAATGGGCAAAATAAACAATCATGAATGGAAAAAGTGTTGATTTATATTGCAGAAGGGGGAGGGAGTGCATGGAGCTATAAAGTATCTGGATGCTGGTGGTCTGCTTTAACTCCTTTTTCCCCTTAGTTTTTATTTTTTAAATCCATTGTTTAACCCCTTTACAACAGCCATATGTGCCGTAGCAAAAGGTCGGAAAAAATATCAGCCGCACTCCAATGAACTCTTCGTGCAGTGTTTTTAACAATTAGTAAATTGACTGCATACAGTGATATCTCCAACCCAAAACCAACTTTCATTGACGCGTTTTACCATGCCTGGCTTACTCGTAATGATAGCAAGCCAAGAGTGGCGAAACACATCAATAAAGTAAGAGGAGGTAGGGGGGGAATTCTGTATGGACAAAATAAATATCCAATTCAATCCACGGCACTATCCCCAAATTAAACGAAAGGAGAGGAACCCCTGCTTTTTCTCCAATTGGATAGCAATTTTTTTTTTTTTTTTTTTAATATGATATTTGTCGGTTAATTATATATTTTTTATGTCTGTGTAGTGTTGGTAGTTCTTCATATTTGGATCCTGAAGAAGCCCTTGAATAGGGCGAAATGCATTCATCCTGAATTACCCACATAGTATTTTTTTGATCCCATTGAGTCAGATACATTATTTGTATAGAGAATTGTGTTATTGTTACCTTTTTGATGGTTTTAATATCTGATGTACCAATAAATTATTCTGGTTTTTATATCTGTGGATTATACAATTATTATTAAAGAAAGACAACTTAAAATCCCCCTTTTTCTCTCCTGCCTTGCTCTCCAATTGGAGAAAAGGCAGCGGATAGTTCACATTAATAAAGGTTCACTGATTATTCATTGATCATTAAAAACACAGCAAGAAGAACTAATTGGAGTGCGGCTATTTTTTCCTATCTTCAATGTTTGTTTCTGTAGCAAAAGGGTGGGATTTACCAACTATACACTGCACATATGTGTCGCTGGGTGGCCTACGTTTCTATGCTGAGGGGACGCTCACTGCATGCTCCCAGCACAGAGACCAAGTTGTGAAAGACAGCACTTGGTCCTTACTAATGATCGATAGCCGGCAGGTCCAGCTCCCAATCATGTGACCACTCCATGACAGCCAATCACACACCCCTTGATTTTAACATCATTTTAAAAGGATGCCAGGACAGGCAGGAAGGGATTCCCTTGTTGTTTATTTTTATATGGCGAGCTGCATTACAATAAACACACAAAAGTTAAAAAATGATTTTTTTGAAAATGTGAAAGCATGATGGCCCATTTATTTCTACACTATACTGTCAAAACTATTGGGACGCCTCCCTTTACACACACATGAACTTTAATGGCATCCCAGTCTGAGTTGGTCCACCCTTTGCAGCTATAACAGCTTCAACTCTTCTGGGAAGGCTGTCCACAAGGTTTAGGAGTGTGTCTATGGGAATGTTTCACCATTCTTCTGGAAGCGCATTTGTGAGGTCAGGCACTGATGTGGACAAGAAGGCCTAGCTCACAGTCTGCGCTCAAATTCATCCCAAAGGTGTTCTATCAGGTTAGGGTTAGGACTCTGTGCAGGCCAATTAAGTTCCTTCACCCCAAACTCGCTCATCCATGTCTTTTTGGACCTTGATTTGTGCACTGGTGCGCAGTCATGCTGGAACAGGAAGGGGCCGCCCCTAAACTCTTCCCACAAAGTTGGGAGCATGAAATTGTCCAAAATGTCTTGGTATGCTGACGTCTTAAGAGTTCCCTTCACTGGAACTAAGGGGCCAAGCCCAACCCCTGAAAAACAACCCCACACCATAATCCTCCTCCACCAAATGATTTGAAACAGTGCACAAAGCAAGGTCCATAAAGACATGGATGAGAAATTTCCATAGACACACTCCTAAACCTTGTGGACAGCCTTCCCAAAAGAGTTGAAGCTGTTATAGCTGCAAAGGGTGGGCCAACTCAATATTGAACCCTACAGACTAAGACTGGGAGGCCATTAAAGTGGAAGTTTAGCTTTAAGGACTCGTCCCTCGCTCCTCTTGAACAATTGTTACTTTTGAGGAGTGGGGGGGGGGGGGGGAGCAGGTACCTGATTTTGACAGGTTCCTGCTCCTAAGTTATCCTCCCTCCCTCCCCCTGTAGTCTTCTGGGTACCAGAAGACTGCATCCACCCTTCAGGATGCGCAGCGCGGCTCACCCATGCGCAGTGGGCACCCGACTGTAAAGCCGCAAGCTGTCACAACCGGGTGCCCATAGTGAAGATACTGGCACCCCCGAGGGAGGACGTAGGATGAAGATGGCTGGGGTGAGCTTACTGCTGGACCATGGGACAGGTCAGTAGCTGTTTTTAACCACTTTACCACCGGAGGATTTTGCTGTCTTCCATCCAGGCCACTTTTTGCGATTCGGCGCTGTGCGACTTCAACTGACAATTGCGCGGTCGTGCGACGCCGTACCCAAACGAAATTTACGTCCTTTTTTTCCCACAAACAGAGCTTTCTTTTGGTGGTATTTGATCACCTGTGCGATTTTTACTTTTTGCGCTATAAACAAAAAAAGAGCATTTATTTTGAAAAAATAACAATATTTTTAACATTTTTTTTTATATGAAATTCCCCCCAAAAAAGATGTAAAAAACAATTTTTTTAAAAATTTTTGGCCAATTTGTTTTCTGCTACCTATGTTTGGTAAAAAAAAAAATCGCAATAAGCGTATTTTGATTGGTTTGCGCAAAAGTTATTGCGTTTACTAACAAAGGGAAAGATTTCTGTCATTTTTGGTGTTTTTTTTTTTAACGCGTAATGGCGGCGATCTGCGATTTTTTTTGTGGGACTGCGACATTGCGGCGGACAGATTGGACCCTTGACTGACATTTTTGACACTTTTGGGGGTACCAGTGACATTACTACAGTAATCAGTGCTATATATATGCACTGTTACTGTAAAAATGACACTGGCAGGGAAGGGGTTAATTTTATTGGAGAGGGAGGGGTTAATGTATGCCTGGTGCTTACTGACGTGTGGTGGGGGGAGGGGACTGAGTGAGTCATGGACAGATCGGATGTCCAGCTATGCTGAACAGTCCGATCTGTCACTCCCTGTCACTATGGAGATCCGTCCGCTTGTGTTTACACAGGCGGGCGGATCTCCACACTAGATCCCCGGCGATCGGGGCAGAGCAGCGGCGATCGCCGCTGCTCCTCCCCTGGCCCGACTCCCGCTGTGGATGAAAACAGCGGGAGCGAGCCTCCGGCGGCGCGCAAGCGCCGCCCAGAAGGGGGAGTGTCTGACGACGTAGTACTACGTCGTCAGACGATAACGAGCCACTTTGCCGCAGTAGTATTACTGTGAGCGGACGTAAAGTGGTTAAAAAATCAACAGCTACACTTTTTGTAGCTGCTGCCTTTTTTTTTTTTTTTTTTAAATAGGTGCCTGGAGCTCAAAGTTCATGTGCGTGTAAAGTCAGGCGTCCCAATACTTTTGACAATATAGTGTGTGTGTTTTAACGCGCATTGACGCACGTGCAGAATTCTGCCTTGATTTTAATGGTGTTAGTTCACATATAGCATTGAAATGCATTGGGCAAAAATTGTTCATCCATTGATGCTCCTTATGGCCCCTTTTAAGGCTCGGTGCTTCCGGTTGGCTGTCTTCCTGCCATCAGAGAAAATGAAATAAGGTCACGTTAGCCTGCATCCCACACAGCTGCACGAGGAGGACAGCAAGGAATTCATGTGTTAAAACGCGGTGCCCTTGGAGAGAAGCAGCGCTGTGAATCGCGGCTCTCTCTACATTCATATTAAATAGCCTTGAGATTGTAGTTAGAAAAATTACCATGTGAAAAAAAAAATAAAACTTGCACCAACTATGACTACAATGCAGTAAACAGTTCTTATACACTCATCCAAACACCATCTAGCTTGAGTGATATTCTGCACCAAATTCATTCCTGAAGGCTACAGAGTATTCTGTGCTTTTATCCGCTTGTATAAAGATGGAACATAATGAAGTTATTCTTTGTATGCGGGTTAAATCACTCGCATTGCTGGAGGCAAAGCACTAAAAGTGCGGCTTAAAGTGAACCTGTCAGTATGTCAATATAGACACTTGTGTAGCAAGGTTTCCAGGCCCGTGGCCTGATGTGGGTCTGCCATTAGAACCGGTACTCTCTCCAGCCCATGTGAGCTGCGGCCCTGGGTGTGACAACTGAAGCAGCGACAACTCCGGCATCTTTGTTTGTGGTTTTTATTTGATTTAACCACTTAAGCCCCAGCCCTATTTTGGACACTTTTTGTTTACAAGTTAAAGCAGTATTTTTTCCTAGAAAACTACTTAGAACCCCCAAAAATTATGTATATTTTTTTTAGCAAAGACTCTGGAGAATAAAATGGCGGTCATTGCAAAACTTTTTGTCAAGCGGTATTTGCGCAGCGGTCTTTAAAACGCCATTTTTTTGGAAAAAAATTGAAAAATCACATTTCACTGCATTTAAAAAATACTAAACAGTAAAGTTAGCCCATTTTTTTTCTATATTGTGAAAGATGATGTCACGCCGAGTAAATAGATACCCAACATGTTACGGTTTAAAATTGCGCCCCCCCGTGGGATGGCGACAAACTACGGTCAATAGAGATCTCAATCTGCGACGTTTTAAATTTATTTAATGGTTACCAGTTTAGAGTGAGAGTGTAGCTCTTTTTTTTTAATTATTGCGCACGCTCTGGCGATCACAACGACACCTCACATGTGGGGTTTGAACAGCGATTTCATTCGCGGCTCGACTTGCGTATACGTTTTTTTTTGTGCGCGAGCTAACGGTGACGGTGGGCGGCAAAATTTTTTTTTTCTTTTCCTATTTATTTTTTATTTTTTTTAAACTTTATTACAGATTTTTTTAAAAAAAAAAATCTGATCACTTTTATTGCTGTCACAAGCAATGTAAACATCCCTTGTGACAGCAATATGTGTGACAGGTACACTTTATGGAGGGATCAAGGGTCTAAAAGACCCTAGACCCCTCCACTACACTTCCCTGTATGCAAAACGCCGAAAACGGCATTTTTGCATACAGCCGTTTTTTAAATTTGCCGCCTTTTGCAGCACAGTAACCCGGAAGTGACGTCATGGACGCCGCCTCCGGGTTACGTCATCGGAGCCACGATCGATGCCGTTTCCGGCATTCATCGGGACTCCATCCAGCCGGCAGACGTGCCGGCTGGGTGCTCGGGGCTCCCGGTGGGACGGGAGCCCCGGGCAAAGCCACGGAAGGCGGCGGGAGGGGGGGACGTCCCCTCCCGCCCCCCCCGGGTAACGATCGAGCGGCTCCCGAGCCGCATCGGTCGTCACCAACGGAAAGCCGACCATCGGCTTCAAACCACGGTACCGGGATGATGCCTCTAACTAGAGGCATCATCCCGGTATAAACCCGCAAAGTGTACCGACGTATCGGTACGTTGATATGCGGTAAGTGGTTAAAGGGGATGGGAGAAGGGAATGAGTGGGATACTCCTTGTGGCTCAATCTAATTACACATGGGACTTTGTTACTGAAATATGCCCGTTGGCGCTTCCTTGACGCCAGCCGGTGCCAGCCAACGCTCACTGACTCTGGGAACTCTCTGTGTAGCTGAAGAAGTGTTGAATCCCTGACTTATAGTCCTGTAGATCCAAGACTGAGCTGTAGAACTCCTGACACTGCTGTGCTGCAGAAGTCACTAAATACTGTCCCCCCGCTAGGTACAGCTTGAGGTAGTATCTTGTAGAACTTTGTGTAACTGTCGATTCACTGACACTCTCTACAACTTCAGGGCCCAGACTGCCGGTACCCCCTTTACAACTTCAGGGTCCTCAACCTAGGTACCCCCTTTTCAGCTAGCTGACACTGGATCCCAGAACCTCTCCCGGAGTGGTCCCCTCTAACACTTAAGGTGAACCCCAGGGGCAATCCTCAGTACTCAAGACCTGTGTAGGCTTTCCTGGGACTGGACCCCTCTCGCTCTCCGCTGCTTCTCGGCACACCGGATCCCCCTCAGCTCAACTCAGGGCGCTCTGGACACTCAGGCGACACCCCGAGACATTTGCCTTCCTCAGACAGGAGGAGAGACAGCCGCACTCTCCTTCCCGGGACTCTGCTCCCGCCAAAGACAATCTGTCACGCACTTCCCCCCAAACGTATACCCACTCCCAGAATCCTTTGCAGCATAATCTGCCTTCTGGGGTAGTTACAAGCTGGGATGTGTCCCCTGATTGGGCTTCCCACACTGCCCTATGAGAAGCCTCTCACAGGAGCCAGTGGGGATATTTCTCACAGCCCCAATCACAGCCCCGGAGCCGCTGAACCCGGAAGAGACGACGAGGGATCATGTCAGCTCCCACAGTGGTGTCCAGGGGTCCGTGTCGGGGCTTCGTTCTAAGGTAAGTAATTCATAATGAGCTAGTATGCGATGCATACTAGCTCATTATGCCTTTGTCTTGCAGGGTTTTTTTTTTTTTTTTAGGTTTACAACCGCTTCAAGGTGGAAGTCTGCTGGTCCTCCCACTTGGGCTACTAGGTGTAAGGCAGTCAACTCTGTGATGCCATTATCCAAATTACAAATGAAAGCAGAAACTGTCCCAAGAAGTATGATAAAATATGGTCCAGTTGGATAGATGCAGGTGGTCGAGGTTCCTTGGTGGATGTTTAAAGTCCTAGTAGAACTTATTTGAAGGCTGTTTTCTGTCTTCCCCTCCCTTACTCCTCCCTTTCATTCCTTATTCCATCCCACATCATTAACCTGTTGTGCATGGTGCATCCTTTGCCTTTTTCCCACCCCCACTCCTTTTTAATTCTGTGTAGGTAGCCATATTGCATTGCATTTGCAGAAAATTACAACAGCTGCAGATTGAAAATACAATATGATTTGTGTCGCAAGTGTATACAATATATTGTTTTGTTTTTCATTTGCTAATTTTTTTCCCCACAAAAGTGGAGTTACCCTTTAAACCCTTTAAGACCGGAAGGATTTGCCCCCTTAAGCAGTGGTTCTCAACTCCGGTCCTCGGGACCCACCGACAGGCCAGGTTTGCAAGATAACTAAATTACATCACAGGTGATCTCATTTGCTGCTCAGTGATTGCAGTATTCTAGTCTGCATCCCCCAAGGTAATACTTAAAATCTGGCCTGTTAGTGGGTCCCGAGGACCGGAATTGAGAACCACTGCCCTTAAGGACCAGGCCCTATTTTGCGATTCGGCACTGTGTTATTTTTAACGGACAATTGCGCGGTCGTGCGAAACTATACCCAAATAAAATTGATCTTTTTTTTTCCACAATTATAGCTTTCTTTTGGTGGTATTTGATCACCTGTGTGATTTTTATTTTTTGCGCTATAAACAAAAAAATGTGACAATTTTGAAAAAAAAAAAAACAATATTTTTCACATTCAAAAACATGTAAAAATCAAAATTTTTTAACATGTTAGGCCAATTTTTTTTCTTCTACATATTTTTGGTAAAAAAAATAGCAAAAAGCGCATTTTGATTGGTTTGCGCAAAAGTTCTCGTGTCCACTAACTATGGGAAAGATTTATGTCATTTTTATTGGTTTTTTTTTGCTAGTAATGGCGGCGATCTGCGATTTTTAGCGGGACTGCGACATTGCGGCGGACAGATCGGACCCCTAACTGACATTTTTGACACTTTTGGGGGTACCAGTGACAAAATATGCACTGTTACTGTAATAATGATACTGGCAGGGAAGGGGGTTAACACAGTAGGTGATCAAAGGGTTAAATGTGTACCTAGGGGTGTGTTTCTAACTCTATGGGGGAGGGGCTTGTGAAATGACCATAGAGACATGTGATCCTATATAGAAGGATCACAGAGGCTCTATGATCATTGCAGGGAGAAGGACGGTCAGCTGTGTTTACAACAGCTGACCGTTCTTCTCTCTCAGCGGGGAACGTTCTCGGGTGTCAGGCGGCAATCAGAGCCACCTGACACACGCATCGGCTTCCCCGCTGATGAGCGCCCCCTAGCCTCCTGAGAGCAAGTGATGTATACTTAAGTCGCTTTGCCCAGGAGCGGCTGCCTGCCGCAGTATATCTGCGGTGGGCGGTCGTAAAGTGGTTAAGCAAACTCATCACACCCATGAGTGCCACGCTCCTGGTAAAAAGCGAAGCTCAATACAGTGCTGCTTCTCCTTTCACTGTCAGTCATAGGCTATAGTCAGGATGACCTGGGATCAGAAGAAGTGGGTTGAATGCTGCTGGCCATCAGACTGAGGACATAAAGCAGCAGAAAAAAAGCACTGCAGGGGAAATCTCTAGAATAAGGGCGAACATTTCATCAAAAGCTGGTTTTATTATTTTATCTTTTATCTGTACTATTCTTTTTTTATTATATTGTTATTGACTGGATTTCTGCCATTAAAGAGATATGCTGCTGACCTGAGATGGAAGTGTTTGTTTCTAAACATGGAGGTTATCCAATCTATAGGTAATAGATGCCAATAACTCGTTATTTTTCAATGTAAAAATGAGGGGAAGTATTCAGATGGACATTTATTGGCCGGCCAAGGCACAAGGAAAGGCTCAACGGATCCCAAGAGGTCTGAGGCCGGGCAGATATCTCACTCTCCTTTATTCCCATTGCTGCATATCTAGCAATAATCCTTTAGATTTCATTATCTTCATCATTCTCTCCAGGATTAAAAACATCAACATTGTCTTCCTTGCTTGAATATGTGAAGTTTATATAAATCAGCACATCATTACAGGAAGAAATGAGTGTTTTATATGGAAAATAAATGTTCTATTGACAGTCAGGAAAATCAGATGATTGTTGGCATATATAAAGAATGTCAATTAGCATATAGATGAAGTGATTCTATATTGTAACATTGCAAATCCCTAGATGGACCGCTGAGGTTTCCACTTTGTAAATGTGACAGATTGGACTGACAGTGCCGTGTAACTCATCTCGTGTAGACGCATGCCGATTATTAAAAAATTATATTCAAAAATTCTTCTTGGCTACAGTGAAGCTGATTTGTTAAAAAGCATCCATGCTTGAAGTGAACCTGTATTTGTCTCCTGCAGGACAAAGCAACAGGTTCTCTTTAATTCTGGCTTCACCAGAAGCACGTAATTAAAGTGGAAGTAAACCCTCCTATCGCTTTCAGCCAAGGAAGCCGCCATCTTGGCCTCTGAATAATCTTCAACTGCCACAGTGCTGCACATGTGATCAGTTATGACATCAGCCATTGGATGGTTTGACAGTTTGATTGAGACCACAACCAATGTGACAGTTAGCAATCCCCACACGTGACGGGAATGTATCTGTTTTTTTTTTTTTTTTGTGTTCAATAATTTTAATTCAATTTTTAGTGTAATAACAAAGGTATATAAAATATACTTCCGTAGAAAAGAGTACAAAAATTACAGATATAACCGTATACAACCGTATAGAACTTGTGAAAGGGTCAATCGGATGTACAAAAGGTGATGGAAACAGGATAATAGGATGTATCATAACTAGGGTTGAGCGGACACCTAGATGTCCGTGTTCGACGGGTTCGGCCGAACTTTAAAAAAAAGTCCGGGTCCGTGTCCCGGACTTTTACCGAACTTTTCCCGGACACCGAACCCCATTGAAGTCAATGGGGACCCGAACTTTAAGGCACTAAAATGGCTCTAAAACACCAAAGGAAAGGGCTAGAGTGCTGCAAATGGCAGCAAAACGTAATTAAGAGCATGGCAAGTGCTCTGCAAACAAATGTGGATAGGGAAATAACTTAAAACAACAAAAAAAAACAGAAAAATAAAACAATGTTCTTCTTCATCTCTGAAGGACGAGGCCCATATGGAGTAGGAGGGAGGTTGAGGTGGTGGTGGATGTGGCGGTGACATAGGCGTGCGCACAGGGTGTGCTGGGTGTGCCTGGGCACACCCTAATCACCTAGGGCACATAGCATTGCCAGTGAGGAGATGGGAAAGATCTCCCTGGGACCTGCTCTGCTCTATTTCTCCTTGCCTACAGGTACATGGCCCCGATACATTACTCTCCCTGCTGGCAAACACATGCATGTGTATTTCAACTTTGGGGTGCACACCTTAATGCAATAGGCTGCGCACACCTATGGGCGGTGTAGGTGGAAGCGGCGGTGGAGGAGGACCAGGGCCGGATTAACAGCATCATGGGCTTGGTGCTGAGGATTTTGAAGGGCCTTAAGGGCCGTGCCTTGCCATGCACCCAGAGGAGGAAGGGTGCAGCCATGCATGCCTAATTCAACATGGGATGCTGTCTCTGAAGCCCATAAACACATCCATGCATCGCCAACTGTCCCTCCTTGTCCGGCCTTCACGCTGTGTGGGGAGGTTCTGAGGGTGCTGCCTGGGGAAGCGAGCATAGAAGCCAGACTTCTGTGTTTACAAGTGACAGAAGAGCGGTAACAGTGAATATGGCCAACCCGGGGCCTATATAAAAGGTAGGGGCCTGGAGCTGCAGCTCCAATAGCCCCTACATTAATCTGGCCCTGAGGAGGAGGACGAGGTAGCCAACACTGCTTCTTTTCAAAAATTTTAAATGAGGGTACACCCCAAAAGAGTGAGAAAGAGCAAAAATGGAACAATGGGTGGGTAAGGTCGGTATCCATTGCTATTCTGCATAAGGTACGGAAAAGTCCCGTGGGATCCATGCCTGGTTCATTTTAATGAACGTGAGCTTGTCCACATTGTCTCTGGACAGGCGGCTGCGCTTGTCTGTTATAACGCCCCCAGCCGTGCTAAATACCCGTTCAGATAATACACTGGCTGCAGGGCACGCCAGCACCTCCAAGGCGTAAAGGGCAAGCTCAGGCCATGTGCCCAATTTGGAGACCCAGAAGTTGAAGGGGGCAGACCCGTCATTCACTACATGTAGGCGTGTGCACACATACTGCTCCACCATGTTGGTAAAATGCTGCCTCCTGCTAAGACGTTCCATCTGAGCTGCTGGTGCTGCTGTTTGTTGTGGCGTGCTGACAAAGCTTTTCCACATTTCGGCCATGCTAACCCTGCCTTCTGAGGTGCTGGCGGTGCCCTGGTTGCGTTGGCGACCTCCTCCTCCTCCTCCTCTGCCTTGTGCTTCCACTGTGGCCCCGCTGTCAGATGGGAATGCCAGCAGCATGGCGTCTACCAGCGTGCGCTTGTACTCGCGCATCTTGCGATCGCGCTCCAGTGAGTGAATTAAGGACGGTACGTTGTCCTTGTAACGGGGATCCAGCAGCGTGGCCACCCAGTAATCAGCACAAGTTAGAATGTGGGCAACTCGGCGGTCGTTGTGGAGACACTGCAGCATGTAATCGCTCATGTGTGCCAGGCTGCCCAGAGGCGACGAAAGGCTGTCCTCTGTGGGAGGTGTATCGTCCGTGTCCTCTGTATCCCCCCAGCCACGCACCAGTGATGGCCATGAGCTGGCCTGGGTGCCACCCTGCTGTGAACATGGTTCCATCTCCTCCTCCAGCTCCTCCTCCTCCTCATCCTCCTCATCCTCCAGAACTGTGCCCCTGCTGGACAATTGTGTCCCTGGCGTTTGTGTGTGCAGGAACCCACCCTCGGAGCCCCTTGCGAATGACTGCCCTGAAAGCCTTTGAAATGTTACCTCTTCATCCTCCTCCTCCTCCTCCTCATCCTGTGCCACATCCTCTTCCATCATCGCCCAAATTGTTTTTTCAAGGAGGCATAGAAGTGGGATAGTTAAGCTGAGAATGGCGTCATTGCCACTGGCCATGTTGGTGGAGTACCCAAAACAGCGCAACAAGGCACAATATATGCAAATGTCAAATATGCAAACTATGCCGCAATTTAATGTTTTTTACACCAAAAGGGTGTGTATTGAATAGCGGAATAGGATAAAAAACTGTGTATCTCACATGTACAAACACAGACTAGGCCCGATTAAATTTTTTCCTACCCTAAAGGGAGGATGAGGAAGAGGAGTATGGAACATGCAGCACCCTCAAATCTTCAGAAGTATGAGATGAACCCCAAAAACTTGGAAAGGTGGATCTCTCTCACACGTACCAACACAGACCATCCCCCAATTTAACTGATCCCCAAAGGTTTTTGATTAAATAGCGGAATAGAAAATATGATCCAAAAAAAGTGTATGTATATCACACGTACACAACCACACTAGGCCCCAATTACTATTGTTTGTACCCCTAAAAGGCTAGATGAGGAGTAGGGGGGGTATGGAACAGGCAGCACCCTCAAACCTTCAGAAGTATGAGATGAACCCCAACAACTTGGAAAGGTGGATCTCTCTCACACGTACCAACACAGACTATCCCCCAATTTAACTGATCCCCAAAGGTTTTTGATTAAATAGCGGAATAGAAAATATGATCCAAAAAAAGTGTATGTATATCACACGTACACAACCACACTAGGCCCCAATTACTATTGTTTGTACCCCTAAAAGGCTAGATGAGGAGTAGGGGGGGTATGGAACAGGCAGCACCCTCAAACCTTCAGAAGTATGAGATGAACCCCAACAACTTGGAAAGGTGGATCTCTCTCACACGTACCAACACAGACTATCCCCCAATTTAACTGATCCCCAAAGGTTTTTGATTAAATAGCGGAATAGAAAATATGATCCAAAAAAAGTGTATGTATATCACACGTACACAACCACACTGGGCCCCAATTACTATTGTTTGTACCCCTAAAAGGCTAGATGAGGAGTAGGGGGAGTATGGAACAGGCAGCACCCTCAAACCTTCAGAAGTATGAGATGAACCCCAACAACTTGGAAAGGTGGATCTCTCTCACACGTACCAACACAGACTATCCCCCAATTTAACTGATCCCCAAAGGTTTTTGATTAAATAGCGGAATAGAAAATATGATCCAAAAAAAGTGTATGTATATCACACGTACACAACCACACTAGGCCCCAATTACTATTGTTTGTACCCCTAAAAGGCTAGATGAGGAGTAGGGGGGGTATGGAACAGGCAGCACCCTCAAACCTTCAGAAGTATGAGATGAACCCCAACAACTTGGAAAGGTGGATCTCTCTCACACGTACCAACACAGACTATCCCCCAATTTAACTGATCCCCAAAGGTTTTTGATTAAATAGCGGAATAGAAAATATGATCCAAAAAAAGTGTATGTATATCACACGTACACAACCACACTAGGCCCCAATTACTATTGTTTGTACCCCTAAAAGGCTAGGAGTAGGGGGAGTATGGAACAGGCAGCACCCTCAAACCTTCAGAAGTATGAGATGAACCCCAACAACTTGGAAAGGTGGATCTCTCTCACACGTACCAACACAGACTATCCCCCAATTTAACTGATCCCCAAAGGTTTTTGATTAAATAGCGGAATAGAAAATATGATCCAAAAAAAGTGTATGTATATCACACGTACACAACCACACTGGGCCCCAATTACTATTGTTTGTACCCCTAAAAGGCTAGATGAGGAGTAGGGGGAGTATGGAACAGGCAGCACCCTCAAACCTTCAGAAGTATGAGATGAACCCCAACAACTTGGAAAGGTGGATCTCTCTCACACGTACCAACACAGACTATCCCCCAATTTAACTGATCCCCAAAGGTTTTTGATTAAATAGCGGAATAGAAAATATGATCCAAAAAAAGTGTATGTATATCACACGTACACAACCACACTGGGCCCCAATTACTATTGTTTGTACCCCTAAAAGGCTAGATGAGGAGTAGGGGGAGTATGGAACAGGCAGCACCCTCAAACCTTCAGAAGTATGAGATGAACCCCAACAACTTGGAAAGGTGGATCTCTCTCACACGTACCAACACAGACTATCCCCCAATTTAACTGATCCCCAAAGGTTTTTGATTAAATAGCGGAATAGAAAATATGATCCAAAAAAAGTGTATGTATATCACACGTACACAACCACACTAGGCCCCAATTACTATTGTTTGTACCCCTAAAAGGCTAGATGAGGAGTAGGGGGGGTATGGAACAGGCAGCACCCTCAAACCTTCAGAAGTATGAGATGAACCCCAACAACTTGGAAAGGTGGATCTCTCTCACACGTACCAACACAGACTATCCCCCAATTTAACTGATCCCCAAAGGTTTTTGATTAAATAGCGGAATAGAAAATATGATCCAAAAAAAGTGTATGTATATCACACGTACACAACCACACTAGGCCCCAATTACTATTGTTTGTACCCCTAAAAGGCTAGATGAGGAGTAGGGGGGGTATGGAACAGGCAGCACCCTCAAATCTTCAGAAGTATGAGATGAACCCCAACAACTTGGAAAGGTGGATCTCTCTCACACGTACCAACACAGACTATCCCCCAATTTAACTGATCCCCAAAGGTTTTTGATTAAATAGCGGAATAGAAAATATGATCCAAAAAAAGTGTATGTATATCACACGTACACAACCACACTAGGCCCCAATTACTATTGTTTGTACCCCTAAAAGGCTAGATGAGGAGTAGGGGGGGTATGGAACAGGCAGCACCCTCAAACCTTCAGAAGTATGAGATGAACCCCAACAACTTGGAAAGGTGGATCTCTCTCACACGTACCAACACAGACTATCCCCCAATTTAACTGATCCCCAAAGGTTTTTGATTAAATAGCGGAATAGAAAATATGATCCAAAAAAAGTGTATGTATATCACACGTACACAACCACACTAGGCCCCAATTACTATTGTTTGTACCCCTAAAAGGCTAGATGAGGAGTAGGGGGGGTATGGAACAGGCAGCACCCTCAAATCTTCAGAAGTATGAGATGAACCCCAAAAACTTGGAAAGGTGGATCTCTCTCACACGTACCAACACAGACTATCCCCCAATTTAACTGATCCCCAAAGGTTTTTGATTAAATAGCGGAATAGAAAATATGATCCAAAAAAAGTGTATGTATATCACACGTACACAACCACACTAGGCCCCAATTACTATTGTTTGTACCCCTAAAAGGCTAGATGAGGAGTAGGGGGGGTATGGAACAGGCAGCACCCTCAAATCTTCAGAAGTATGAGATGAACCCCAAAAACTTGGAAAGGTGGATCTCTCTCACACGTACCAACACAGACTATCCCCCAATTTAACTGATCCCCAAAGGTTTTTGATTAAATAGCGGAATAGAAAATATGATCCAAAAAAAGTGTATGTATATCACACGTACACAACCACACTAGGCCCCAATTACTATTGTTTGTACCCCTAAAAGGCTAGATGAGGAGTAGGGGGGGTATGGAACAGGCAGCACCCTCAAACCTTCAGAAGTATGAGATGAACCCCAACAACTTGGAAAGGTGGATCTCTCTCACACGTACCAACACAGACTATCCCCCAATTTAACTGATCCCCAAAGGTTTTTGATTAAATAGCGGAATAGAAAATATGATCCAAAAAAAGTGTATGTATATCACACGTACACAACCACACTGGGCCCCAATTACTATTGTTTGTACCCCTAAAAGGCTAGATGAGGAGTAGGGGGGGTATGGAACAGGCAGCACCCTCAAACCTTCAGAAGTATGAGATGAACCCCAACAACTTGGAAAGGTGGATCTCTCTCACACGTACCAACACAGACTATCCCCCAATTTAACTGATCCCCAAAGGTTTTTGATTAAATAGCGGAATAGAAAATATGATCCAAAAAAAGTGTATGTATATCACACGTACACAACCACACTGGGCCCCAATTACTATTGTTTGTACCCCTAAAAGGCTAGATGAGGAGTAGGGGGAGTATGGAACAGGCAGCACCCTCAAACCTTCAGAAGTATGAGATGAACCCCAACAACTTGGAAAGGTGGATCTCTCTCACACGTACCAACACAGACTATCCCCCAATTTAACTGATCCCCAAAGGTTTTTGATTAAATAGCGGAATAGAAAATATGATCCAAAAAAAGTGTATGTATATCACACGTACACAACCACACTAGGCCCCAATTACTATTGTTTGTACCCCTAAAAGGCTAGATGAGGAGTAGGGGGGGTATGGAACAGGCAGCACCCTCAAACCTTCAGAAGTATGAGATGAACCCCAACAACTTGGAAAGGTGGATCTCTCTCACACGTACCAACACAGACTATCCCCCAATTTAACTGATCCCCAAAGGTTTTTGATTAAATAGCGGAATAGAAAATATGATCCAAAAAAAGTGTATGTATATCACACGTACACAACCACACTAGGCCCCAATTACTATTGTTTGTACCCCTAAAAGGCTAGATGAGGAGTAGGGGGGGTATGGAACAGGCAGCACCCTCAAATCTTCAGAAGTATGAGATGAACCCCAAAAACTTGGAAAGGTGGATCTCTCTCACACGTACCAACACAGACTATCCCCCAATTTAACTGATCCCCAAAGGTTTTTGATTAAATAGCGGAATAGAAAATATGATCCAAAAAAAGTGTATGTATATCACACGTACACAACCACACTAGGCCCCAATTACTATTGTTTGTACCCCTAAAAGGCTAGATGAGGAGTAGGGGGGGTATGGAACAGGCAGCACCCTCAAATCTACAGAAGTATGAGATGAACCCCAAAAACTTGGAAAGGTGGATCTCTCTCACACGTACCAACACAGACTATCCCCCAATTTAACTGATCCCCAAAGGTTTTTGATTAAATAGCGGAATAGAAAATATGATCCAAAAAAAGTGTATGTATATCACACGTACACAACCACACTAGGCCCCAATTACTATTGTTTGTACCCCTAAAAGGCTAGATGAGGAGTAGGGGGGGTATGGAACAGGCAGCACCCTCAAACCTTCAGAAGTATGAGATGAACCCCAACAACTTGGAAAGGTGGATCTCTCTCACACGTACCAACACAGACTATCCCCCAATTTAACTGATCCCCAAAGGTTTTTGATTAAATAGCGGAATAGAAAATATGATCCAAAAAAAGTGTATGTATATCACACGTACACAACCACACTAGGCCCCAATTACTATTGTTTGTACCCCTAAAAGGCTAGGAGTAGGGGGAGTATGGAACAGGCAGCACCCTCAAACCTTCAGAAGTATGAGATGAACCCCAACAACTTGGAAAGGTGGATCTCTCTCACACGTACCAACACAGACTATCCCCCAATTTAACTGATCCCCAAAGGTTTTTGATTAAATAGCGGAATAGAAAATATGATCCAAAAAAAGTGTATGTATATCACACGTACACAACCACACTAGGCCCCAATTACTATTGTTTGTACCCCTAAAAGGCTAGATGAGGAGTAGGGGGAGTATGGAACAGGCAGCACCCTCAAATCTTCAGAAGTATGAGATTGTGTTCACTGTACCCCACAAAGATTGAGTTCACTGCACCCCACAATGATTGTGTTCACTGCACCCCACAAAGATTGTGTTCACTGCACCTCACAAAGATTGTGTTCACTGTACCCCCCAAAGATTGTGTTCACTGCACCCCACAAAGATTCTGTTCACTGTACCCCACAAAGATTGTGTTCACTGCACCCTAAAAGGATGTTGTTCACTGCACCCCACAAAGATTGTGTTCACTGCACCCTAAAAGGATGTTGTTCACTGCACCCCAAAAAGATTGTGTTCACTGTACCCCCCCAAAGATTGTGTTCACTGCACCCCACAAAGATTGTGTTCACTGCACCCCAAAAAGATTGTGTTCACTGTACCCCCCAAAGATTGTGTTCACTGCACCCCAAAAAGATTGTGTTCACTGTACCCCCCAAAGATTGTGTTCACTGCACCCCACAAAGATTCTGTTCACTGTACCCCACAAAGATTGTGTTCACTGCACCCCAAAAAGATTGTGTTCACTGTACCCCCCCAAAGATTGTGTTCACTGCACCCCACAAAGATTCTGTTCACTGCACCCCACAAAGGATTTTGTTCACTGCACCCCAAAAAGATTGTGTTCACTGCACCCCAAAAAGGATTTTGATCACTGCACCCCAAAAAGGATGTTGTTCACTGCACCCCAAAAATGATTTTGTTCACTCCACCCCAAAAAGATTGTGTTCACTGCACCCCACAAAGATTGTGTTCACTGCACCCCAAAAAGATCGTGTTCACTGTACCCCCCAAAGATTGTGTTCACTGCACCCCACAAAGATTCTGTTCACTGTACCCCACAAAGATTGTGTTCACTGCACCCCAAAAAGATTGTGTTCACTGCACCCCAAAAAGGATGTTGTTCACTGCACCCCAAAAAGGATGTTGTTCACTCCACCCCAAAAAGATTGTGTTCACTGCACCCCACAAAGATTGTGTTCACTGCACCCCAAAAAGATTGTGTTCACTGCACCCCAAAAATGATTTTGTTCACTGCACCCCAAAAAGGATTTTGTTCACTGCACCCCAAAAAGGATGTTGTTCACTCCACCCCAAAAAGATTGTGTTCACTGCACCCCAAAAAGATTGTGTTCACTGCACCCCACAAAGGATTTTGTTCACTGCACCCCAAAAAGATTGTGTTCACTGCACCCCAAAAAGGATGTTGTTCACTGCACCCCAAAAAGGATTTTGTTCACTGCACCCCAAAAAGATTGTGTTCACTGCACCCCACAAAGGATTTTGTTCACTGCACCCCACAAAGATTGTGTTCACTGCACACCAAAAAGGATTGTGTTCACTGCACCCCAAAAAGATTTTGTTCACTGCACCCCAAAAAGATTGTGTTCACTGCAGCCCAAAAAGATTGTGTTCACTGCAGCCCAAAAAGATTGTGTTCACTGCAGCTCACACACAGAAAAATGGATGTGGATCACTGACACCTGCCTATCTCCAATCCCACACCACACAGCAATATCGATTGTAGTTTGTAGAACACAGTTTCCCTAAAATTCAGCAGACTCTGTCCCTAACAGGATTGAGAAGAGATCGTAGATCAGGATTGAGTGCAGATTCACCCCACCCCCCACACAGCAATATCGATTGTAGTTTGTAGAAGACACTGACCCTATAATTCAGCAGACTCTATCCCTAAAATGCCTACAACTCGCCCTGCCTAAACACTCCGACCTGTCCCTCAATTCTATCCGGACACAAATGGTTTTTTCCTGCCTATCTTTCCCTAATCAGCAGCCAGCACATTGATGTGTGCTCTGTCCCTTAGCTAAGCAGCAGAATGACGCTGCTGCGGCGGCTGCCTCGAACTTATAAAGACTTGGTCACATGCTTCAGACGGCCAATCACAGCTACTAAGACATTTGCAGGCATGGCTGGGATGGCTTAAGGCACACCAGTTAAACGATTGTTGATTGGCTGTTGAAAGCCCGCCATGAAAAGAGCGCCAAAGCATGCAAAACCCGGAAATAAAACGACCGAACACGGATTTTTACCCGAACATACAGTAAAGTGTCCGTGTCCGTGTTCGGGTAAAAAAAATCCAATTATTCGGTACGAACACGAATAATACAGTCCGTGTTCGCTCAACACTAATCATAACATATCATCAGAACTATTAAACAACACAACAGTGATACATAAGGGATAGAAGAGTGATTATGTTAATGAGGTTATTGTCCAAAGCAGTGGCGGCCGGTGCATAGGGGGCGCCAGGGCGCCGCCCCCCCTGAAAAAAGGAAGAAAAAAAAAAGATAAAAAAAAAAAAAAAGATTGCAAAACGAGCAATAAAGTTTGAAAAAAAAAAAAAATTGCGTTCGCCGCCGCCGCCGCCAGCCGATGTGAAGGGGGTGGGGGGGTGGGGTTACCACCCAGAAGAGGCGCCGATTGGCTGCCTTCTGGGGGGCGTGGGGGGCGTAACCTGGGCGCAAGGCAGATTCCTTGGAAACCCCCACTTCGTGGATTCCTGGCTGTGATTGGTCCAGCCTCCAGCCTGGACCAATCACAGCATCCAGGACATCCAACGCTGACCCCGCTGACGTCACTCGCAGCAGTGGACCGGACCGCGGGCGATGGAGTCGGGTGGACACCGGACGGGAGTGACGGCGGCACCGGAGAGGAGACCAGACCACCGGAGGTCATCTGCTGGAAGAAGACATCACCACCGGTGAGTCCTCGTGGTCCTCCTGTCAGTCCTCCATGACCATCCATCCAGCTTTTCCACCGCCATCCCCCTATGCTCTGCCTCATCCCATGAGTCATGGGATGAGGCAGAGCAGAGGGGGATGGCGGTGGAAAGGCTGGATGGATGGTCATCATGGGCCATGACCATCCATCCATCCATCCATCCATCCAGCCTTTCCACCGCCATCCCCCTCTGCTCTGCCTCATCCCATGACCATCCATCCCACTGCCATCCCTCTCTGCCTCATGCCCTCATCCCTCCCACCACCATCCCTCTGCCTGATCCCATCTCTCCCACTGCCATACCTCTGCAGGGGGCATGTACGCTGGTCACTGTATTGAAAGGGGGCATGTATACTGGTCACTACATTGAAAGGGGGCATGTACGCTGGTCACTGCATTGAAAGGGGGCATGTACGCTGGTCACTGCATTGAAAGGGGGCATGTACGCTGGTCACTACATTGAAAGGGGGCATGTACGCTGGTCACTGCATTGAAAGGGGGCATGTATACTGGTCACTACATTGAAAGGGGGCATGAACGCTGGTCACTGCATTGAAAGGGGGCATGTATACTGGTCACTACATTGAAAGGGGGCATGTACGCTGGTCACTACATTGAAAGGGGGCATGTACGCTGGTCACTACATTGAAAGGGGGCATGTACGCTGGTCACTACATTGAAAGGGGGCATGTACGCTGGTCACTGCATTGAAAGGGGGCATGTACGCTGGTCACTGTATTGAAAGGGGGCATGTATGCTGGTCACTACATTGAAAGGGGGCATGAACGCTGGTCACTGCATTGAAAGGGGGCATGTATACTGGTCACTACATTGAAAGGGGGCATGTACGCTGGTCACTACATTGAAAGGGGGCATGTACGCTGGTCACTGCATTGAAAGGGGGCATGTACGCTGGTCACTGTATTGAAAGGGGGCATGTATGCTGGTCACTACATTGAAAGGGGGCATGTACGCTGGTCACTGCATTGAAAGGGGGCATGTACGCTGGTCACTACATTGAAAGGGGGCATGTACGCTGGTCACTGCATTGAAAGGGGGCATGTACGCTGGTCACTGTATTGAAAGGGGGCATGTATGCTGGTCACTACATTGAAAGGGGGCATGTACGCTGGTCACTGCATTGAAAGGGGGCATGTACGCTGGTCACTACATTGAAAGGGGGCATGTATGCTGGTCATTGCATTGAAAGGGGGCATGTATGCTGGTCACTACATTGAAAGGGGGCATGTATGCTGGTCACTACATTGAAAGGGGGCATGTACGCTGGTCACTACATTGAAAGGGGGCATGTACGCTGGTCACTACATTGAAAGGGGGCATGAACGCTGGTCACTGCATTGAAAGGGGGCATGTATACTGGTCACTACATTGAAAGGGGGCATGTACGCTGGTCACTACATTGAAAGGGGGCATGTACGCTGGTCACTGCATTGAAAGGGGGCATGTACGCTGGTCACTACATTGAAAGGGGGCATGTACGCTGGTCACTGTATTGAAAGGGGGCATGTATGCTGGTCACTACATTGAAAGGGGGCATGTACGCTGGTCACTGCATTGAAAGGGGGCATGTATACTGGTCACTACATTGAAAGGGGGCATGTACGCTGGTCACTACATTGAAAGGGGGCATGTACGCTGGTCACTGCATTGAAAGGGGGCATGTACGCTGGTCACTGTATTGAAAGGGGGCATGTATGCTGGTCACTACATTGAAAGGGGGCATGTACGCTGGTCACTGCATTGAAAGGGGGCATGTACGCTGGTCACTACATTGAAAGGGGGCATGTACGCTGGTCACTACATTGAAAGGGGGCATGTACGCTGGTCACTGCATTGAAAGGGGGCATGTACGCTGGTCACTACATTGAAAGGGGGCATGTATGCTGGTCATTGCATTGAAAGGGGGCATGTATGCTGGTCACTACATTGAAAGGGGGCATGTATACTGGTCACTACATTGAAAGGGGGCATGTATACTGGTCACTACATTGAAAGGGGGCCTGTATACTGGTCACTACATTGAAAGGGGGCATGTACGCTGGTCACTGCATTGAAAGGGGGCATGTATACTGGTCACTACATTGAAAGGGGGCATGTACGCTGGTCACTGCATTGAAAGGGGGCATGTATACTGGTCACTACATTGAAAGGGGGCATGTACGCTGGTCACTGCATTGAAAGGGGGCATGTATACTGGTCACTACATTGAAAGGGGGCATGAACGCTGGTCACTGCATTGAAAGGGGGCATGTATACTGGTCACTACATTGAAAGGGGGCATGTACGCTGGTCACTACATTGAAAGGGGGCATGTACGCTGGTCACTGCATTGAAAGGGGGCATGTACGCTGGTCACTACATTGAAAGGGGGCATGTACGCTGGTCACTACATTGAAAGGGGGCATGTACGCTGGTCACTGCATTGAAAGGGGGTATGTACGCTGGTCACTACATTGAAAGGGGGTATGTACGCTGGTCACTACATTGAAAGGGGGCATGTACGCTGGTCACTACATTGAAAGGGGGTATGTACGCTGGTCACTACATTGAAAGGGGGCATGAACGCTGGTCACTGCATTGAAAGGGGGCATGTATACTGGTCACTACATTGAAAGGGGGCATGTACGCTGGTCACTGCATTAAAAAGGGGGCATGTACGCTGGTCACTGCATTGAAAGGGGGCATGTACGCTGGTCACTGCATTGAAAGGGGGCATGTACGCTGGTCACTACATTGAAAGGGGGCATGTATGCTGGTCACTGCATTGAAAGGGGGCATGTACGCTGGTCACTGCATTGAAAGGGGGCATGTACGCTGGTCACTGTATTGAAAGGGGGCATGTATGCTGGTCACTACATTGAAAGGGGGCATGTATGCTGGTCACTGCATTGAAAGGGGGCATGTATGCTGGTCACTACATTGAAAGGGGGCATGTACGCTGGTCACTGCATTGAAAGGGGGCATGTATACTGGTCACTACATTGAAAGGGGGCCTGTATACTGGTCACTACATTGAAAGGGGGCATGTACGCTGGTCACTGCATTGAAAGGGGGTATGTACGCTGGTCACTACATTGAAAGGGGGTATGTACGCTGGTCACTACATTGAAAGGGGGCATGTACGCTGGTCACTACATTGAAAGGGGGCATGTACGCTGGTCACTACATTGAAAGGGGGCATGTACGCTGGTCACTACATTGAAAGGGGGCATGTACTGTGTGGTCTGTGCTAGGGGGTCTGTACTGTGGGGTTTGTGCCACTCTGTCAGTGTATCCCATAATAGGGCCCCTGCTCCCTATTATGGGATATACTAGTACTGATGGAGCCCTTAATATGTGATATATTGGGAGAATTGGTTCACGCAAGCAAAATACAGGGGACAAAATGGGTGGGGTCTATAAGGGGTGTGGCTTCTGAGAAATGGGAGGGGCCAAAATAGAAGGGCGGGGTCTTGCGCCCCCCCATCTTAAAACTTCACCAGCCGCCACTGGTCCAAAGAGGTGTCTAGAAGAGTAATTAGGAAGAAGAAGAAGAGCAATATTTGCTTTGCATCCAAGGTTGCCATTTGGAATAGAAGAGGGCGCTCCTGGATACGGAGTAAGCGTAGGCCTTTCCAAGTGCAAATTGCAGATTTACTTGCTGTATCACTTCCAAGTGAGAGGGTGGAGACGGATCTTTCCAGGGAATGTACCTGTTTTTTTAAACACTTAAATCAATTTATTTCCACTTTAACTTCTTTTCACTCTCCAGAGACTCTATTTGGTTTGTAAGAATGGGCTTATCATCAGGGCCATTTTAATAGCATTATGGGCCCCTGAAAAAAGTGTAGCACTGCCCCCGCAGGGACTGCTGGATGTTAACTGTATGGGCTCCCCTGGTTACCAACACAAGGTTATAAGTAATTAAAGTTCTTGAATCCCTCTTTACTCCTCTTGGCTCTTCCCAGAAATAAACGGTCTAGGGGTGTTGGGTTTTTTGTTGTTTATTTTTTAATTGGGATAGGAGAATGGAGTAGTGAGATACTCCAGCTGAACTATTCACATAAACTTCTATCTTCGGAACTTCTTTAATGATCAGGAACAGCCAGGCTGTTAAGCCACGCTGCCACAAGTATAGATGGAATTAAGGCTCTTGCTCTCTTTACTCTCTGACATGATGACTTGGTGATTGATATCTTATCTTCAGGACACTCTCATTAGCATCCCCTCTCTGCTGACACCCGTCCACTGACTATCCTAGGAGCAGGGGTGGCCCCCTCAGGTCAGGCCCCTTGACATGAGTTCCTGTACTCATGATACTGTAGAAACAGGATCTCCAGTGTCTCCCCTCTCTGCCAGCTTCCCTGGACCTCCGGGTTCAGCTCCTCTCTACTACTCTTCCGACCCCCTGAGGCCGCATGCCAACTGTCCCGGATGGCGCCTCTACTGTCCCGCATGGCGCCTCTACGGAGGAGGCAGCCACCGCCTCCCTCCAGGACTCTGCTCCCCAACGAAAGACCTTGAGCACATGTGCTCCTGGCTTTTATACAGTATCCCAACATGCACCAAGGCAACTTTCCCTCTGCCAATCGTCAGGACTGTATCAAAAGCCCATGCACCCATTTGTCAGGTTTCCTCCCACTGTCCAACATGCCTCCCTATTGGACCAGTGTGAAACACTCTCTAGATAGAATGAGTTGCAGTGAGCAGACCTCACTAATAGATCCTGCTCTCTGGTAGGCAGAGAACAATATAGATTTACCTGCAGCCCCTCTGGTAAGCAGACAGAGGTCAAAACTATACTCTCTCACTAGCACCTACCTAGGAGGGTGCTACAAAAGTAATGCACAGGGGCCCCTACCAGCCTGCCCCAATTTACACACTTTCTCTCAAAAATTAAAGTATAAATAGCTGATAGAATTAAACATATATTTATTAATACTTTCAATAAAATCAATTTTAAACAATAATTTAAAGACTAATCAACACAAAAGGCACAGTACAGGGGGGGGGGGGGGGAAGGGCTCAGTACAGGGCAGGGGAGGGATCAGGTGGGCACAATACTAGGATCAGGATGGCACAGTACAGGTTCTGGGAAGCTGTCTGGGACATGGCCATGCCGGAACAGCATAGTAAAAACCGTGACTGTCCCAGCAAATCCGGGACAGTTGGCAAATATGATGTAAAGCCAGATTATCATGGGGCCCCATGCACTTGGGAATCCTTGGCAGTGCCCAGGGGTGCCCATGCATTTGGATGGCCCTGCTTATCATCTATGGGCTCTATGTCGTGACTTGGAGCATACAAAGAGCTGAGGACTTTCAACCCACCCCATGTAGCAGCCCAGGGTACATAGAAAAGAAAGGAAAAGGAGGCGCAAACACCTAGTGCATTACCCGTGGTCAATAATTGCAAATTTTTAATAAAAATGCCAAATGCATACTCACAGATGTAAAGATAAAATCATGTTACAAGCATCCACCATGAAAGCTATCATATATATTTGTGATCTGCATGTGGTAAGACCAGCTCTGAGGAAGGGGGCCTGACCCCCGAAACGCGTTAGCGGTCCTGACTGAAGGACTTGTTCCAGTTCACACATGGTGGATGCTTGTAACATGATTTTATCTTTACCTCTGTGAGTATGCATTTGGCATTTTTATTAAAAATTTGCAATTATTGACCACGGGTAATGCACTAGGTGTTTGCGCCTCCTTTTCTATGTACCCATGTTGGAGTTCCCTGCCTGAGGAGAGCAGCACGCCAGTCTTCCCCTTCGAAGTGAGCGCTAGGCTGAATTTTTGTACTTTCGTTATTGCAGCAGCCCAGGGTGCTTGAACAGCCAATCATCAAGTGCACATGGGAGAAAGGGGAATTCACCACTGTTCACCAAAAGAAGCACATTTTGTCTTTACCTTAAAATAGAAGTACAAGAATTCAAAAAAGTTTGTGGACTTTACTTTACCTTTATTACAAAAATAGTTTAAAAAACATTCATAAAACTATTAAATGAGTGCTAAATTGGATGATACAGGCTGTACAATAAAAGCTGCAGCAATCTCTATTTTCTATACATTGCTAGAGGCGGACGCATTTCACATACACTGCTTTCTTAGGACCTCATTGTCTTGGCAGCAAAGAGCATTGCTTTTTTTAAACTATTTTTGTATTAAATATACTTTTTATTTCGTTTTGTTTCATTGTCCTTTTCTGGTACCAGTAAAGTCTATAAGGCTCTAACTCTATTCTTTGACTATATTAATTACAGATGAGGTACCCATATATAGCCTGTTCTAGTTTTATTCCTATGTAGATGCAGCTTTGATCCAATGCTGCAGCTGTCCCCTGCCGGCTCTACACCAAGAAGTGAATAATCAAAGACCGCTGATCACTCAGTTCTTGGATCTTCTCTGAGCAGAGAGCGGTGACTCTCAGTCACCGCTCTCTGCTCTGCCCCTGGGGCTGGGGCTGGGGAGGGGGCAGGAGCGGCTGACTAAGTCTGAGCTAGCTGCTGGTCAGGCACCTGGACGGATCCTGAGATTATCCTTAGGATTATTGTCAGGAACCCTGTAGAGCCTGGACCGGCTCTGTGACGTCAGCCAACAGCAGGATTTATAGCCCACTGAAAACTGAGTTTGGGTAACAGAAGTGCAGAACTAAGTGCATTCATGTTACCTACAGGAGAAGTATGGCAAAAAGAGCTTTGACCATATTTCCCCTTTAACCAGGGGCTTGCGAAGTAAACGTGAGCTGTTGCTTTGCCATGCATGTGTCTGTATGAAGTAGCCATCAGGAATAACCACAGCCTGCCCATTCGGAGCAAAGTGACTATCTCTCCATTTCTCCAACTACTTTAGACTCACCTCTCCAGAGATACCTCTGCTGCTGCACAAGCCTGCAAGATACCTGATGTTGGTTGGTGTCAGAGCCCAAGGCTCCATTCACACCTGAGCGTATCGTTTTCAGGCATTTTTTTGGCGTTTTACAGATGTTTTTTTTTGGCATTTTTCAGGCGTTTTTTGCAGGTATTGGGGGGGAGGCAGGCATTGACATCTGTCCAAAAATGCTTGTAATCTGACAAAAAAGAAGCTTCAAGCGTTTTGCTTCAGTTGACAAAATGCTCAAGAGGGAACGGGGGCCATTGAAATTAATAGTATTTTGCTTGTTGGACGTTTTGGAACTTCGGAGATGAGCATTTTACCTTGTCAAATTTGTTTTATTGAGTTTTAACATGTTATATAAGGAGGTTTAGATTAGGGATCGACCGATTATCGGCAATGCCGATATATCGGGGGCCGATATGCACTTTCCTCTATATATCGGAATCGGCCCCTGAGGTTACCGATATTGCCAATATTTAGGGAAAGTACATGTACCGGAGTTATGCCTGCAGCTAGAGGCATCACCCCGGTACCGGCATCCAAAGACGACGGTCAGCTGTCTTGTAATGACAACCGATGCAGCAGAGAAGCCGCTCGGCTGTCATTACAAGGAGCGGGAGGGTACGTACCCCCCCTCCTGCCACCTTCCGCGGCCTGCCCGGGTCTCCCGCCCCACCGAGAGACCCGGGCATCCTACCTCCACGGCTGGCGAAGAGAAGACCCGATCAAAGTTGCATTCGGCTCTAAATGGGTATCCATGTAAAAACCCGGAAGTGATGTCATGACTAGTGTTGAGCGAACACGGACTGTATTATTCGTGTTCGTACCGAATAATTGGATTTTTTGTACCCGAACACGGACACGGACACTTTACTGTATGTTCGGGTAAAAATCTGTGTTCGGTCGTTTTATTTCCGGGTTTTGCATGCTTTGGCGCTCTTTTCATGGCGGGCTTTCAACAGCCAATCAACAATCGTTTAACTGGTGTGCCTTAAGCCATCCCAGCCATGCCTGCAAATGTCTCAGTAGCTGTGATTGGCCGTCTGAAGCATGTGACCAAGTCTTTATAAGTTCGAGGCAGCCGCAGCGGCGTCATTATGCTGCTTAGATTCAGGGACAGAGCACACATCAACGTGCTGGCTGCTGATTAGGGAAAGATAGGCAGGAAAAAACCATTTGTGTCCGGATAGAATTGAGGGACAGGTCGGAGTGTTTAGGCAGGGCGAGTTGTAGGCATTTTAGGGATAGAGTCTGCTGAATTATATAGGGTCAGTGTCTTCTACAAACTACAATCGATATTGCTGTGTGGGGGGTGGGGTCTGCACTCAATCCTGATCTACGATCTCTTCTCAATCCTGTTAGGGACAGAGTCTGCTGAATTTTAGGGAAACTGTGTTCTACAAACTACAATCGATATTGCTGTGTGGTGTGGGATTGGAGATAGGCAGGTGTCAGTGATCCACATCCATTTTTCTGTGTGTGAGCTGCAGTGAACACAATCTTTTTGGGCTGCAGTGAACACAATCTTTTTGGGCTGCAGTGAACACAATCTTTTTGGGCTGCAGTGAACACAATCTTTTTGGGCTGCAGTGAACACAATCTTTTTGGGGTGCAGTGAACAAAATCTTTTTGGGGTGCAGTGAACACAATCCTTTTTGGTGTGCAGTGAACACAATCTTTGTGGGGTGCAGTGAACAAAATCCTTTGTGGGGTGCAGTGAACACAATCTTTTTGGGGTGCAGTGAACAAAATCCTTTTTGGGGTGCAGTGAACAACATCCTTTTTGGGGTGCAGTGAACACAATCTTTTTGGGGAGCAGTGAACAAAATCCTTTGTGGGGTGCAGTGAACACAATCTTTTTGGGGTGCAGTGAACACAATCTTTTTGGGGTGGAGTGAACAACATCCTTTTTGGGGTGCAGTGAACCAAATCCTTTTTGGGGTGCAGTGAACAAAATCATTTTTGGGGTGCAGTGAACACAATCTTTTTGGGGTGCAGTGAACACAATCTTTGTGGGGTGCAGTGAACACAATCTTTTTGGGGTGGAGTGAACAACATCCTTTTTGGGGTGCAGTGAACAACATCCTTTTTGGGGTGCAGTGAACACAATCTTTTTGGGGTGCAGTGAACACAATCTTTGTGGGGTACAGTGAACAGAATCTTTGTGGGGTGCAGTGAACACAATCTTTGGGGGGTACAGTGAACACAATCTTTGTGAGGTGCAGTGAACACAATCTTTGTGGGGTGCAGTGAACACAATCATTGTGGGGTGCAGTGAACTCAATCTTTGTGGGGTACAGTGAACACAATCTCATACTGAAGGTTTGAGGGTGCTGCCTGTTCCATACTCCCCCTACTCCTCATCTAGCCTTTTAGGGGTACAAACAATAGTAATTGGGGCCTAGTGTGGTTGTGTACGTGTGATATACATACACTTTTTTGGGATCATATTTTCTATTCCGCTATTTAATCAAAAACCTTTGGGGATCAGTTAAATTGGGGGATAGTCTGTGTTGGTACGTGTGAGAGAGATCCACCTTTCCAAGTTGTTGGGGTTCATCTCATACTTCTGAAGGTTTGAGGGTGCTGCCTGTTCCATACCCCCCCTACTCCTAGCCTTTTAGGGGTACAAACAATAGTAATTGGGGCCTAGTGTGGTTGTGTACGTGTGATATACATACACTTTTTTGGGATCATATTTTCTATTCCGCTATTTAATCAAAAACCTTTGGGGATCAGTTAAATTGGGGGATAGTCTGTGTTGGTACGTGTGAGAGAGATCCACCTTTCCAAGTTGTTGAGGTTCATCTCATACTTCTGAAGGTTTGAGGGTGCTGCCTGTTCCATACTCCCCCTACTCCTAGCCTTTTAGGGGTACAAACAATAGTAATTGGGGCCTAGTGTGGTTGTGTACGTGTGATATACATACACTTTTTTGGGATCATATTTTCTATTCCGCTATTTAATCAAAAACCTTTGGGGATCAGTTAAATTGGGGGATAGTCTGTGTTGGTACGTGTGAGAGAGATCCACCTTTCCAAGTTGTTGGGGTTCATCTCATACTTCTGAAGGTTTGAGGGTGCTGCCTGTTCCATACTCCCCCTACTCCTAGCCTTTTAGGGGTACAAACAATAGTAATTGGGGCCTAGTGTGGTTGTGTACGTGTGATATACATACACTTTTTTGGGATCATATTTTCTATTCCGCTATTTAATCAAAAACCTTTGGGGATCAGTTAAATTGGGGGATAGTCTGTGTTGGTACGTGTGAGAGAGATCCACCTTTCCAAGTTGTTGGGGTTCATCTCATACTTCTGAAGGTTTGAGGGTGCTGCCTGTTCCATACTCCCCCTACTCCTAGCCTTTTAGGGGTACAAACAATAGTAATTGGGGCCTAGTGTGGTTGTGTACGTGTGATATACATACACTTTTTTGGGATCATATTTTCTATTCCGCTATTTAATCAAAAACCTTTGGGGATCAGTTAAATTGGGGGATAGTCTGTGTTGGTACGTGTGAGAGAGATCCACCTTTCCAAGTTGTTGGGGTTCATCTCATACTTCTGAAGGTTTGAGGGTGCTGCCTGTTCCATACCCCCCCTACTCCTAGCCTTTTAGGGGTACAAACAATAGTAATTGGGGCCTAGTGTGGTTGTGTACGTGTGATATACATACACTTTTTTGGGATCATATTTTCTATTCCGCTATTTAATCAAAAACCTTTGGGGATCAGTTAAATTGGGGGATAGTCTGTGTTGGTACGTGTGAGAGAGATCCACCTTTCCAAGTTGTTGAGGTTCATCTCATACTTCTGAAGGTTTGAGGGTGCTGCCTGTTCCATACTCCCCCTACTCCTAGCCTTTTAGGGGTACAAACAATAGTAATTGGGGCCTAGTGTGGTTGTGTACGTGTGATATACATACACTTTTTTGGGATCATATTTTCTATTCCGCTATTTAATCAAAAACCTTTGGGGATCAGTTAAATTGGGGGATAGTCTGTGTTGGTACGTGTGAGAGAGATCCACCTTTCCAAGTTGTTGGGGTTCATCTCATACTTCTGAAGGTTTGAGGGTGCTGCCTGTTCCATACTCCCCCTACTCCTAGCCTTTTAGGGGTACAAACAATAGTAATTGGGGCCTAGTGTGGTTGTGTACGTGTGATATACATACACTTTTTTGGGATCATATTTTCTATTCCGCTATTTAATCAAAAACCTTTGGGGATCAGTTAAATTGGGGGATAGTCTGTGTTGGTACGTGTGAGAGAGATCCACCTTTCCAAGTTGTTGGGGTTCATCTCATACTTCTGAAGGTTTGAGGGTGCTGCCTGTTCCATACTCCCCCTACTCCTAGCCTTTTAGGGGTACAAACAATAGTAATTGGGGCCTAGTGTGGTTGTGTACGTGTGATATACATACACTTTTTTGGGATCATATTTTCTATTCCGCTATTTAATCAAAAACCTTTGGGGATCAGTTAAATTGGGGGATAGTCTGTGTTGGTACGTGTGAGAGAGATCCACCTTTCCAAGTTGTTGGGGTTCATCTCATACTTCTGAAGGTTTGAGGGTGCTGCCTTGTCGGGACTATTGGGGGGTTGATTCAAATAATAATAGGTAAAAAGAAAAATGATTTTAAAAGCCATGTATTTCATATTATGCATAAGAGATTCTGAATGGTGCTGCCTGGCGTCCATCTTGTTTTCAGGGTGAAACAAAGTTCATATATACTTGTTAAACAAAATGTCTCTCACAGGCTTACAAAGGGTCTATGGTTTCAACAGAGATCTTTGTATTTCTATGTAATCGTAAATAAGATCCCTTTTGACATCTCGATCAGATAAAACTTAGTCAGTCTGACGCTATGTTAAGGGGGGATATCTCAGTCTGTCTATAAGTATATAACAATGGACAATACCCCAGTATATTCTAGCAGACATTTAAAGATGAACCATATAAGTTTTTATAGATACATTATCATATGTGAGAAGATATTAGCCATAATTATGTCATTATATTATGTAAGGCATATACATATATATTTAGGAATGTTATATCACATTTTGGGTTTATATTCTCAGTAATAATCTTACTTAGAATTCTTTTTCTAATAAGTGTAAGGACATATGTATCTCGTCACTAATTACCTCATTTCAGAGAAGTTTGTGTCGTAAATATTCCCAAACCTAGACTATGTCTGACAGCCCTATGTCACAATCCAAATAAGTAATGGCTATTCACTAGCCAGAGGTCAGAGAGGTCATCAGATAAGGACATGGTGGTAAAAGTGTTAAATACAAAATCTAATGAACGGTACAATACTGCCCTCTGGAGACGAAATACCAGGTGCAGTCTTGAGATAATTTGAGATATTCCAATATAAAAATATTATATTGTGTTAAATAATATAATTATTGAAATGGCATTACTTGCCAAGATGAATGATGGAAATACAGGTGGACATTTATGTATGTACTGGGAGTCTGGAGAAAGTTTTATGTTGTGTTATATGATTAATCTTACATATAGAGGAATCATCCTTAATTTTATTAGACCAAGTATGGGGTTAATTATTTTAAGGGGTGTGTCTCTGACCTCACCAGTTTAGGTATAGAATATCCCAGCCAATGGAGATAATGTTTCATCCCTCTGGGTTTTACTTATGGTAATTTTTATAGCTCTTTGTTCTTACCATATAAAAGACCAACCCAGATGAGAGAGAGGACACACATGACACATTACACTACTGACAACACACCTCACACTTACACCACACACGCTATTACATTTTTCGATAGACTCATCCAGACATACTTCCTGGTCCATCATTCATCTGAAACTTGGAGGAAACTCCTCCCTCACTGGCATCCATCTTAGGACTCTGGTAACACCATCTTAAGTGTGGTAATTATGCCTTGCTATGTTATTTGATTTTATTCAACAATTGTTTATTCCTTCCTTATATGTTTTATATTGCATATTTAAGGGTAATGAGATTACAATCCCAGCCGTATAAGCCATAGTAGATTTTTCTCTAAAAAGCTGATTTTTGTTTTTATACATTTTTATTAATATCAGATTCAGTGCATTATTTGCAATTTTAAGTCTTCCGTTTTGCATGGCTTATTCTCATTCCTTCTGCAGTGGAATGACTTTGGGCCGTGTGATTCGCAGACCATTGTAGTCTGTTTATATAGAACATTAATTTATGGCTTATACTATACCTGGGAAGAAATGGTAATCTTGCTTTCGTTTTGGTTTCACTTTGTTTTAGTTTCACTTTCATTATTGAGCTAAACATCACATTGCATTGATTATTTGAAGTTAGTATTTTTCTGTAGAAGTTATCTTTTTGTGTCATTTCTTGTTTGATCATATACTGTGTTTACATGTCTGGCGAATAAATATTTTTATATATATTCCACACTGTAGACTGTACTCACTAAGATTGGTATATGCTTTTAAAAAGAAATTAATCAATTAAAAAGAATTCTCGACATTGATTTATGGCAATAGGTGAAGACTCTCCTTTTTCACAGATCTTTGCTTATTAACCATAAATAAATACACTGCTATATTCAGAGCAGTATAAATATTCTGACATAAGTACGAGCGCGAGATATTTATTATTAAATATTCTTACATATAATGGAGGCACTGCTGAGATCATTATTGATTTCTTACATATGCCAATCATAAATATTGATCAGGTGACATAATCAATAACTTAAAAAAAAAAAAAAAAAAAAAAAGATTTTTTTTTTTTTTTGGATTTTTTTTTATTAATTGCAATGTGATAGAAATGCATTAAAAATGTCAACAGCAGGTAATGTTCATGCTGCCAACTCTGGCAAGGTGTCAGTCCCTAGTGGTAATGCCACAACCCTAGTAGATTTGGCACAGATCATAAATGTGTGGAAGCACCTCTCTGAGTCTGAAATGGTGGAATATGTAAATGCTGGTTAGAGTCATATATCAAAATCCTCAAAAGTCGGGCCAATAAAGGGCATCTGACATGGGTAGAGGACAACCTGTATGTATGAACTCACCAATAGCTTACCTAACACCAAAGACATCAGGAAGTGTGATCACATACTTTTTGGTCATGGCTAATCTTACTGTATCTTTATGAGGAACTGCACCAGAAGGCTCAGCAAAAAGGAGTTTAGTAAAGTTTCAATCTCCACTCCAAATAAATGAGAGTATGAGATTAGGAACCTCCTTGAGCAGGTGAAAGTTACCTCTATTGGGACACATAAGTTAAGAGAATGTAGCGTGAAACTGCAAAATAAAGTAGAACTGTGGCAGAAGTTTTATCAAAAGTAAGCTGTAATGAAAGTAACCATTGAAAGAGAAATGTAAATGATTAATGCAATAATTAGGAAGTTTTGAGCAAGGAAAAATGTTTTTCTAGCAAAAGTTGCCGAGTAATCAGCAGTGGAAAATTTTGAAAAAAATAAAAATAAATAAAAATGTAACAGTTAATTCATGACAGGAACTCATCAGTAAATACATAGAGTTCCATAAGGTCATGGTGTCCATGCAAAAGGGTAATGCTTAATTAGTCCTACATTAAATATGACTCCCAGTCTGTTGGTTATGACCCAGACAAGGGGGGGAATCAGGCAAAGAGTCCATGTCCTACCCCAGCCACATTCCTAATATAGGAGGGCAGAAATTGGGCAGCCATGCATAAATAGGTATGAGTCATATCAGGTCATTGCAAAAAGACTAGCACCCCTAAAAAGACACCATGCACCTCCAGAATTTAAAAGTTTTAAAAAGAGTACTGTCCTGTATATTTTTTTTTGTTAATAAAAGGTCCTTAAACTTTATTGATCATCTTGAGGCCTATGAAAACAACTTTCTGTGTTGTGCCTGCAGGTTGTCATTTAAAAGTCAGCCCATACAAAAACCTAAATGCTGCTAGAGCTGTTATCTACAATTTAAAATGTACACAGCACCAAAGCCCCATTGAATTTTTTTTTATTACTGTACTCAAAAGTGCCTAACACCCTTCAATGAAGGTCTGAGTACAACCATCTGAAATTTAAATCCCTGTGCTTTGATGCATTGCCCATGTACATAATAATAATATGTTTGGCAAAGGAGCAAGTTATGCCACCTAGGCCCCAAGGGGAACACCGGATACCTTAAGGAGGACACCGGACATCCCATTAACAAGGGGGGGGGGGACACCCACAAATAAATAGGGATTTGCCCCATCTTAGGGATCCCCAAAATCCTTGGGAAAATCAAGTGACATTAAGGCCCAGACCTCACGCCAGAACCGCGTAACTGGTTCTGATGGGGATCTGTCCCATATGTCTGAACCCGAGAGATATAGGCACCGCAGGAGGCGGAGCCAATAATTCAACTCTGTAAAGTTTTCAGCAGAGTAGAAGCCAAGTTGGATCGGCTGATCACTTGGTTCACTTTGGGCACTGCAGCCCAGAATTAAAATAATTCCTTTTCAGGAACAAATCCTGTGGCCAGCCAAGGGCCACAAAATCCTTAAATGCCCAAGTGGTAAGGAATCAGAAGGGATACACTGAATAGAGGCATAGGAAACAGAGGTTCTAACACCTTTTATTCCCAGGTCACAGCATTGAGGATCCTGAAATCCCTGCAAGGGGGGGATCTTGGTTGTTAGATACTAACTACCCTCCTATTTTTCAGTGGTCACTTCATCCGTCTGACTCAAACAGGTCGCTCAAAGCGGACACATTTTGAAAAATCGCCAATGACGGTGATAACAAGGAGGATCAAACCCTAATGACGTAATGCAGTCAAGAGGTTAAAGGTTGTATACGGTAACCAAGAAGGAATCCTCAATGTCAGGTAGTTTATTGCCTACAATAAATTGCATTGATGCCCCATAGGGGGAGATATATCATATTTTTTTTCCTAAGTAGTAGGTAAATTTTAAACAAAATATTAGATCATTGTATTATTGTCCAATGTGTAGTATCCATGGCGATAAATACAATCCCCATGTTAATAAGCCCCAGAAGTCAGTCGCCCTGGGAAAGGTCGCATATGTAGTCTCACCTTCCATGGTAGTCATATGAAAAGGCTGATCACATGGTGGTCTAAAGGAGAACTCTAGGGAGCTTAGGGTACCAACATCGCATTGAAATGTCAATTGATAAGAATGTATATTCATACTATACGTTTCATCCAATAGGAAGAGATTAACCTTCCATGCCAGGTCGTTGATTGGTATAGACGATGATGTTTGCCAAAAGACACAGCGATCGAATGGGTCATCTCTCCTTAGAGCACAGCTCAGGACGGAACCCCTCATTGCATCAGGTCCCTCTTCAGGAATCAAGCTGCGAGACGCCACAGATTCTTGTTGACGGAGAGGAAGATTTGTTTCAACAGATCTTTGTGCATTTGATCCGAGGAAATCCATTGAGAGGAATCGCACTACCTCCTGTTTTCAGTTGAAGGAGATGTGAGAATGGTGCATTGCTTATGTGAGCAAACCTCAGTGTAGGTGTATGACACTCTAGACCATGCTGAAACCATTCATTATCCAACCAATATCCAAGGTTGAATGTCCAAACAGATTTCTCGGATTCCTGATTGCCAACGTTGTTTTACTGCGCTTTGAATGGTAGTTGCTAATGCCATTGCAGCAGTTAATTTCTGTCTCCATCAAGACTTTGTAAACTGATGTTGCAGATTTCAAGGAACATTTGAGTTTCTTTACTAGGAGATCAGAATTCAAAGAGACTAACAAGGAACAGTTTGTGACATAGCTAACGCTAAGCAAAGTCGCTACGAACTGACATTTTGAACTGATTTTTTTTCTCATTTATTTTTTACCGCTTTACTTAAAAGTTATGAACAATTCCCAATATGAACTATTCTCTTACAAAAAGAGAACAAGACATTTTTTTTTACTACTCCTTAAAAGGCTTTCTTTCCAGATAGGCCTAAGTTGCTCACTTGTCTACTGGGAAGAAAGGGGGGGGATATGTCGGGACTATTGGGGGGTTGATTCAAATAATAATAGGTAAAAAGAAAAATGATTTTAAAAGCCATGTATTTCATATTATGCATAAGAGATTCTGAATGGTGCTGCCTGGCGTCCATCTTGTTTTCAGGGTGAAACAAAGTTCATATATACTTGTTAAACAAAATGTCTCTCACAGGCTTACAAAGGGTCTATGGTTTCAACAGAGATCTTTGTATTTCTATGTAATCGTAAATAAGATCCCTTTTGACATCTCGATCAGATAAAACTTAGTCAGTCTGACGCTATGTTAAGGGGGGATATCTCAGTCTGTCTATAAGTATATAACAATGGACAATACCCCAGTATATTCTAGCAGACATTTAAAGATGAACCATATAAGTTTTTATAGATACATTATCATATGTGAGAAGATATTAGCCATAATTATGTCATTATATTATGTAAGGCATATACATATATATTTAGGAATGTTATATCACATTTTGGGTTTATATTCTCAGTAATAATCTTACTTAGAATTCTTTTTCTAATAAGTGTAAGGACATATGTATCTCGTCACTAATTACCTCATTTCAGAGAAGTTTGTGTCGTAAATATTCCCAAACCTAGACTATGTCTGACAGCCCTATGTCACAATCCAAATAAGTAATGGCTATTCACTAGCCAGAGGTCAGAGAGGTCATCAGATAAGGACATGGTGGTAAAAGTGTTAAATACAAAATCTAATGAACGGTACAATACTGCCCTCTGGAGACGAAATACCAGGTGCAGTCTTGAGATAATTTGAGATATTCCAATATAAAAATATTATATTGTGTTAAATAATATAATTATTGAAATGGCATTACTTGCCAAGATGAATGATGGAAATACAGGTGGACATTTATGTATGTACTGGGAGTCTGGAGAAAGTTTTATGTTGTGTTATATGATTAATCTTACATATAGAGGAATCATCCTTAATTTTATTAGACCAAGTATGGGGTTAATTATTTTAAGGGGTGTGTCTCTGACCTCACCAGTTTAGGTATAGAATATCCCAGCCAATGGAGATAATGTTTCATCCCTCTGGGTTTTACTTATGGTAATTTTTATAGCTCTTTGTTCTTACCATATAAAAGACCAACCCAGATGAGAGAGAGGACACACATGACACATTACACTACTGACAACACACCTCACACTTACACCACACACGCTATTACATTTTTCGATAGACTCATCCAGACATACTTCCTGGTCCATCATTCATCTGAAACTTGGAGGAAACTCCTCCCTCACTGGCATCCATCTTAGGACTCTGGTAACACCATCTTAAGTGTGGTAATTATGCCTTGCTATGTTATTTGATTTTATTCAACAATTGTTTATTCCTTCCTTATATGTTTTATATTGCATATTTAAGGGTAATGAGATTACAATCCCAGCCGTATAAGCCATAGTAGATTTTTCTCTAAAAAGCTGATTTTTGTTTTTATACATTTTTATTAATATCAGATTCAGTGCATTATTTGCAATTTTAAGTCTTCCGTTTTGCATGGCTTATTCTCATTCCTTCTGCAGTGGAATGACTTTGGGCCGTGTGATTCGCAGACCATTGTAGTCTGTTTATATAGAACATTAATTTATGGCTTATACTATACCTGGGAAGAAATGGTAATCTTGCTTTCGTTTTGGTTTCACTTTGTTTTAGTTTCACTTTCATTATTGAGCTAAACATCACATTGCATTGATTATTTGAAGTTAGTATTTTTCTGTAGAAGTTATCTTTTTGTGTCATTTCTTGTTTGATCATATACTGTGTTTACATGTCTGGCGAATAAATATTTTTATATATATTCCACACTGTAGACTGTACTCACTAAGATTGGTATATGCTTTTAAAAAGAAATTAATCAATTAAAAAGAATTCTCGACATTGATTTATGGCAATAGGTGAAGACTCTCCTTTTTCACAGATCTTTGCTTATTAACCATAAATAAATACACTGCTATATTCAGAGCAGTATAAATATTCTGACATAAGTACGAGCGCGAGATATTTATTATTAAATATTCTTACAGCCTGTTCCATACCCCCCCTACTCCTAGCCTTTTAGGGGTACAAACAATAGTAATTGGGGCCTAGTGTGGTTGTGTACGTGTGATATACATACACTTTTTTGGGATCATATTTTCTATTCCGCTATTTAATCAAAAACCTTTGGGGATCAGTTAAATTGGGGGATAGTCTGTGTTGGTACGTGTGAGAGAGATCCACCTTTCCAAGTTGTTGAGGTTCATCTCATACTTCTGAAGGTTTGAGGGTGCTGCCTGTTCCATACTCCCCCTACTCCTAGCCTTTTAGGGGTACAAACAATAGTAATTGGGGCCTAGTGTGGTTGTGTACGTGTGATATACATACACTTTTTTGGGATCATATTTTCTATTCCGCTATTTAATCAAAAACCTTTGGGGATCAGTTAAATTGGGGGATAGTCTGTGTTGGTACGTGTGAGAGAGATCCACCTTTCCAAGTTGTTGGGGTTCATCTCATACTTCTGAAGGTTTGAGGGTGCTGCCTGTTCCATACTCCCCCTACTCCTAGCCTTTTAGGGGTACAAACAATAGTAATTGGGGCCTAGTGTGGTTGTGTACGTGTGATATACATACACTTTTTTGGGATCATATTTTCTATTCCGCTATTTAATCAAAAACCTTTGGGGATCAGTTAAATTGGGGGATAGTCTGTGTTGGTACGTGTGAGAGAGATCCACCTTTCCAAGTTGTTGGGGTTCATCTCATACTTCTGAAGGTTTGAGGGTGCTGCCTGTTCCATACTCCCCCTACTCCTAGCCTTTTAGGGGTACAAACAATAGTAATTGGGGCCTAGTGTGGTTGTGTACGTGTGATATACATACACTTTTTTGGGATCATATTTTCTATTCCGCTATTTAATCAAAAACCTTTGGGGATCAGTTAAATTGGGGGATAGTCTGTGTTGGTACGTGTGAGAGAGATCCACCTTTCCAAGTTGTTGGGGTTCATCTCATACTTCTGAAGGTTTGAGGGTGCTGCCTGTTCCATACCCCCCCTACTCCTAGCCTTTTAGGGGTACAAACAATAGTAATTGGGGCCTAGTGTGGTTGTGTACGTGTGATATACATACACTTTTTTGGGATCATATTTTCTATTCCGCTATTTAATCAAAAACCTTTGGGGATCAGTTAAATTGGGGGATAGTCTGTGTTGGTACGTGTGAGAGAGATCCACCTTTCCAAGTTGTTGGGGTTCATCTCATACTTCTGAAGGTTTGAGGGTGCTGCCTGTTCCATACTCCCCCTACTCCTAGCCTTTTAGGGGTACAAACAATAGTAATTGGGGCCTAGTGTGGTTGTGTACGTGTGATATACATACACTTTTTTGGGATCATATTTTCTATTCCGCTATTTAATCAAAAACCTTTGGGGATCAGTTAAATTGGGGGATAGTCTGTGTTGGTACGTGTGAGAGAGATCCACCTTTCCAAGTTGTTGAGGTTCATCTCATACTTCTGAAGGTTTGAGGGTGCTGCCTGTTCCATACTCCCCCTACTCCTAGCCTTTTAGGGGTACAAACAATAGTAATTGGGGCCTAGTGTGGTTGTGTACGTGTGATATACATACACTTTTTTGGGATCATATTTTCTATTCCGCTATTTAATCAAAAACCTTTGGGGATCAGTTAAATTGGGGGATAGTCTGTGTTGGTACGTGTGAGAGAGATCCACCTTTCCAAGTTGTTGGGGTTCATCTCATACTTCTGAAGGTTTGAGGGTGCTGCCTGTTCCATACCCCCCCTACTCCTAGCCTTTTAGGGGTACAAACAATAGTAATTGGGGCCTAGTGTGGTTGTGTACGTGTGATATACATACACTTTTTTGGGATCATATTTTCTATTCCGCTATTTAATCAAAAACCTTTGGGGATCAGTTAAATTGGGGGATAGTCTGTGTTGGTACGTGTGAGAGAGATCCACCTTTCCAAGTTGTTGGGGTTCATCTCATACTTCTGAAGGTTTGAGGGTGCTGCCTGTTCCATACTCCCCCTACTCCTAGCCTTTTAGGGGTACAAACAATAGTAATTGGGGCCTAGTGTGGTTGTGTACGTGTGATATACATACACTTTTTTGGGATCATATTTTCTATTCCGCTATTTAATCAAAAACCTTTGGGGATCAGTTAAATTGGGGGATAGTCTGTGTTGGTACGTGTGAGAGAGATCCACCTTTCCAAGTTGTTGGGGTTCATCTCATACTTCTGAAGGTTTGAGGGTGCTGCCTGTTCCATACTCCCCCTACTCCTAGCCTTTTAGGGGTACAAACAATAGTAATTGGGGCCTAGTGTGGTTGTGTACGTGTGATATACATACACTTTTTTGGGATCATATTTTCTATTCCGCTATTTAATCAAAAACCTTTGGGGATCAGTTAAATTGGGGGATAGTCTGTGTTGGTACGTGTGAGAGAGATCCACCTTTCCAAGTTGTTGGGGTTCATCTCATACTTCTGAAGGTTTGAGGGTGCTGCCTGTTCCATACCCCCCCTACTCCTCATCTAGCCTTTTAGGGGTACAAACAATAGTAATTGGGGCCTAGTGTGGTTGTGTACGTGCGAGATACATACACTTTTTTTGATCATATTTCCTATTCCGCTATTCAATAAAAACCTTTGAGGATCAATTGAATTGCGGGATAGTCTGTGTCGGTACGTGTGAGAGAGATCCACCTTTCCAAGTTGTTGGGGTTCATCTCATACTTCTGAAGGTTTGAGGGTGCTGCCTGTTCCATACCCCCCCTACTCCTCATCTAGCCTTTTAGGGGTACAAACAATAGTAATTGGGGCCTAGTGTGGTTGTGTACGTGCGAGATACATACACTTTTTTTGATCATATTTCCTATTCCGCTATTCAATAAAAACCTTTGAGGATCAATTGAATTGCGGGATAGTCTGTGTCGGTACGTGTGAGAGAGATCCACCTTTCCAAGTTGTTGGGGTTCATCTCATACTTCTGAAGGTTTGAGGGTGCTGCCTGTTCCATACTCCCCCTACTCCTCATCTAGCCTTTTAGGGGTACAAACAATAGTAATTGGGGCCTAGTGTGGTTGTGTACGTGTGATATACATACACTTTTTTTGGATCATATTTTCTATTCCGCTATTCAATAAAAACCTTTCTAGGGCAAGATCTTAAATTACAGAAATATGAGGAGACCGTCAAATAAGGGCCGTGGCCTGGGTCGTGGTGCTGCTGGTAGAGCTCCTGTTGCAAGGAGAGGACATGGTCGATCTGTGCCAGCTACACGCACAAGTGAAACACCTTCCTCAAGTGTGAGTAGGCGACAGAACCTGCATCAGTATTTGGTAGGGCATCAAACGCCCCTAGAAGTGATGAGGCCAGAACAAGTTGAGGCGATAGTAGATTGGTTTGCTGCTGACAGTGCCTCCAGTTCCTTCACATTGTCTCCCACCCAGTCTACTGCAGAAAGGTCAGAGTTGGCACCTGCAGCCAATGTCCAACCGTCTTTCACCTCACCCCCTTGCAAATCAGGCCAGCAGTCTGAGCCCCAAGCCATACAGCAGTCTCTTATTCTTTTTGAGGACTCTGTCAGCAGGGTTTCCCAGGGCCATCCACCTAGCCCTGCCCCAGAAGTGGAAGAGATTGAGTGCAGCGATGCCCAACCACTTATTTCTCAAGATGAGTACATGCAAGGATCATCGCAGCACGTCTCCGATGATGACGAAACGCAGGTGCCAACTGCTGCGGCGTTCAGCATTGTGGAGACCGACAAGGAGGGCAGGGGTGAAGACTGGGTGGAAGATGATGTGGAGGACGATGAGGTCCTCGACCCCACATGGAATGAACGTCATGCAGGTGAACTGAGTAGTTTGGAGGAAGAGGCGGTGGTCGCACAGAGCCACCAGCACAGCAGAAGAGGGAGCAGGGTGCAGAAGCGGAGCGGCCGTGCCCTAGACACTACGCCCGCTACTGCCCAACGCAGCAAGGGAACGAGCGCACCAAAGTCAGCTCAAAGGAGTTCTCTAGCGTGGAAGTTCTTTAGAAAATGTGCTGATGACAGGACACGAGTGGTTTGCACCCTGTGCAATCAGAGCTTGAAGCGAGGCATGAACCTTCTCAACCTGAGCACAACCTGCATGATCAGGCATCTAAGTGCAAAGCACGAGCTGCAGTGGAGTACACACCTTCAAAACCAAGAAACGTCTCTGGCTCATCCTGCTTCCTCTTCTGCTGCAGTCTCGGCCGCTCCAGCCACATCTGTAGTGATACCGGCACCTGCCACCCCGCAAACAGACGATCTGTCAGCAACACCACCACCTGGGTCACCAACAACCATCTCCACAATGTCCCGTGGAAGCGTTCAGCTTTCCATCTCCCAAACACTTGAGAGGAAGAGGAAGTACCCCCCTACCCACCCGCGATCCCTGGCCCTGAATGCCAGCATTTCAAAATTATTGGCCTTTGAAATGCTGTCATTCCGTCTGGTGGAGACGCACAGTTTTAAAAACCTTATGTCGGTGGCTGTCCCACAGTACGTCGTGCCCAGCCGCCACTACTTTTCCAGGCAAGCCATCCCTTCCCTGCACAACCAAGTGGGGGAAAAAATCAGGTGTGCACTGCGCAACGCCATCTGTGCCAAGGTCCACCTAACTACGGATACGTGGACCAGTAAGCACGGTCAGGGGCGTTATATCTCCCTAACGGCACACTGGGTAAATGCAGTGGCGGATGGGCCTGAGGCGGATAGCAATTTGGCGCATGTCCTTCCACCACCGAGGATTGCAGGGCGCTTCAGTTTGCCTCCTGTTCCTAACTCCTCCTACTCCGCTTCCTCATCCTCTACCGCCTCCTCATCCGGACAGCGTAACACCTTCACCACCAACTTCAGCACGGCCAGGGGTAAACGACAGCAGGCAGTTTTACAACTTGCCTGTTTGGGGGACAAACCACACACCGCGCAGGAGTTGTGGAGGAGCATGGAACAGCAGACAAATGAGTGGTTGCTGCCAGCGAGCCTCAAGCCCGGCCTGGTGGTGTGCGATAACGGGCGAAATCTCATAGCAGCTCTGGGCCTAGCCGGTTTGACGCACATCCCTTGCCTGGCGCATGTGCTGAATTTGGTGGTGCAGAGGTTCCTTAAAAACTACCCCGATATGTCAGAGCTGCTGCAGAAAGTGCGGGCCGTTTGTGCGCACTTTCGGCGTTCTCACCCTGCTGCTGCTCGCCTGGCAGCGCTGCAGCGTAACTTCGGCCTTCCCGCTCACCGCCTCATATGTGACGTGCCCACAAGGTGGAACTCCACCTTGCACATGCTGGAAAGACTGTGCGAGCAGCAGCAGGCCATAGTGGAGTTTCAGCTGCAGCACGCACGCGTGAGTCGCTCTGCGGAACAGCACCACTTCACCACCAATAACTGGGCCTCCATGCGAGACCTGTGTGCCTTGTTGCGCTGTTTTGAGTACTCCACCAACATGGCCAGTGGCAATGACGCCGTTCTCAGCTTAACTATCCCACTTCTATGCCTCCTTGAAAAAACAATTCGGGCGATGATGGAAGAGGATGTGGCACAGGATGAGGAGGAGGAGGAGGATGAAGAGGTAACATTTCCAAGGCTTTCAGGGCAGTCATTCGCAAGGGGCTCCGAGGGTGGGTTCCTGCACACGCAAACGCCAGGGACGCAATTGTCCAGCAGGGGCACAGTTCTGGAGGATGAGGAGGATGAGGAGGAGGAGGAGCTGGAGGAGGAGATGGAACCATGTTCACAGCAGGGTGGCACCCAGGCCAGCTCATGGCCATCACTGGTGCGTGGCTGGGGGGATACAGAGGACACGGACCATACACCTCCCACAGAGGACAGCCTTTCGTTGCCTCTGGGCAGCCTGGCACACATGAGCGATTACATGCTGCAGTGTCTCCACAACGACCGCCGAGTTGCCCACATTCTAACTTGTGCTGATTACTGGGTGGCCACGCTGCTGGATCCCCGTTACAAGGACAACGTACCGTCCTTAATTCACTCACTGGAGCGCGATCGCAAGATGCGCGAGTACAAGCGCACGCTGGTAGACGCCATGCTGCTGGCATTCCCATCTGACAGCGGGGCCACAGTGGAAGCACAAGGCAGAGGAGGAGGAGGAGGAGGTCGCCAACGCAACCAGGGCACCGCCAGCACCTCAGAAGGCAGGGTTAGCATGGCCGAAATGTGGAAAAGCTTTGTCAGCACGCCACAACAAACAGCAGCACCAGCAGCTCAGATGGAACGTCTTAGCAGGAGGCAGCATTTTACCAACATGGTGGAGCAGTATGTGTGCACACGCCTACATGTAGTGAATGACGGGTCTGCCCCCTTCAACTTCTGGGTCTCCAAATTGGGCACATGGCCTGAGCTTGCCCTTTACGCCTTGGAGGTGCTGGCGTGCCCTGCAGCCAGTGTATTATCTGAACGGGTATTTAGCACGGCTGGGGGCGTTATAACAGACAAGCGCAGCCGCCTGTCCAGAGACAATGTGGACAAGCTCACGTTCATTAAAATGAACCAGGCATGGATCCCACGGGACTTTTCCGTACCTTATGCAGAATAGCAATGGATACCGACCTTACCCACCCATTGTTCCATTTTTGCTCTTTCTCACTCTTTTGGGGTGTACCCTCATTTAAAATTTGTGAAAAGAAGCAGTGTTGGCTACCTCGTCCTCCTCCTCAGGGCCAGATTAATGTAGGGGCTATTGGAGCTGCAGCTCCAGGCCCCTACCTTTTATATAGGCCCCGGGTTGGCCATATTCACTGTTACCGCTCTTCTGTCACTTGTAAACACAGAAGTCTGGCTTCTATGCTCGCTTCCCCAGGCAGCACCCTCAGAACCTCCCCACACAGCGTGAAGGCCGGACAAGGAGGGACAGTTGGCGATGCATGGATGTGTTTATGGGCTTCAGAGACAGCATCCCATGTTGAATTAGGCATGCATGGCTGCACCCTTCCTCCTCTGGGTGCATGGCAAGGCACGGCCCTAAGGCCCTTCAAAATCCTCAGCACCAAGCCCATGATGCTGTTAATCCGGCCCTGGTCCTCCTCCACCGCCGCTTCCACCTACACCGCCCATAGGTGTGCGCAGCCTATTGCATTAAGGTGTGCACCCCAAAGTTGAAATACACATGCATGTGTTTGCCAGCAGGGAGAGTAATGTATCGGGGCCATGTACCTGTAGGCAAGGAGAAATAGAGCAGAGCAGGTCCCAGGGAGATCTTTCCCATCTCCTCACTGGCAATGCTATGTGCCCTAGGTGATTAGGGTGTGCCCAGGCACACCCAGCACACCCTGTGCGCACGCCTATGTCACCGCCACATCCACCACCACCTCAACCTCCCTCCTACTCCATATGGGCCTCGTCCTTCAGAGATGAAGAAGAACATTGTTTTATTTTTCTGTTTTTTTTTTGTTGTTTTAAGTTATTTCCCTATCCACATTTGTTTGCAGAGCACTTGCCATGCTCTTAATTACGTTTTGCTGCCATTTGCAGCACTCTAGCCCTTTCCTTTGGTGTTTTAGAGCCATTTTAGTGCCTTAAAGTTCGGGTCCCCATTGACTTCAATGGGGTTCGGTGTCCGGGAAAAGTTCGGTAAAAGTCCGGGACACGGACCCGGACTTTTTTTTAAAGTTCGGCCGAACCCGTCGAACACGGACATCTAGGTGTCCGCTCAACCCTAGTCATGACATCACTTCCGGGTACTCAGTGGCAAATTAAAAAAAATGCGAGCATTCAAAACAGCCAAACCTTGCGTTTTGAATACTTTTAAGTGCAGAGAGAGGAGGGGTTTGGGGTCTTTTAGACCCCAGATCCCTCCCCCGCAGTACCTTTTATTAAAAAAAAAATTTAAATGTCCGAAAATATCGGCCAATAGCGTTTGATACCGATATCCGATGACCAAAATATCGGTATCATTATCGGCACTAAAAAAACGATATCGGTCGATCACTAGTTTAGATGCAACAATAAGAAAGTAACATTATAAAGTACGGGTATAAAGATAATACAGATACAATGTAATATAATGAATACAGTGTAGTTCAAAAATAGGTATAGCAAACAAGAAAATTCATCCTTGAAAACATCTAGAAAGGATCAAAATCTAGAGATCTTAATAGAGCTTTTTACGATCTGAAAAATGCTCAGGTGTGAACAGGGCCCAAGGCTGAAAAATTCATCATGGAAGGAGGTGACATTTTCCTGCATACCCCGGAAGCAGCGGGTATTTTGCACCTGCGACAAAGAGGGTGGGAAGGTCGGCTTTCCACAGAAAATGTCAGATTGCCCTGAATGTCTCTTTAAAGCGGAGTTCCGGGCACAGAAGTCATTTTTTACTAAACATACCCCCGGGACAGTCAGGGCTAGCACATTCCACAATGGCTAGCCTCTGATCTGTCCCGGTTCACACTTACCTTTTAGAAGAAATACTTACTTATAAAATTTCTTCCACAGCGTTTTCCAGCTGAAGCCGGCGCGGTCCTCTTCTGTGTCTTCTTCCGCGTCTTCTTGTCCCAGAATGCGCCTGCACCGGCCCCTCTCGTCACTTCCGGTGCGACGGCGCATTCCTCCACAGCTTCTGGGCATGCCCAGAAACTGTTTAGCAAATGCCCGGAAATGACGTGCGGGGCCGGTGCCGTCGCATTGATTCCTGGGAGCTATGACGTTCAGCTCCCAGGAATCATAGCGAGACAGGAAGTGACGGGGTGAGCCGCGGCTCCGAGGGAGGAAGTACTCTGAGGTGAGTATCTTCGATCTTCAATTACAAGGTAAGTAAACAAAAAAAAAAAAAAATATAACTATCCAATTCCTTTTCAGGTGAGGTCTACCTAGCGGAGGGGCACAACAAAAAAAATATCGTTTTTGTGCCCGGAACTCCGCTTTAACCACTTTGGCACCAGAGAATTTTATTTTATTTTATTTCAATGTTAATTATTTTAATAATAATTTTAATTTTAATAATTTCATTTTTATACATAAAATTACGTAAAACCCCCAAAATATGATATCTTTTCTGAAAGAGGAGGGTCTGTAAAATGAAAAGATAGTTGTCTACATTTTTTATCTCGCACAATATTTGCACAACTGATTTTTAATTGCATATTTTCAGGAAAAACTAAAGAAATAATAATTTTATTGCAAACACAATAACAGTGTTGGAGAGGAAAATGTTGTTCAAGGTACGTTCAATCTTGGACAACTCCTCCCACCCGCTCCACAATACTCTGATCAGTCTGCAGAGTACTATCAGTGACAGATTGGTACAACCACGATGCACCACATAAAGACATAGGAAATCATTTTTGCCTGTGGCCATCAAGTTATATAATTCTTTCCTGTGAGGGCTGGAGGTGAAGATTTAAATATGATTTAAACCTGGTTTATTATTTTTATGTAGTTTTTTATAGTATGTTGGTATTATATTATTTATTATTTGGGGTCATGCTAGAGAAAGTGGTGTTTATTTGCGTGCACAGTGGTGTAGTGGTTAGCACTTTCACCTAGCAGCAAGAGGGTCAGTGGTTCGAATCCCAACCATGATACTACCTGCCTGGAGTTTGCATCTGGTGACAGGTGACGTGGCAAGTAACAATCTGCATCTGGTGGCAGGTGACGTGGCAAGTGACAATCCACATCTGGTGACAGGTGATGTGGCAAGTAACAATCCGCATCTGGTGGCAGGTGACGTGGCAAGTGATGTGGCAAGTGACAATCCACATCTGGTGACAGGTGATGTGGCAAGTGACAATCCACATTTGGTGACAGGGGATGTGGCAAGTAACAATCCGCATCTGGTGACAGGTGACGTGGCAAGTGACAATCCACATCTGGTGACAGGTGATGTGGCAAGTGACAATCCACATCTGGTGACAGGTGACGTGGCAAGTGACAATCCGCATCTGGTGGCAGGTGATGTGGCAAGTAACAATCCGCATCTGGTGGCAGGTGACGTAGCAAGTGACAATCCACATCTGGTGACAGGTGATGTGGCAAGTGACAATCCGCATCTGGTGACAGGTGACAGGTGATGTGGCGAGTAACAATCCGCATCTGGTGGCAGGTGACGTGGCAAGTGACAATCCGCATCTGGTGGCAGGTGATGTGGCAAGTGACAATCCACATCTGGTGGCAGGTGATGTGGCAAGTGACAATCCACATCTGGTGACAGGTGATGTGGCAAGTGACAATCCACATCTGGTGACAGGTGATGTGGCAAGTAACAATCCGCATCTGGTGACAGGTGACGTGGCAAGTGACAATCCACATCTGGTGACAGGTGATGTGGCAAGTGACAATCCGCATCTGGTGACAGGCGACGTGGCAAGTGACAATCCACATCTTGTGACAGGTGATGTGGCAAGTGACAATCCGCATCTGGTGACAGGCGACGTGGCAAGTGACAATCCACATCTTGTGACAGGTTATGTGGCAAGTAACAATCCGCATCTGGTGACAGGTGACATGGCAAGTGACAATCCGCATCTGGTGACAGGCGACGTGGCAAGTGACAATCCCCATCTGGTGACAGGTGATGTGGCAAGTAACAATCCGCATCTGGTGACAGGTGACGTGGCAAGTGACAATCCACATCTGGTGACAGGTGACTTGGCAAGTAACAATCCGCATCTGGTGGCAGGTGACGTGGCAAGTAACAATCCACATCTGGTGGCAGGTGACGTGGCAAGTGACAATCCACATCTGGTGACAGGTGATGTGGCAAGTGACAATCCGCATCTGGTGGCAAGTGACAATCCACATCTGGTGACAGGTGATGTGGCAAGTGACAATCCACATCTTGTGGCAGGCCATGTGGCAAATGACAATCCGCATCTTGTGACAGGTGACGTGGCAAGTAACAATCCGCATCTTGTGACAGGCCACGTGAACTCATTCATTTTAGACTCTTGCATTTCTTCTTCCGCCTCCAAACTCCAAACATTTCAAATCTTCCTTGACATCCTCGACAGCGGCCTTTCTTATCCTTTTTAATATGAAAGAACCCTTGAAATAAGTGTACGGTCTCAGGGAATGGTCAACGGGAAGAATGCTCTGTACATTTAAGGTCATTGGAAACAATTAGTGGTGCACCAAAATAATTTTGGTGGCGAAACCGTAAATTCAGAATGCACTTGGTTAAAACTGAAATTGACAGTTTAAAAAAAAAAAATATATATATATATATATATATATATACAGTATCTCACAAACATGAGTACATGCCAATATCTTCTATGCAGGATGTGGAAACCTTACAAGCGGACCTGAACAAAATAACGGGGTGGGCAACTACATGGCAGATGAGGTTTAATGTTGAAAAATGTAAAGTAATGCACTTGGGGGCCAGAAACTAGAAAGCCAGCTACTCACTGGGGGGGGGGGGGAACCTCTGGGTGAATCTAGGATGGAAAAGAACCTGGGGTACTGGTAGACAACAGGCTTGGCAGTGGCATGCAATACCAAGCCGCTGCAAGCAAAGTCAACAGAATTCTGGGATGTATAAAACAGGGGATTCACTCCAGAAATAAAGAGATTATTCTCCCACTCTACAAGACTCTGGTCCGGCCACATCTGGAGTATGCTGTCCAGTTCTGGGCACCGGTCCTCAGGAAGGATGTGCTGGAATTGGAAAGAGTCCAGAGAAGGGCAACAAAAATAATTAGGGGAATGGAGGACATCAGCTATGAGGAAAGACTACAAGCACTGAACTTATTCTCTCTGGAGAAGAGACGATTGAGGGGGGATATGATATCAATGTACAAATACTGTACTGGCGACCCGAGCATAAGGAACAAACTATTCAGAGAAAGGAGATACAATAAGACACGTGGCCACTCACTAAAACTAGAGGAAAGGCGGTTTAACCTTAAAGTGCGTAAGGGGTTCTTCACTGTCAGAGCAGTGGGGATGTGGAATTCTCTTCCGCAAGCAGTCGTATCAGCAGGGAGCATCGATAGTTTCAAAAAACTATTAGATGGGCACCTTAGAGACCACAACATACAGGGGTATACAATGTACGGTTAAAAGCAAACACACACACACACATCATAGGTTGAACTGGATGGACTGATGTCTTTTTTCAACCTCACTAACTATGTAACTATGTAACTATGTAACCCCTCAAATGTTTGTAAATATTTTAATTTTTTATTTATTTAATATCTTTTCATGTGACAACACTGAAGAAATGACACATTGCTACAATGTAAAGTAGTGAGTGTACAGCTTGTATAAGGGTCCATTCACACTAGCGCAACTTGTCAGGCGACTTGGTCGCCTGACAAGTCGCGGTCGGTCGCTCGCCATTGAATAGTATAGGACCCGTTCTAATAGGAGCGACACAAGTCGCTCCGACTTAGAAAAAGGGTCCTGTACTACTTTGGGGCGACCTGGAGGCGACTTGCATTGACTTCAATTATATGTGACCTGTGAAGTCGCTGTGCACCGCGACTTCACAGGTCGCCCCAGCAAGTCGTGTCGCGCCAGTGTGATTGGGCGCTAACAGTGTAAATTTACTTTCCTCTCAAAATAACTCAACACACAGCCATTAATGTCTAAACCACTGGCAACAAAAGTGAGTACACCCCTAAGTGGCAATGTCCAAATTGGGCTCAAAGAGTCAATATTTTGTGTGGCCACCATTATTTTCCAGCACTGTCTTAACCCTCTTGGACATGAAGTTCACCAGAGCTTCACAGGTTGCCACTGGAGTCCTCTTCCACTCCTCCATGATGACATTACAGAGCTGGTGGATGTTAGAGACCTTGCTCTCCTCCACCTTCTGTTTGAGGATGCCCCACAGATGCTCAATAGGGTTTAGGTCTGAAGACATGCTTGGCCAGTCCATCACCTTTACCCTCAGCTTCTTTAGTAAGGCAGTGGTCATCTTGGAGGTGTGTTTTGGGTCATTATCATGTTGGAATAATGCCCTGCGGCCCAGTCTCCGAAGGGAGGGGATCATGCTCTGCTTCAGTATGTCACAGTACAAATATCAATACTAAAACTAAATACCATTTTAGTATTGATATTTGTATGTCCTCTGTGGGACTTAAAATTTATACTCAATTATGCCTTTTCAGGAGTGAATGCAGATTCTCTGAGGAAGATTTTTGTATTTGACAACTTTGAAACGCGTTGGACTTTGCTAACACTCCTCCAACAGTATTTTGTATATTATGTATTGATGATTGCATTGTATAATTTTTATGGAATTCAATATGTTTAAATAATGTATGCAATACCTGGTGATATGATGATGTTTCAACTATCTATACTTGAATCAAAATAAATTATACTATTTTAAACATAATATCCTCTATCTATCTATCTATCTATCTATCTATCTATCTATCTATCTATCTATCTATCTATCTATCTATCTATCTATCTATCTATCTATCTATCTATCTATCTATCTATCTATCTATCTATCTATCTATCTATCTATCTATCTATCTATCTATCTATCTATCTATCTATCTATCTTTCAGGTCGCCCCTGGAAGTCTGATCACGCCAGTCTAAATGGGCTCTTAGGAATGTCTGGGGCTTTTAAAATGAATGGGGCTTTATAGCAGCTTAAACTTTATATGTTTTTAAATTTTTGGGCAGAAAATTTCTTAGAACCCCCAAACGTTATATATACAGTATAATACATTTCATTGTACATTATAAAAATATTTATATTTTTTAAAGCAGAGGCCTTAGAGAGTAAATAGTAAAATAAATAGATACCAAACATGTCACACTTTTAAATTGCGCACGCCAATGCCACGGCAACAAACGACATACATTTTACTATTCATAGGAGACACTATAAAAGCCTTTACAAGTTACCAATTTATAGTTACACAGGAGGTCTGGTGCTAGAATTACTGTATCTATCGACGTATAACGCGCACTTTTTCCTCCTAAAAATGGAGGGCAAAACACCAGTGCGTGTTATACGCCAATGTATTAAAAAAAAACAGTCCAGGCAGCGCTGAGAGGCAGAGGAGGGGGGCGGGCCGGGCAGAGTAGAAGAAAGGACGAACGGTTGTTGTCATAGGAAGTCCCGCCTCCTATGATAGACAGCACAGTGGCCCAATGCCGGTGTTCCGTGAAAAATCCATACCCGTGAGAAAACCATACCCTCGTCACTTCCGGTTCCGCTACGGAGGGTATGGATTTCTCACGGTAGTTAAACTTGCGGCGCTTACATTAAAACAGCTCTTCTGAAACGTAAATCATCTCCGCTCTTCGCCCTGTCACTGCCCTCATCTCCGGTAATAAATATAAAAGCGGATCACGGAGCCGCGATCGCCGTCACATTTACATCACATACACCCACCGCCGCTTTTATATTTATTACCGGAGATGAGGGCAGTGACAGGGCGAAGAGCGGAGATGATTTACGTTTCAGATGAGCTGTTTTAATGTAAGCGCCGCAAGTTTTACATTAGACACAGTGCCGTGAGAATTTCATGCCCACCGAGCATGCGCACTTGTCTAATTCTTTAATGTTCAATCATGTATCCGGGGCTCTGAGCATGCGCACTGCTGCGCTGCTCAGCTGTTTCAGCCCGGAAGTGACGAGGGTATGGTTTCTCCACGGGGTATGGTTTTTTAACGTTACACCGGGATGCGGGACGTGTGACGTCTATCATAGGCGCCGGGACTTCTGATGACAGCGACCACTCGTCTTCGCTTCTCCTCGGTCCAGCCCGCCCCCCTCTGCCTCTCAGCGCTGCCTGGCCTTTTTTTTTTAAATACCAGTATATCACCGCTCTGTGCAATGGCTCTGGCGAGGCTGCTGTTGCCTGTTGCTTTGCCCTGAATTGGTGGACACTGCGCTGGCGAGACTGCATTGATGGACATGGCGCTGGCGAGGCTGCATTGGTGGACACTGCGCAGGCAAGACTGCATTGATGGACATTGCGCTGGCGAGGCTATATTGGTGGACACTGCGCTGGCGAGACTGCATTGATATACATGGCGCTGGCGAAAGCTGCATTGGTGGACACTGCGCTGGCAAGGCTGCATTTATGAACACCGCGCTGATGAGGCTGCATTCACGGGCACTGGTAAGACTGCATTTGATTTAAAAAAAAAGTTCAATGCTGTTTATTTAAATTTTAAGCTTTTTTCCTAAAATGTCCCTTCTAAATTTGAGGTGCGTGTTATACGCCGGTGGGTGTTATACACTGATAAATACGGTACTTCCCATTTTCTGATGTTCATGGTGATACCTCACACGTGTGGAACGATCACTGTTTGAGTGCGTGAGGGACTAATGCGTGTTTAATCACTTTTATTGCAAGGAATATATTGTGACAACAGTCGACAGTGACAGGAATTCTTTATGGAGAGATCTGGGGTCAATAAGTACCCAGATCCCTCCTCTGTCCTTAAAAGCATCACAACAAAATTGGTGTGATTAAGGGCCGGTTCACACTTCTGCGAGTGCGCCGATCGCATGTAATTCGGAGCGCACTGCTCCTTCATTACATGCGATCGGAGGTGCGGACGCGAATTCAGCCATACACTTTGTATGGCTGAATTCGCATTGTATCCGCACCAAACACGCACATGAACCTTTTTTCCAGCCGCATCAGGATCGGATCGCACAGTGGTTCACACTTGTACGATCCGATCCTGTGCGAACTGTCAGATCGCACTGCGATATGCGATCAAACTGGGGGTGTCGTTAAGATTTCATTGACACCCCCAGCGTATCGTATATGGCAGTGTGAACTGCCAGGGGTGCGTTTGCGATGCGGTAACAGGCTGCGAATTTGCAGCCTTCCCGCATTGCACAAGTGTGAACCGGGACTAAATGCTTTCAATTTTTAAAAGGACTAAACCAGAAGTGATCCTATATCATAGAGGCGTGCAGAGTGGTCCTGGTCTTTGTCCACCCCTATGATCAGCCGGTGGAAGCTCTGACTGGTCGATTGGGTGTCCTGGTGGGTCAAGACAGTCTGCGGAAGGCAGCGGGAGAGGAAGGCATCCCCTCCCGCAGCTTGTGAAAGCAATCCAATGGCTAGTTAGTTGCTTGGATTGCTTTTACAAAAGAGCCGATCATCGACTCTAAACCCTGCTGCTTTACAGCAGCAGGGCTAATTGTAAAATAAAAAGCAGTGGTGGCCTGTGCATAGGGGGCGCCAGGGCGCCGCCCCCCCTAAAAAAAAGTAAAAAAAAAAAATTACAAAAAGAACAATAAAGTTTAAAAAACAAAAATTGCGTTCGCCGGCCTGTGGTGGCTAAGGGCGGGGGGGGGGGGTTTACGACCCAGAAGAGGCGCCGATTGGCTGCCTCCTGGTGGCGTAACCTGGGTGCAGGTCATTGCACTAGGGCAACCCCACTTTCGTGATATCCTGGCTGTGATTGGTCCAGTCTCCAGCCTGGACCAATCATCATCCAGGACATCCGATTGTGACACCGCTGACGTCGCAATGGGGGCGGTGCCAGTGCGTGCATCAGTCACTCACCATCACCGCCCGGTCAGCTTCCCGCCGCCGAAGAGGAGTCCAGTCCGGAGAAGAAGCCGGCGCCGGTCACCTTCCCGCCGCCCGTCATCCGCCGCAGAAGAGGCCAAGAGGGAGAAGCGCCGCTCACCTTCCCGCCGTCGAGCGAAGAAGAGGAGGGGGAGAAGCCGCCGTGACTCACAGGTAAGTGCACTGCTCTCAGTCGGGCACGCACGCATAGCTCTGCATTGGGGGACATGTACACTGGTGGTCACTGGCTGCACTGGAGGCACACACGCATAGCTCTGCATTGGGGGACATGTAAACTGGTGGTCACTGGCTGCACTGGAGGCACGCATGCATAGCTCTGCATTGGGGGACATGTATACTGGTGGTCACTGGAGGCACGCACGCATAGCTCTGCATTGGGGACATGTATACTGGTTGTAGCGGAATGGACACTAAGAGTGTGGTTTGTGTTGGAAGAGTGAAGGAGCAGTGTCCCTCAGGAGATGGGTGGGGGTTTGTTATTGGTAAATACCTGCAGTCTATTGTCTATTGTTCCTGTGAGTAAGGTTATTATGGGATGTTCAGCCATGTGTGTGGGATGGCTCAAAGAGGGAGGGGTTTTCCTAGATTGTGATCCCTTGTCTTTTCAATAAACAAAGGGAGTCTAGTTTGACTCTCAGAACTGTGTGTCGTCCAGTTACTGGGGGGGTTTTGCCTTGAATATTTAAGCACTTCCTCAGCTCCAAGAATGATACAGCGGAGATACCTAGGCTGGGTATTGGAGCTCCGTTACATTGTTGGCAAGCGGTGGGATGCAAGCCTTGCAGCAAGAGGAAGCAGTTGGTACAAATTCGGTTACACGAATGGAAGTGTGAATGGAGACGAACTATGCTGGATTAAAACGAGCCACGTTAAAGGATTTGCTGGAAGCGAGAGGTAAGATCGCCAGCAATAAAACCAAAGCCACGCTGATTGCAGAGCTGACCGAGGAGGATCGGGCACGCAGTATGGCTACGGAAGCCATGGATACAGAATTTGAACAAGAAGTGAAACGCAGGCTAGCGTTTTATGGAGAAAACCCCTCAATAGAGCTGGTATAGGCAACGTTAGCCCAAGTGGATGCCTTTATCACAGCAAGAGAGGACCGGGAGAACCAACTCCGGCTGGCAGAGCAGCGTGCCTTGGAGAGACGGCCAACTACTACACAAGCACCAGAGACAAGATTAAAGGTACCACATGATGCCTTTAAAAAGTTTGTGGAAGCAGAGGAAGAGATCGACGGCTTCCTGCAAGATTTTGAACGGCAATGCAGGTTGTACAAAGTACCACTGACAGACTGGGTACGGATCCTAGCTGGTAAACTGTCAGGCCGTGCAGCAGAAGCCTACAGAGCCGTGCCAGAAGAGGAAATCTCAAGCTATAGCCGGGTAAAGGAAGTGATTTTGGCAAGATATGCCATCACCCCAGAAGCGTACAGGAGACGCTTCAGGGAAACCAAGAAACAGGAGAAGGACTCCCATACTGAATGGGCTTGCCATATGCAGAGGGCAGCCCAAGCCTGGCTACAAGCCAGTCAGGCAACCACAGCAGAAGCGATCACCCAGCTGATTTTACTGGAACATTTCTATAATGAACTAAACCCAGGGGTACAGGAGTGGGTAAGGGACCGCAAACCTACCACTCTCCCTGAAGCGGCCAGGCAGGCCGATGAATATCAGGATGCCCGCAGGCAATCACAGATTAGCTTCAGTCCAAACCCCAGACCGCTGAACAATAACCCAGGGTCACCACCAGCACCACAAAGATCAGGACTAATCCCTAAGCGCCCAGAAAATCTATACCACGGGCACAACAGAGTGCAGTGCCATTTGTGCAAGAAATTTGGGCACTATCAGAGAGACTGCACTCAGAATCGGAACCACGCTTCATGGATTCGAACAGGACCCCCACTACCACAGAGGGGGAGAAACTCCTCCAAACATCAGACACCCAGATACCCGTCCTGCAGTGGGGTACAGTGCCACAGGTGCAAGCAGTTCGGGCACTATCGACGAAACTGTACCCAGAGCAGGAACCAAGCTGCAGGGATCCGACCAGGGTCACCCCCTTCAGCACGGACAACGGTCCCCTACTATGCCGCAGAGGTTCCCCCAGTCGTACCCAGGTTCAAACCCACCGAGGAGCAATTGGGTACCCTTCATGAAGCTAACCCGGTGGAAGCCGCTACGGAGAACAGACAGCACCATCTACAATCTGTCCAGTTAAATGGAAAGCCCGCGCAAGGTCTCCGAGACATGGGAGCTACTCTCACCTTGGTCAAGCGACACCTTGTCCCAGATGCCGCTCGAACCGGAGGCTCAGTAGTGGTACGGATGGCAGGGGGAGCAGTACATCGGCTACCCACTGCGAGGGTCCACTTGAATTGGGGTGACGGGTCAGGTCTGATCGATGTGGGGTTGATACGGGAGCTCCCCACCGACATCTTACTGGGGAACGACCTAGGCCAGTTGCCCTCAGCATTCCTGCCAGTCCAGATCCCACGCCCACATCACAGAGACCTACTGGCCTTCTGAGGTCCAGACGCTTCAATGTTTGTATTGGGAGCAGTATTGAGCCAGGTTGGAGAAGATGGCAGAGAACAACCCGTAACCTACTTGAGCAGAAAGCTTCTGCCCAGGGAAAAGAAGCTTCAGCCCTACTTGTATGGACAACAGAATGGCAATGCCGACGGGTTATCATGACAAACTGAACTGGAAAAATGATCTGTGAGTACTCCCCGGACATCCCCAAGCCGATCCGTTAGGATCAGACTGTGTATGCCGCCTTGTGGTTAAGGGGGAGCAGTGTAGCGGAATGGACACTAAGAGTGTGGTTTGTGTTGGAAGAGTGAAGGAGCAGTGTCCCTCAGGAGATGGGTGGGGGTTTGTTATTGGTTAATACCTGCAGTCTATTGTCTATTGTTCCTGTGAGTAAGGTTATTATGGGATGTTCAGCCATGTGCGTGGGATGGCTCAAAGAGGGAGGGGTTTTCCTAGATTGTGATCCCTTGTCTTTTCAATAAACAAAGGGAGTCTAGTTTGACTCTCAGAACTGTGTGTCGTCCAGTTACTGGGGGGGTTTTGCCTTGGATATTTAAGCACTTCCTCAGCTCCAAGGATGATACAGCGGAGATACCTAGGCTGGGTATTGGAGCTCCGTTACACTGGTGGTCACTGGCTGCACTGGAGGCACGCACGCATAGCTCTGCATTGGGGACATGTATACTGGTGGTCACTGGCTGCACTGGAGGCACGCATAGCTCTGCATTGGGGACATGTATACTGGTGGTCACTGGCTGCACTGGAGGCACGCACGCATAGCTCTGCATTGGGGGACATGTATACTGGTGGTCACTGGCTGCACTGGAGGCACGCACGCATAGCTCTGCATTGGGGGACATGTATACTGGTGGTCACTGGAGGCACGCACGCATAGCTCTGCATTGGGGACATGTATACTGGTGGTCACTGGCTACACTGGAGGCACGCACGCATAGCTCTGCATTGGGGACATGTATACTGGTGGTCACTGGCTGCACTGGAGGCACGCACGCATAGCTCTGCATTGGGGGACATGTATACTGGTGGTCACTGGCTGCACTGGAGGCACGCATGCATAGCTCTGCATTGGGGACATGTATACTGGTGGTCACTGGAGGCACTGGAGGCATGCACGCATAGCTCTGCATTGGGGGACATGTATACTGGTGGTCACTGGAGGCACGCACGCATAGCTCTGCATTGGGGACATGTATACTGGTGGTCACTGGCTACACTGGAGGCACGCACGCATAGCTCTGCATTGGGGACATGTATACTGGTGGTCACTGGCTGCACTGGAGGCACGCACGCATAGCTCTGCATTGGGGGACATGTATACTGGTGGTGTCTGGCTGCACTGGAGGCACGCACGCATAGCTCTGCATTGGGGACATGTATACTGGTGGTCACTGGAGGCCCGCATGCATAGCTCTGCATTGGGGACATGTATACTGGTGGTCACTGGCTGCACTGGAGGCACACACGCATAGCTCTGCATTGGGGACATGTATACTGGTGGTCACTGGAGGCACGCACGCATAGCTCTGCATTGGGGACATGTATACTGGTGGTCACTGGCTGCACTGGAGGCACACACGCATAGCTCTGCATTGGGGGACATGTATACTGGTGGTCACTGGCTGCACTGGAGGCACGCACGCATAGCTCTGCATTGGGGACATGTATACTGGTGGTCACTGGCTGCACTGGAGGCACGCACGCATAGCTCTGCATTGGGGACATGTATACTTGTGGTCACTGGCTGCACTGGAGGCACATACGCATAGCTCTGCATTGGGGACATGTACACTGGTGGTCACTGCATTGGAGGCACGCACGCATAGCTCTGCATTGGGGACATGTACACTGGTGGTTACTGCATTGGAGGCACGCACGCATATCTCTGCATTGGGGACATGTATACTGGTCACTGCATTGGGGACATGTATGCTGGTCACTACATTGAAAGGGGGCATTTATACTGGTCACTATATTGAAGGGGGCATGTACTGTGGGGTTTGTGCTAGGGGCCTGTACTGTGGGGTTTATGCTAGAGGGCCTGTACTGTGGGGTTTGTGCTTGAGTTGTTTGTGCGGGGTTTGTGCTGGGGGGGTCTGTACTGTGGGGTTTGTGCCACTCTCAGTTCATGTATCCCATAATAGGATGTCTCTCACAGTATATCCCATAATAGAGCCCCTGTTCCCTATTATGGGATATACTAGTACTGATGGACCCCTTAATATGTGATATATTGGGAGAATTGGTTCACGCAAGCAAAATACAGGGGACAAAATGGGTGGAGTCTATAAGGGGTGGGGCTTCTGAGAAATGGGATGGGTCAAAATGGAAGGGCGGGGTCTTGCGCCCCCCCCCATCTTAAAACTTCACCAGCCGCCACTGTTGCTGGGCACCCAGAACTGCATGTTCCAGGTGTCGGGTGATAGGAATTGAACAACCCTGTATCAGTGGTCACTTATCTGACATGGCAGAAATTGGTCATTGCTCAAGGAACCCCTAGCAGCTCCTGAAGAAACCCTGGTTGTGAAAGGCTGATTTGTACAGGATATCTTTTCTTATGCCTACCCAAGCCTCTTCTATCTCCTTGGAATTCCATCTTAAACCTAACTACTCTTAAAAATATACCCTCCACCCTCCTACCAGCTATGTTTACAAAGCTGTTTAAGAAAGAGGTGTATACTTACCTATTTTCAGCCTGCTCTGGTTCAGTCATAAAATCTTCTCGGTGTCAGGCAGCAGCAGCTGCAGGGGAGAAGAGACAGTGCTCGACAAAGGCTATCAATCACTGGGCACAGTGACATCATCCATAGACATCATTGCCCCGTCCATTATTGGCACACCCTCCTCCCTCCTGTAGCTTTGTTGGCTACCACAAGGGAGCTGGATCCCAAGACAGAACCGAAGTGGGATGTAAATTGCTTGGTTTAAACATCTTTCTTACACAGGTTAGTAAGCATAGGTGTTAGGAGGGGAGGGGACAATTTTAAGAGTAGTTAGGGTTAAGCTGAAATTTCACTTTAATATTTCTATACAAATATTTGAGAAAGGTGCAGCGTGATGTGGCGTGCAGTAAATGCCAGTCCCAGTTAGTCTATGAAGTTATATTGTAGAAAGGTTCAACCTAACTTATTCAGGCCCGCAGGTAGGCACACCCGTCTGGAGCAACTTACGAAATGTGACAGTGATCTGAAGACTTGAAGATGCCAACAGTGTCTCCAATGAGGAGCAGAATGCAGCCTGGCCAATCCACACCCAAAGAGGAAGCTTCATGAAGAGAGATTGACATAGTCCCTGAACTTCTCTGTAACCTTTCCCTACCTCTAAGCACTGTCCCTGCCAAATTGGGAACTTGTCCCTACGCTAGCCACTCCCATAAAGTGTGCCATGTCCGGGAGCCAGAGGTTTAAATAGACTTTGCCTGACCCAACTTGGCTGCTGAAGTCACATGAGGTGCCAGTGTCCAGTTGAGCAGCTGCCTCCTTGTGACTGCTGGAAGTCATAGAGGAACCAAGTTCCTTACAACTTTCTTCCCCTGCTGTAGTGTCGCATCACATATGCACCATCTGCAGTGGGGAGTATAGACCGCACCTGCCTACAAATATTTCTATACTTGCCCTTCTTTTCTAACAGTCCTCTCCTATTCCATTCTCTCTTTATACCATATGTATCTTTATTAACGGCTTGGCGACAGACTACAGCGCAGGCTTCCAATGCTGGGGGGATGTCCATGGACGTCCTCCATTGATTGCGCGGCCCGAGTGCCCCCTGCGCTGACACCGTGAGGAGAAAATAAGAAAGCCGATAACAGGCTTCTGTTACAGGGACAACGGTCCCAACAGTGACTGCCAGTGTTGCTAATCATTGCTCACCAGTGCTGCTAATCAGTGCCCACCAGTGCTGCTAATCAGTACCCACCAGTGCTGCTAATCAGTACCCACCAGGGCTGCTAATCAGTGCCCATCAGTGCCACCTATCAGTGCTGCCTATCAGTGCCACCTACCAGTGCCCATCAGTGCCATCTATCAGTGCCCATCAGTGCCGCCTATCAATGCTGCCTGTCAGTTCCACCTCTTAGTGCCCTTCAGTGCTGCCTATCGGAGCCAATCAGTGCCACCTATCAGTGCCTCCTCATCAGTGCCCACCAGTGCCACCTCATCAGTGCCACCTATCAGTGCTCATCAGTGCCACCTATTAGTGCCCATCAGTGCAGCCTATTAGTGCGCATCAGTGCAGCCTCATCAGCGCACATCAGTGAAGAAGAAAAATTACCTGTTTGCCCAATTTTTTCAACAAACTATGAAAAATTTTTGTTTTGTTTTTTTTTTTTTCAAAATTTTCGGTCTTTTTTTATTTGTTTAGCAAAAAAAAAAAAAAAAAAAAAAACAGTGGTGATTAAATACTACCAAAAGAAAGCTCTATTTGTGTGAGATAAATGATCAAAATTTCATATGTGTACATTGTTGCATGACCGCGCAATTGTCATTCAAAATGTGACAGCCGTGAAAACCGAAAATTGGCCTGGGCTGGAAGGGGGTAAAAGTGGTTAATTAAAGTACATGTAAAGCCAAAAAAAAGTTCTTATCTCTATGAACCTTACACATTCATTTTCCGGAACATCTGCTGTTCCCGTATATAAAGTATCTTATGTAACCTCTCACCTGCATGTGTTAAACGCCGTATCTCAGGTCTGTGGGTTCCAGCAGGTGTATATATAGCTTTATGATGATTTATTGTCAACATCCTGAATACTATATTTTCATAGCGGCTGCTCCGCTAAGTGACATCTGTTTCCTGCTTTTAATCTCATTTAAATTTTACTGTTTACTTTGCTTTTCTCTGTAATAGCAGATCTGAAATAGTTCAATTCATTAGGCTTCTGAAATTCACAATTGCCTTTTTTTCATACTCTTTCTATGTCGCTGTCCTTCGCACCCGATGTATATTTCGTTTTCTCTTCTGTGACTTCCAGTCCCATCTGTTTTGATTGCTCTTCTAATTCAAGAAAACATTTCTAAGAATCCCTGCATTCTGCTAACAAGCTCTGTATCATCTGCATATGCTGGAGTTGTGTTATAGATCGTACCATCGGCTTTCATCTGCCTAGTTTTCTTATCACTTTTTCCAGACTTGAGATCGACAACATGCGTGACGGGACAATTGCTCACTCTACTGAACTCTGTTACAGTGAGGGAAAAAAGTATTTGATTTCCTGCTGATTTTGTACGTTTGCCCACCGACAAAGAAATGATCAGTCTATAATTTTAATGGTAGGTTTATTTGAACAGTGAGAGACAGAACAACAACAAAAATATCCAGAAAAATGCATTTAAAAAAAGTTATAAATTCATTTGCATTTTAATGAGTGAAATAAATATTTGATCCCCTATCAATCAGCAAATTTCTGGCTCCCGGGTGTCTTCTTTATAGGTAACAAGCTGAGATTAGGAGCACTCCTAAAGGGAGTGCTCCTAATCTCAGCTTGTTACCTGTATAAAAGACAACTGTCCACAGAAGCAATCAATCAATCAGATTCCAATCTCTCCACCATGGCCAAGACCAAAGGGCTGTCCAAGGATGTCAGGGACAAGATTGTAGACCTACACAAAGCTGGAATGGGCTACAAGACCATCGCCAAGCACCTTGGTAAGAGGGTGACAACAGTTGGTGCGATTATTCAGAAATGGAAGAAACACAAAATAACTGTCAATCTCCCTCGGTCTGGGTCTTCATGCAAGAGCTCACCTCGTGGAGTTTAAATGATCATGAGAATGGTGAGGAATCAGCCCACAACTACAAGGGAGAATCTTGTCAATGATCTCAAGGCAGCTGGGACCATAGTCACCAAGAAAACAATTGGTAACACACTACGCCGTGAAGAACTGAATTCCTGCAGCGCCCGCAAGGTCCCCTTGCTCAAGAAAGCACATGTACAGGCCCGTCTGAAGTTTGCTAATGAACATCTGAATGATTCAGAGGAGAACTGGGTGAAAGTGTTGTGGTCAGATGAGACCAAAATAGAGCGCTTTGGCATCAACTCAACTTGCCATTTTGAGGAGGAATGCTGCCTGTGACCCAAAGAACACCATCCCCACCGTCAAACCTGGAGGTGTAAACATCTTGCTTTGGGGGCATTTTTCTGCTAAGGTAACAGGACAACTTCATCGCATCAAAGGACGGGGCCATGTACCGCCAAATCTTGGATGAGAACCTCCTTCCCTCAGCCAGGGCATTGAAAATGGGTCGTGGATGAGTATTCCAGACCTTAATCCCATAGAAAATATGTGGAGGGAGCTGAAGGTTCGAGTTACCAAACCTTAGCCTTAAAACCTAATGACTTGGAGAGGATCTGCAAAGAGGAGTGGAACAAAATCCCTCCAGAGATGTGTGCAAACCTGGTGGCCAACTACAAGAAACGTCTGACCTCTGTGATTGCCAACAAGGGTTCTGCCACCAAGTACTAAGTCATGTTTTGTGAAGGGGTCAAATAATTTTTTCACTCATTAAAATGCAAATCAATTTATAACTTTTTTAAAATGCATTTTTCTGGATTTGTTTGTTGTTATTCTGTCTCTCACTTTTAAAATAAACCTACCACTAAAATTATAGACTGTTTATTTCTTTGTCAAGTGGGCAAACGTAGAAAATCAGCAGGGGATTAAATACTTTTTTCCCCTCACTGTATTTTTCTTGGCTTTTGCTCTTGTTCTTTTCCCTTTTTTGAGATGTACTGAAATAGAGAAACAGAGCTCAACAGCAGAGTTTCCAAATGCAGGGCCAGAATTGGGGTTTCAGTATGTACAGTATAAATGGTATAGCTGAAACTCTTTATGCTTCTTTTCTACCCTTTATTTTTATTATTTCACTTCACAATTATCGCTAAAAATAAGGTGCAAAGGGAGTTAAAAGCTACTGTACACTAGCATTACCACCAATACTGGGGTTCATCTACTAAAGCAGTGGTCGCCAACCAGTGGTCGGTGGACCACTGATGGTCCATGAGAACATTTTGGTGGTCCCCGTGGGTTCTTCCGCAAATCAATATCAAAGAACATTGAAACCTGATGACTCCTCTGTAGTTATGGCTCTTGTGAACTCAGAGGAAGGCAATGGGAGTAGTGCAGAGAGCGGGAGGTGAAGAAGAAGGGGACTTCCAATGGCAACGCTGATCACAGGCTCTGGGAGGGAGTACAGAGCTTGAGCACATAGCTGGATAAGGAGGTGAGATCCAATAATGAGTCTGTGTAAGGCAGCAGTGTGATCCAAGGGGAGGGAGGCAGAGAGGTGGAGCAATGTGTGTATAAGGCAGCAGTGTGATCTAGAGGGAGGGGGGCAGAAAGCTGGAGCATTGTCTAAGGCAGCAGTCTGATCCAGGGGGAGGGGGGCAGAGAGCCAGAGCATTATGTGTATAAGGCAGCAGTGTGATCTAAGGGGAGGGGGGGCATAAAGCTGGAGCATTGTCTATGGCAGAAATCTGATCCAGGGGGAAGGGGGCAGAGAGCTGGAGCATTGTGTGTATGAGGCAGCAGTGTAATCCAGGGGGAGGGGGGCAGATAGCCAGAGCATTATGCGTAAAAAGCAACAGTGCGAACCAAGCAGAGGGAGGCAGAGACATGGAGCATTGCATTGTGTGTACAAGGCAGCAGTGGGATCTAGGGGGAGGGGGGCAGAGCCGGAGCATTGTGTGTTTAAGGCAGCAGCCTGATGCGGGGGAGGAGGGCAGAGAGCCGGGGCACTGTGTGTGTAAGACAGCTGTGTGATCCAGGGGAAGGGGGGCAGATAGCTGGCTCATTGTGTGTGTATATAAGGCAGCAGTGTGATCTGGGGGCAGATAGTCAAAGCATTGTGTGTATAAGGCAGCAGTGTGATCCAGGGGGAGGGAGGCAGAGAGCCAGAGCACTGTGTGTGTGTGTATAAAGCAGCAGTGTGATGCAGGGGGAGGGGGCAAAGAGTCCGAGCATTGTGTGTATAAGGCCGCAGTGCGATCCAGGGGGAAGGGGGAAGATAGCTGGAGCATTGTGTGTATAAGGCAGCAGTGTGATCCGGGGGGGGGGGGTGCGGGGGAAAGATAGCCGGAGCATTGTGTGTGTAAGACAGCAGTGTGATCCAGGGAGAGCGGGGCAGAGAGCCGGGGAATTGTGTGTATAAAAAGGGGGGAAGATTTGGGACTTTAAATAAAGCACAGGCCAAGGGTTAGCCATTTGCTTCCATCCCAATATATATTACAAGGAAAAGGAGATATGGGACTTTAAATGAGGCACGTGTGAAACATCTGGTAAAATGATCACATGTAAAAGACATTAATTAATAAATTTGTATAATTAGTGTGAATAAGGCAGCGGTGTGATCCAGGGGAAAGGGGCAGAGAGCCGTAGCATTGTGTGTGTATAAGCCTGCAGTGCGATCCAGGGGGAGGGGGGAAGATAGCTGGAGCATTGTGTGTATAAGGCAGCAGTGTGATCCGGGGGGGGGGGAGGGGGGAGCCGGAGCATTGTGTGTGTAAGACAGCAATCTGATCCAGGGAGAGCGGGGCAGAGAGCCAGAGAATTGTGTGTATAAAAAGGGGGGAAGATTTGGGACTTTAAATGAAGCACAGGCCAAGGGTTAGCCATTTGCTTCCATCCCAATATATATTACAAGGAAAAGGAGAACTGGGACTTTAAATGAGGCACGTGTGAAACGGCTGATAAAATGATCAAATGTAAAAGACATTAATTAATGAATTTGTATAATTAGTGTGTATAAGGCAGCAGTGTGATCCAGGGGGGAGGGGGCAGAGAGCCGGAGCCTTGTGTGTGTATAAGGCAGCAGTGTTATCCAGGGGGAAAGGGGCAGAGAGCCGGAGCATTGTGTGTGTATAAGGCAGCAGTGTGATCCAGGGGGAAGGGGGCAGAGAGCCGGAGCATTGTGTGTGTATAAGGCAGCAGTGTGATCCAGGGGAGGGGGGGCAGAGAGCTGGAGCATTGTGCATAAAAAGCATGCAAAATTCATGTTAGTGGCCCACGGGATTCAAAATTGTGAGTTTAGTGGTTCCTGAGGTCGGAAAGCTTGGCGACCACTGTACTAAAGGAGTAGAAAATGTTCTCTTTTGGAGCTGTGTTCACTTTGGATACCCAATCATGAACAAGAGAAATTCAACCCAAAACCAAAAATTGTATCATATTGCAGCTACCAGTCATTAGATGTGTTCTCCGCATTAGTTTTCTTTTCTTTGGCTTTTATCCCCTCTCTTTTCATCTGGTGAATTGTCCAGTAACACACCTCTTCTATTAGTGAGACACAACTCTGGAGGAATGAACACAGGAGGCAAAGATTGTTGATCTGGAGGTGGGGGGGGGAGGGGTTAAATGCATAAGTAGATATAGATATGTAGCCCTGTGGAGTTACACAGGCTGTATTATCTGAAATGCCCAGTAGATGGCAGATGGACTCAGTATGCTGTTAATAAAACATTGAGCATGGATCACAGGACTTGCTGCCTTTTCAGTCACATGGTTGTGACATCATCGCAGGTCCTGGAAGACTTGTAGAGGTTACCTCATTGCTCAGCCAGAGAAAGGACATGCTACTAGCTGGGAGAGACTGCAGCACAGAGATAGAATCCTGCTGAGAGAACTTGCTTCACCCAAGACCACACCAGCTGAGAGAGGGACCCCTGGCAAAGACAAGCACTGAGTCCAGACGTCTGGTGAATCCAGTGAGAGGAGACTGCAGCGGACTGACCTGGTTAATTGCGTTGTGAGGGTAAGCCAAGCCTCTCCCTGTATCACCACAGGGCACCTGTCTCCTCACTCACAGTAAAGATTCTGAGGTCCAGAGTGGACATTGCACAGCTCAGGCTGCTTCAGTGACTCTGCGGAGCAGGACTTATAAGGGCCCCAACTCTCCTATGTGCACCAACGGCCATTAGGGCGAAGATAAGGGGGTGGGACGCAGGTGTGCTAGTGGGTGGGTGAGGAAAATCCACATTGCATTGTTATCTGTGTTACTCTATTGTATTTTCCCATGTATGTTGGTTCATTTGCTACTTACTATATAAAGTCAGTTCAAGTTAGGCTGTGTCAGTCTCATTGCACCAAGTATGTTCCCAGTGGGACCCCACATCCCTACCCCAGATTCCCCACTGGGTGGAGGCACTGCCGCAGACATGTACCCCAGCTCCCATATAGCGGAGGCTCAGGATCCGCCTGTCAGGCATAGTGAGTTAACTAGGTTCAGGGACCCCAAAGACACTAGGGGGAGCCCTCAAAACCCTGTTACATATGGAGGCACTGCTGAGATCTATTGGGGTACAACCAGTGAGAAAAGGTTAAGTCCTCAAGCCACTCCCTCTTTTGCAAAAGAGTGGGCCCAGCAAATAAATGTACCATTACAGCAAGCTGTGATGTTATGCAAAGTCCCCTCCTGCTGTGAGATGAATCACGTCATCTTGTGTATAGAAATTCAACTGGGAATAGAAATGGCGACCATCAGGGATATCCTGCAGGATTCTGAAGGCCAAACTTACTTGTTAATATATTGTCATACGGACTTGGGAGACCATGAGATGCCTACCAACGTTCATTTATATGGAACCCTGGATGAAGGATGCTCCTTAGTGTACGCTCTCCTTGATAAGGAAGAAAGGGTCTCACTGCAACCACCCTTAAAATTAGAACAGAAAAACTATGTCACAGAAAATTATTCTAAGCTCCTGACTCCCATCTCCTGAAAGGCCGGAGCCATTCCTAAACAAGCTGCCCATCCTATTACAGGACAGGGGATGATTACTCCTAAAGCAGAATTTCATCCATCTGCAGCATTACTGAAACCAGACAACCCTGAAGTACGCACCCTGCCTACAGGAGGTAGTGATGTATCGGACATACTACAGAAACTCTTAGAAGCCATAGTGACGGCAAACCACACCCATAGTTACCGCAAACTAAAGGTGTTTTCTGGGAATCAGCCTGTTCCTGCAGGAGAAGAGCCTTTTGAGGTCTGGAAGGATAATGCTATGCAGTTGTTGGAGGAATGGTCTTGTACGGATACCATAAAGAAACAGCGGTTGGTAGAGAGTCTTCGTTTTCCCGCTACAGACATGATAAGACTGTACAAGGGAGTAAATGGGCAAGCTATTGTGCACGACTATCTACAAGTCTTACAGGATGCTTATGGGAAATCAGAAGATTTGGATGACCTGTTGGTTAAGTTCCTAGCCACTAAGCAGAAGGAGCATGAAAAAGCCACTGACTATATCAACCGGTTACAGCTATCGCTAGGAAAGTTATTCCATAAAGGAGCAGTCACTGCCTCTGAGTTGGATGCTCGGCTATCTAAGCAAATTCAGAGAGGTGGTTTGACCAATAATCCAGTTATGATTCTGCTGAGAGCCAAGTTGGATGATAAAGTTCTGCCTTATTCCACATTAATAAATACAGCCAGGAGATTGGAAGACCAGACGTGTCCACCCCTACAGAAGGAGAAAGAGGATACAGAACTGTCAGCTCTTAGGAAGAAGGTGGCTGAATTGGAGCTCTTATGCAAATCACCACCAGAGAGAGCAGATCCTCCCCCTGGAAGTGGGGGGCAACACAGGAAGATTCAGAAAAAGCTGTTTCCTGAGGATTCACCCCGCCGAGGGGACTGCTTTAAATGTGGAAAGTCAGGGCATTTTCAGCGGGAGTGCCCTGTGAATTCGATGGAGGTGGATGTGGAGGTGCTGGCAACCGAGCTCGAGGAGACTCAAATGACCAGGTCTTACAAGCGAAGGAAGACCCGGCCTACATATAGTCTATCTGTTGGGGCCAAGATTGGGCCTAAATCTTTGATACACGTGCAATTAGAAGGAATTCATGCTTCAGCGTTGCTAGATACAGGTTCTCAAGTCACCATTATCTACAGAGACTTCTATGAACGTCATTTAAAACACATTCCTATGGAACCTGCAGGAGAGTTTCAGCTATGGGGCGTTGGGTCTCAAGCTCAACCTGTGGAGGGATGCATAAAGGTGACCATAACTATTCCCCAGTTAAACACCGGGATGATATGTCCTATGGAGCTGGAAGCTTTGATATGCCCTGCAGCCAAGAAAGTGTGTGCCCCAATAATATTGGGTACTAATGCAATGATGGTACAGGATGTATTCAGGGCCTATCTGACAGAAGTGGGAGATGTCTCCTTAGACCGATTGATGGAGGTCAGCCCTGCCCTAGGAAAAGAGTGTCAAGACTAGCCCTTGAAACAAAACCAGGGTTGTGCCACTATTCAGGAACAGAACCTGCATTTGTGAAGCCTGGTGAGACCAAAACTTTACGAGCCATAGCCTCAATGCACCATGAAATGTTGGGGGGAACTGGACAATACCTTATTGAGTCTCTGCCTGAAGAGGATCAGAAGAAGGGCTGGACTCTCATACCTGAGGTAAAAGATTGGCGAAAAAGGTGGTGTCAGAGCTTTCCTGTAATGGTACAGAATTTAACCCCCACAGAAATCCGGATTGATCGTCATCAGAAGATTGGTGTGATACACCTTTTAGATCAAGTTTTGTCCATCATGTCTGTGAGTGCAGAACAGGAGGATCATGTGAAAACACCTTTAGATTTTGATCTAGAAGATTCTCCTCTACCACAGCAGTGGAAAGACAGCCTTCGTTCAAAACTGGCCACCCGAGAGGGAGTGTTCTCCAGAGCAGAGATGGACGTGGGGTGTTCTAAGAGTGCCACCCATGCTATAAGACTTGCTGATTCTACTCCTTTCAGAGAAAGGTCAAGAAGAATACCCCCTCGAGATATGGAAGATGTCCGGGACATACTCCAGCAGATGGAAGGAGCAGGCATCATCACAGAGTCCCGGAGCCCCTATGCCTCACCTATTGTGGTAGTGAGGAAAAAGAATGGTTCAGTTCGGCTATGTGTGGACTACCATACTCTGAACAAGAGGACTGTGCCAGATCAGTAAACTTTGCCCCGGATAGAGGATCTCCTGAACGCCCTATCTGGCAGCCAGTGGTTCAGTGTGCTTGACTTGAGGTCTGGATATTATCAGGTACCCATGAAGAAGGAGGATCAGGAAAAGACAGCTTTCATCTGCCCTTTGGGGTTCTTCCAGTTTACCAGAATGCCACAGGGAGTCACAGGAGCTCCTGCTACTTTTCAGAGGCTGATGGAGAAAACTGTGGGGGATATGAATCCCAAAGAGTGTCTAGTGTATCTAGATGACCTAATTGTTTTCGGGAAGACGCCAGAGGAGCATGAACAAAGGTTGCTAAAGGTGTTGGATCGACTTCAAGCTGAAGGCCTGAAGCTATCAGTGGACAAATGCCGATTTGCCCAAAACTCTGTCACTTATGTGGGGCACATAGTCTCCGCTGAAGGAGTAGCCACAGATCCTGCTAAAATTGAAGCAGTGTTGAATTGGCCAAGACCAAATAACATCAGTGAGTTGCGGTCCTTTCTCGGATTCTGTGGTTACTACCGAAGGTTCGTGAAAGACTACTCAAAGATTGCTCGAGAGTTACATGACCTGCTGAAGATTACCTCTGACGTAAGGGGTGCTAAGGCACCATATCCTAAAGACCCTTTTGGAGAGAAATGGACTTCAGGATGTGAAGACGCCTTTCTGACATTGAAGAAGAGACTTACAGAAGCTCCTGTCTTAGCCTATGCAGACCCTGAGAAACCATATATCCTCCATGTGGATGCCAGTATGGAAGGCCTAGGGGGTGTACTGCACCAAAGTTATCCAGAAGGATTGAGGCCGGTGGCTTACATAAGTAGAAGTCTTACAGGTACAGAGAAGAACTATCCAGTTCATAAATTGGAATTTCTGGCACTCAAGTGGGCCATCGTGGATAAGCTGCATGACTATTTGTATGGAGCAACATTTGAAGTAAGGACTGACAACAATCCACTTACCTACATACAGACTACAGCTAAGCTGGATGCCACAGGACATAGGTGGTTGGCTGCCTTGTCAAGCTACAGTTTCAGCCTGAAGTACAAGCCTGGGCCCAAGAATGTCAGCGCAGATGCCCTGTCCCGCAGACCTAGACTCCCTCCTCACTGAGAAGAAGAGGAGTGGGAAGAGATCCCTGGGCCGGGGGTAGGAGCCTTTTGTCAGATGTATGTGGTGGCCGAGAGTCAAGAAGAATTTGCGAGCTAAGAGGGATAGACTCCATTAGCCACTCTCCGGAAGCTGTGCCTGAGGTGTTCCATGCTCCAGTCATGCTTCAACAGTGGTCCAGTATAACCACAGAAGACAAGAGGAAGGCTCAAGCGCAGGACTGGTATATTGGGATAGTTATCAGAGCAATAAAGACTAAGAATCCTAAATTGCTGACTTCTCTACCTGTGAGTCAAAGAGAATTATACCGAAGAGAATGGAGCCGACTACATCTCGAAGATGGAGTACTCTATAGGGTCGTGAAGTATCATGATCACCCTGACAGAAAACAATTGGTACTACCGCACAGATACCGTGGCATGGTCCTGAGAGCTCTCCACGATCAACATGGGCATCTCGGGGTGGACAAGACCTATGGCCTAGTACAAGATCGGTTCTATTGGCCTCGCATGAGGGAACATGTCGAGCAACATGTACAGACATGCAGGAGGTGTATCCAGAGGAAGACCCTGCCTGTGAGAGCTGCCCCTATGGGTCATCTGAAAAGTACGGGACCCATGGATCTTGTGTGCATGGACTATCTCTGCATTGAGAACGATACAGCGGGAATTGGAAATGTGCTGGTGGTAACGGACCATTTCATCAGATATGCTCAAGCCTTCCCCACTAAAGATCAAAAGGCTGTGACTGTAGCCAAAGTCCTTTGGCAGAAGTATTTCATTCACTATGGACTACCCAATCGGATACACTCTGATCAAGGTAGAGACTTTGAGAGTAAGTTGATCAAGGAGCTGTTGGACATGTTGCAGGTGCAGAAGTCCTGAACCACACCTTATCATCTGGAGGGCGATGCACAGCCAGAACGGTTCAATAGGACCCTCCTATATATGCTAGGGACTCTAAAGCAAGTCGAGAAGCGGACTTGGAGTAAACATGTGGAAGCCATGGTCCACGCATACAACTGTACAAGGCATGAATCTACAGGGTTCTCACCCTATTTCCTAATGTTCGGAAGAGAAGCTCGATTGCCGATAGATGTCCGTTTGGGAGTGTCTCCTGATGGAACAGATTCAACTTCACACTTTCAATATGTGAGAAACCTCAAACAAAACCTTCATCGGGCCTATGAGTTGGCCACCCAAGCTGCAGCAAAAATGGAAGAACGGAACAAAAGAAGGTATGATGCTAAAGTGAGATATCGGGAGATTCAAGCAGGGGATAAAGTTCTTCTCCGGAATCTAGGTGTGCCTGGAAAACACAAGCTGGCTGACAGATGGAAAGATACCCTGTTTGAGGTTGTGTGCAAACTGGAAGGGCTGCCAGTGTACAACATTAGGGGCCCGGAGGGCCGAATAAAGGCTTGGCATAGAAACCATCTGCTTCCAGTTGTTTATGCTGATGAAGAGGAGGAGAGTAGTGAAGAACTGAGGGAAAACCCAGCAGAGAGTCCTGGAAATGGGGCAGAGGAGACCCCGGGAACTCCCAGTGCAGAGGATCAGTGGTGGTCATCACCTGCTGAAGAAACACAGCAATTGCCTCCTTTAACTCCTGTGGTTTCACAAAGTTCTCCAAGGTTGAATCCAGAAAGTCCATGTTTTGTGCCTGGGACTTCCCTTAGAGACTCTAGTTCGAGGGCAGGAGTCGAAGTTCCACAGTTGATGTCCCAAGATCCTCTTCCACAGTGAGAACTGAGACACAGCACCAGAGTGCGGCAACCCCCTAGGGCCCTAGTTTATGATAATATAGGAGAGCCCAGTTATGCCCCGCTGACACAAGCGGCATCTAAAATGGCCACTTTCCTACATGCACTAGCTGAAGTGGTAAATGTTAGTGACTCTTTACCCTAGATAACTAGCTAGCTAGGATGTTACTGTGCTAACTGTACTGTATGTATGATAAATCTTTTTCTGTTCAATTTTTGTTAAGCCCCCTGGCTAGGACTTGCCAGTGGTAGGCAAGTATTTTTCAAGGGGGAGCATGTAGCCCTGTGGAGTTACACAGGCTGTATTATCTAAAATGCCCAGTAGATGGCAGATGGACTCAGTATGCTGTTAATAAAACATTGAGCATGGATCACAGGACTTGCTGCCTTTTCAGTCACATGGTTGTGACATCATCGCAGGTCCTGGAAGACTTGTAGAGGTTACCTCATTGCTCAGTCAGAGAAAGGACATGCTACTAGCTGGGAGAGACTGCAGCACAGAGATAGAATCCTGCTGAGAGAACTTGCTTCACCCAAGACCACACCAGCTGAGAGAGGGACTCCTGGCAAAGACAAGCACTGAGTCCAGACGTCTGGTGAATCCAGTGAGAGGAGACTGCAGCGGACTGACCTGGTTAATTGCGTTGTGAGGGTAAGCCAAGCCTCTCCCTGTATCACCACAGGGCACCTGTCTCCTCACTCACAGTAAAGATTCTGAGGTTCAGAGTGGACATTGCACAGCTCAGGCTGCTTCAGTGACTCTGCGGAGCAGGACTTATAAGGGCCCCAACTCTCTTATGTGCACCAACGGCCATTAGGGCGAAGATAAGGGGGTGGGACGCAGGTGTGCTAGTGGGTGGGTGAGGAAAATCCACATTGCATTGTTATCTGTGTTACTCTATTGTATTTTCCCATGTATGTTGATTCATTTGCTACTTACTATATAAAGTCAGTTCAAGTTAGGCTGTGTCGGTCTCATTGCACCAAGTATGTCCCCAGTGGGACCCCACATCCCTACCCCGGATTCCCCACTGGGTGGAGGCACTGCCGCAGACATGTACCCCAGCTCCCATATAGCGGAGGCTCAGGATCCGCCTGTCAGGCATAGTGAGTTAACTAGGTTCAGGGACCCCAAAGACACTAGGGGGCGCCCTCAAAACCCTGTTACAGATAGATTAACAAATTGAAGCAAAACTCCAGTTAACCTTAGCCTTATAATCAGATACAGCAAACAGGGTTTTCCTTTTGGTTTAAAGGTTTTGCATGAATGTAAATAAAAGCTGTTAATTTTAATCACTCCATGCCAGTGTTAAGTGGTTTGGCTCATCCATATAAACTGATACATTCTGCTTGAGAGTTTGTGCTGTGAAAAACAACAGTCTTACTGGCTGGATCATCACATGAAAATAGAAGAAAGAAAGCCTAAAAAAGGGAAAGTAATGCAGCCATCACCTCTAAGAATTTGTAAGCGGCAATATAACAAATGTTTACTTTTGGGTTTAATACTTCTTAAAAGAAAAAAAAATGGATTTATGCTTGCATGTGTATACTATTTTTTTTGGAAAGCATTTGAATAAAGACTATCACAAAGCCTTGTACCGAGGAAAAATGTGTTGATGATTGGTTGCATTAACTATACTCCTCGGGCTCAGCACAGTCTGAGCAAGATGACAAGATCCAAACTTACTGCTCGGAGACAGTAATTTCCACCTCTGGGTTGCCTAACATCCATCAATTCATGGACGGTCGGTAATGGCCAATCCATCTATGAAATCTTAAATTAATGGAAAATTTGTAAAAATAAAAATGTTTTCCAAAGCAAGCAAAATCCTTTCTTGTATTAAAGTGTTACTAAACCCACAACAGAGAAATCAGTCAGTATATGCAGTAAAGCATGCTTATACTCACTGTGGAACCTAAGGGGTTAATTCTCTGCATTGTGTATAAAGGCTGTTTGATCCTGTCTTCTCTGATCCTCCTCTTCTTCCACTGACTGCAAACCATTTCCTGATAGAACAGAGCATTAGGAGTCAGGCTGCACATGCTCAGTTTGCAATGGGACTTTAAAGGCATACAAGGGTGGTCAATATTTTCATTAAAAAACAAAGTTTAATAGTTTCAAAAGGTAGTATACATGATATATAAAAAAGTATCAAAGAAGTAGTACATTCAATAAAAAATGAGGTACGTATTACCAAATCGAATTATACACATCTAACTGATGTCTATGGACAGTTTCTTTTGCATAAACAAAACTGACGCGTTTTGCAGTAACTTGACTCCTTCAGGGATATAGTTGCAAATAGCGTAAATGTGGTCTACAAGAGGAAAAAATCATATTTTAAGATTAAGTGTGACATATATGGCCATAATCCGCGATGTATACAGGTAAAAAAAGAGGGATATCGGACTGTACAGGCCAGAATGAGGAGCATACGTCAATTTGATAAAATATTGAAGTTTATTATATATCAAACATTAAAAATCAAATAAACGTGCTAACGCATCCATTCGTATTAAAAAACACATAAAGCAGTTTCCTGCATTTGATAGTATTACCAGAAGATGAGCACTATATGTGTTGGGTCCTCAAATGCTGACGTGTTTCGCCAGTTGCTTCATCGGGGGCTGCAAAGACCACATAGTACTCATCTCAAATAGCAACCACACCCGCACACAAAATTCCCTGGGTGAGCTCCGTGGCAATAAAAAGAAACTTCAAACAAGGGATAACCACACACAGTGCGTATACAAGCTAAGTGTTGCACATCTGAGACTCATTGACCTATATAGTAACCTGGTGATGACTCCCAATGCCCGCAGATCTTCTGGGAGATATAGTAGCAAGGAAGGCTCAGTCCCTGTTTCTAACTCTATAATTTAGCACACAGGTGGAAGCACAGACAGATTTTAAAGATCTGATACACGTCTTGAATACAGGAAACCCCGTCTCCTTTTTTATACGTTTACTTATATACAGTCTCACAAATGATATTGCTTTGGATTTTGATTGAATATATGGCATTTATGGGAGAGTTGTTGCATAGGTGGTTATCCCTCTTCTGAAGTTTATTTTTATTGCCCCGGCACCCACCCAGGGAATTTTGTGTGCGGGTGTGGTTGGTATTCGAGATGAGTACTATGTGGTCTTTGCAGCCCTGATGAAGCAACTGGCGAAACTCGTTGGCATATGAGGACTTAACACAAATAGTGCTCATCTTCTGGTTATAATATCTGTATAATCAGCATCTTGATATGCCGCCTGCCTTTCTCTCTCTCTCTCCAGCGGGAGATCGCGAGTGGCCGGTGGACATTCGGAGCCGCCGGTCACACGCGCGGGGATGGCCGTGAACGAGCTGGGGTGGGAGCGCGCCTCCGGCAGCGCGCGCTCTCCCCCTGCAGGCTCCTGGGCGAGCGATGTAGTACTACGTCGCTTTGCCCAGGAGGGGCTGACCGCCGCAGTAAATATACTGTGGGCGGTAGGCAAGTGGTTAATATAGGCTTACCTATAGGTAAAAGTCATTAAAGTGGGTTTACAAGCACTTTAAACAATAAGAGGTACTCCGCTAGGCTTTTTCTAGGTGAGACACAGGCAGATGAAAAAATGTATAAAATTTATAAAAATACTACATATTTACTATGTGCACTTCTATACTTTTTCTCCAGCTGCCACAGAGGACTCAGTGCACATCTGCCAAAGGCCCCCTTACCATCTGGGTTTCTTCAGGTCCCATTTTACATCCTCCCCCTCACCATCAATGGGGATTATGAGATATCATCTTTGACATGGCACCTCTTTGAAGCTTTTCTGTTTTTATTTTTCCTTCTCCCTCTTGATCAATGCTGAGCCATACTCCTTTGAGAAAACTGTGAGTACTGCATGTGACCCCCTATTGCCTTGGAAGCCGTATGGTATATAGATTGATGATTTTGCTAATTTGATTTTTCCATCTTGTACACCACATTTACTCCATTTTCAACTATAGTTGAATACTAGAATGCTAGTTACTAGTTATAGTCAATACTAGCTCACACTGCCATATGCGAGTCGTTGGGGGTGTCAATACAAAGTTAACGACACCCCCAGATCAGTTTGCATATCGCAGTGTGAACTGTCAGTTTGGACCTGAATCAGATCGCATAGGTGTGAACACCCATGTGCATTGATTCTGGTGAGGACCAAAAAAAGGGTCCTGTGCTACTTGGGTCCGAATGTGATGCGAATTCAGCCATACAATCTGTATGACTGAATTTGCATCGCACAGACATTGCATGTGATTTGCAGAGCAGAGCGCTCCAAATCACATGCGATGTCTGACATTGCATATGTGTGAACCGATATGTAAAGTCCCATTGCAAGGGAGGAAACCATTGTGTCTTTTCCATTTTTGATATTTTTTTCCACACAAATAGAGCTTTCTTTTGGTGCTACTTAATCACCACTGGGGTTTTTATTTTTTTGCTAAAAAAAAAAAAAAAAATGAAAATTTTGAAAAAGGAAACGTTTTACATATTTTGTTATATGATTTTGCAAACAGGTAATTTTTCTCCTTTACTGATGGGTACTGATAGGCGGCACTGATGGGCACTGATAGGTGGCACTGATGAGCACTGATCAGGAGATACTGATGAGGCTGCACTGATGGGTAGCACCGATAGGTGGCACTGATGGGCCCTGATAGGCGGCACTGGTGGGCACTGATCAGGAGGCATTAAAGGGCGCTGATTGGCAGCACTGAAGGGCAGTGATTAGCAGCACCAGGGGGCACTTAGGGGACTGATGTCCCTCTAACATAAGCCAGTTAATGGTTTTCACGTGAGAAGGGGAGGACATCTATGTACTCCCTCCCGGCATTTGAAGCCTGCGCTGTAGCCATCTTTCATCTATAGCACAGGCATCATATGGTTAGGGTGGGGATATGATCAACATGTATAAATACCTAAGTGGCCCATATAGTGAGCTTGGTGTTGAGTTATTGACTTTAAGGACAGAGGACAAGGGGACACTCTTTACATCTGGAGGAAAAGAGATTTAACCTCCAAACACGGAAAGGTTTCTTCACAGTAAGAGCTGTGAAGATATGGAATAGACTCCCTCAAGAGCTGGTCCTGGCTATCTCAGTAGATTTCTTTAAAAAAGGCCTGGATTCTTTCCTAGATACTCCTAATATAACTGGATACTAACATTCATAGGTATGGATATATAGGCTACATGGAATATCCAATTGCCTCTTGGGGGATCAGGAAGTAGTAAGTAAAACTATTTTTTGTAATACAGACTCACTCAGGACAGAGGCTTTTGGAGGGGACTGCAAGCTAGCCCCTTGCCTACTGACTATGGGCCCTGGCTTTTAAGGGAACGCTACTCTTTAGAAGGTGGGTGTCTGGGGGACCCCTGGAGTGGTTTTGTAGATGATATCAAGTAAGTTCATTCTCCCCCAAAACATACAGACTCAGGAAATCTAGGCTTGAGATCCCTGTTTAGGGCCTAGCTGTCTCATTACCAGCAATGACTGCTTTACACTGAGAGACTCACACCAGATGTTATGTCATCAGCTCAAGCCATCTGTCTTTTACCCATTGTTAATTGCGCTAATTAACTCACCTATTGTCTGCTAGCAAACTATTGTGGGATGCGTGTATGCTTGTAATCAAGTGTATTGTACAGTACTTTGTATTCAGTATTGTATCGGCCAAGAAGTCTGACCAGGAATGAGATCACTGATTAAACATAACATTGTCCAGGTGGCTAGTTGTCTAATCAAAATAATTATTCAAGTATATGTTGGCTAATTTGACTAACTCTTGGATGATCCTCTATGATGGGATTAGCCATGGGTCATCTCTATCTCGTTATCTAAACCATTGTGTGATGTTTTGGGTATATATTGTTCATGTAGTAACTGACCTACTTTTTAAGTGTATAAAAAGCCTGTATGTTTGTTCAATAAACAGTCATTCCTTTGGTTTTTACCTCACATCTTGTCTGTGTACGATGTTTGGGGTAAAAAGGGCTAGTGTTAGCTCTCAGGCTGCTCTGAATGGTTTGGAGGGCAGGAAGCGCTGGTTGGCGGAAGGAAGCACCTAAGTGGGTGCCCAAGCAGTTTTGTCACAGTATTAAACCCAAAAGCCCAGTGAGGCATGTCAAGGTGTTGTCAGGCATATTGTAACTGGGCTTCTTTGTAGTACTGACACTGTAAAGGCTTCTTGAAACAACCACACTGTCTTTTTTCAGAGCAGCCTGTATTTCTCTTGGGTGGGTTTTTCTTTGTATCGTGGACAATTCCTCTGGCAGTTGTGGCTGCAATCTTTCTTGGTCTACCTGACCTTGGCTTGGGATCAAGATATCCTTGAATTTTCCACATCCTAATAAGTGATTGAACAGTACTGACTGGCATATTCAAGGCTTTTGATATCTTTTTTACCCTTTCCCATCTTTATGTAGCACACCCCACGTAAGAGCTGCTGAGTTAGGATTCCCCACTGCTACACTGCCAGGCACACAGCATTTCTTTGAATGGGGTTGGAAATTTATGGGATGCCCAACTTGAAAAAATGTCCAGAACTATTAACAGAGGGGATTACATCCCCACTATTTACACTGAAAAATCATCTTCTTCCTTCCTCTTGCACAAACTTGGTTCACATATGCAGCTTCTGCTGATCACTCCGGTAGAACTAACAGTCTTTAGTGTTAATCCAGTCACTGCCCATTACAGGCTGGGAGCATCCTGTCCCTTTGTTGGTAATGTAGCACAATGTGGGGTGAACAACATCCCCTTCTGCCCTCCTGTTCTAATGCTGCAGAAGATTCCAGCCCACCTGGCTGCTTGCTTCCCCAGTCCTCCTGACTGGCACACTTCCCCAATCCTTCCTGACTGGCACACTTTAATGGAGATTCCCCTGAGCAAGGATGAAGCACATTACTTTCTTCAGAGAGCACTGCTACAGCTGACAGTGTCTCCCCTTGTCTTGTCCCGGCACTGTGCTGATATTACTCACTGTCTCTGCTGGCTCTGTCCCGCTGCCTCTCCATGATGAATCCATCTAGTTGCTTCCTATGGTGGGATCCTTCCAGGCCAGCTTTCCTGAGCTCCAGCCCGAGGTAAAACCCCTCCCTTGCAGGGGTCCCTCCAGGGCCACCGACAGCCTTTCCTGGGTACTCCATCTCCATCTTTTACCAGACTCCCTTGCTGGCATGGCCCATATCTATTTATGGAATTTTCTATGTCCCCCTGCTAGCCCACTTTTGTGGATTGGCTGAGGTCCCATAAATTTTTATAGCAGCTCTTCCTCACCTCCGCCCTCTAGTTCTAGAACATTCTCCAATATTCCAGATACCTGGGGGAAGCACCAGAGAGCTGCCAGGATGAGTCATCCAGCCCTGGCCTCTAGTAACCCTGACACAACATCAGTGACTCATATTCAGGTTTTAATCCTTTGGCGCTGGCTCCCGCCAGCCCTTAAAAGGATTTGGAATTCTGGGAGGCGAAAGCTTTCCCCAATCAGGGTGCAGTATAAGCTGGTTGTTAAGAAGCTTGCTCATCCCCTTCCCTTTCCTGACCTGCCAGGCTGTGTGCCCGGATAAGGGTCTGGTATAGATTTGGGTACGGACAGACCCTACACCATTTTAAATGTGATTTGACTAGTTTTAATTTAGAAATGTAATTTTTGCTGTAGCAATCTCTATTCATGCTACAGATGTGCCACTTTACAGGCACATTAACGGGACCCCCAGGCAATATATTTAAGGGAATTTTTCATTTTTATTGTTGCACTTTAAGCATCATTAAAATCACTGCTCCTGAAAAAACTATTGTTTTACAATTTCTTTTTTTCTTGATAAATGTCGCCCAGGGCAGTACCCAGACCCCCATATCACTTTTATGGCAATTACTTGCATAGAAGCCATCAAAATAGGTACTTTTGATTTTTCCTGTTCGCCTCCCATAGACTTCAATAGGTTTCGCCGTTCGGGTTGGAACATTTATCCTGTTTGGGGTGTTCGGCCCATCCCTACTTTTACCTATAGGTACTGTAAATATCTCCTAAATGTTCAACATTTAGGAGATATTTACTGTACATGTAGTTGGTGACATCACCAGCACATGCGCTCTGAAGGAACAGCCACCCGTAAAAAGGTGGCTCCCACGCGCATGCGCGGTAGTGATGTCTTTGTGGCTCTGGCCACTCACACAGCCGGAGTCCGGAACCCGGAAGGAAGACCATGTGAAGATAGAAGCGGCCTCCAGTATTGACAACGCATCACTGGAGGGCTTTATTTTCAGGTAAGTTTCGATGTATGTGCTAGTATGCGAAGCAAGTTGCAGGTTACAAAAAAAAAAAAAAAACACAGCGATTTACTACCACTTTAATCCTTGAGCCAGCCAAATGCTTTTACCTACACTACTCTTCTAGTAGCACACACTAGAGGGTGCTACACCTAAAAATTCCATTATCTTGTCATGCAGGTCCTTTGACAGTTCTCTTCTGCTTCCCATGGCCTGCTCAGCGCATCCAGGTGAGAGCTAACAAACGTATTGACTATTTATACACAGACACTAATTGCAATTTAAAAAGCCACATATGTGTGAAAAGAACCTTTAGTTTGCATTTCAACCTGTTTGTCACCTTGTGTGTCTGTGCCAAGGCCAAACTTTCCTGGGGATGGAAACTTTTGATCAGGGTGATTTGGGGGCTTTCTGTTATCATTATGATTTAAAAAGGAGCCAAACAACTATGTGATAATAAATGGCTTCATATGATCACAATGCTTAAATAAAATACATTTTTTTGGAATGATCAGTCATATTTTTAATATCCATGCCAAAATTTCCCAATTTCTGCCAGGGCATGCAAACTTTTGAGCACAACTGTATATTGCAGCTTATCAATTCTTGGATTGCATTGCTGCATTAGTTTTATTTTTTGGGCTTTCTTTCTTCTATTTTTCATCTGGTGATCCACCCAGTAAGTCTGTTGTTTTTTAGAAGAATACGCTCTCTTCCAGATGTATCAGTTTACAAATTTGAGACAAACCATTTACTATTGAAGTTGCTTACAATATTCAGCTTTTATTTATTTATGTAAAACCTTTATCCTAAAAAGGAAAAATAACTGTTTGCTGTTACTGCTTATAAAGTATGAGCTGGAATTTGTCTTCAACTTGTTAGTGTATCTAGATCTGCTAGTAAATTTAAAGTGGTTGTAAATCTCAGACATGAAAAATGAACAAAGCATATCCCTCTGTAGTGTGTACTTGTCTTAATTAAAATAATTAAGTGTCAGTTCTGTCTGCTGCATTGTTCCTCTGCTATCAGCATGAATCACTTCTGAAAAGTTTTTCTGATACCAAAAGAAACATGGTGACAGGGCAGGGATCTCCAGCTGATTGATAGCCTCAGCTCTGTTCCTGTGTGCTGTGTGGAGGGGGTGTGTCTGTTCTCTCCAATCAACTCTCAGAGCTCTCCTCACTGAGCTCTACAGAGTGTAACTTTAGCTCTCTGCCCCCTTTTTTTTCTGAACTCTCAGACAAGCTTAAAAATTCAGCACTTTGAATGGGTGTAGAGAAGAGATTGCTGGAGATAAACAGGTACACCTTAGATAGGAGGATTTGTTTAATCTCTGTGTATCACTTGAGGATAGTCCCTTCACTGGGTATATGTAAGGGTTGTAGCAGGGTGACCCCATACTACTTGGTAAAATGGTGGTTCAGGCCAGATTTTGAGAGAAGCAGGCACACTAATGGTGTGTGCTGGCTTCCTATTGGTGTAGCGCTGTCCCCGTAGATCTTGCTGTATGATGACTTGTTGGGTCTCCTCTGATAACCTGCAGACAGTCACTTAGGGACAGTTCACATATTCCTCCTTACTCCCAATGGCTTCTTACTCAATAAACCGACCAGGTTTTTTTTTTTTTTTTGGTATTTATTGTGGAACTTGGATGGAAGAAGGGAATAGTGGGATACTTCAACTTGAACAATTTCCAGTAGATAAGGACAACTCACTTGGCCTCACCAGGTTACCTGTGGAATCAGTCACACTGCTTTACCCATACTGCAACTTGTATGGGAAGGGTTAAGTCTTCTTGCTCTCTCTCCAGCAACAGACTTGATTAACTACATTATCTTCAGGATACTCTCTAGAATCCCCTTTACTGACACCTGTCCACTGACTCTTCTAGCTGCAGGGATGACCCCCCTCAGGACAGGCCCATTGACACAGATCTGTACTCACTGTATGCAGAATCATAGTTACATAGTAGTTGAGGTTGAATAAAGATGATAGTCCATCCAATTCAACCAGAATCAGATCCTTTCCAGTGTCTCCCTTCCAGTCAGCTCTGCAGGACCTCTGGGTTAAGTTCCTCTCTAACGCTCAGGCCCTTATGTCGACCACCTGAGACCTCATGGCATCTTCTACAGAGGAGGGGCAGCCGCCCCCTCCCTCCAGGACCCCGCTCTACAGCTGAAAGACCCTGAGCACCTGTGCGCTTGGTATTTATACAGTATCCCAGCATGCACCGAGGCACGTTCCTTTGCCAATCACCAGGGCTGTACTAAATGCCTGTGCACTCATTTGTCAGGTTTCCTCCCACTGTCCAATATGCCTCCCTATTGGACCAGTGTGAAACACTTCAGACAAACTGAGCTGCATCTGAACACCATGAGCAGACCTCACTAGCAGATCCTGCTCTCTGGTAGGCAGAGAACATTATAGATTACCTGACAATCTTTCTGGTATGCAGAAATGATCCAAAACTATACTCTCTCTCTAGCACCTACCTAGGAGGGTGCTACATTGGAACCAGAATTAGAGTTCAGGGCCCCATCCCCTCGAGGAGGTCAGTGTGTGAAGGGAGCTGTGAGGTGCTAGTGCACCATGCTGTCCAAGGTGGGACAACCAAGGCCGAAACCTGAGAGAGAGTCCAGGAGGGACAAGCACAGCAAGGGAGCTGCGAGGAAAGACGCAGAGCTAAGGTAAAGCATCTGCGCATGAACACTGCTACGTGTTTGATGGTCAGGAAGACCCTACAGAGGTACTCAGAGCTGTAAAGCTGCCACAAGAAAACCAGGAGGATGAATATTTGTTTTTGCAGTAATGGTGTGAACCCCTTGAGTGGGAAGAGCTATCTGTATGAATTTGATTTACTTTTAAATAAAAGTGGGCTGCCGAGCCTTAAAAATACAGTTTTAAAGTGAGGCAACTCATTGTAAAAGCACCTATCTCTTGGGTTTAATCACCACAATCCCACAGGGTTTACAACCAGTTTAATTTTATGTGACATTCTTTGATGTATTATCTGTGTCCAACCATGTAAGGCATCCAATGAATACAAGTCTCAGTCTAAACCTCGCCCTGTGTTTACAGAATTGCTCATACTTGTTAATGAGTGTCAGATTCTTTTACCTACATTTCTCTCTACTTTGCTCTCGGTGATGGCGTGTACTGATCTAACGAAGGAGCTGGAATGTTCCATCTGTCTGAGCATTTATACAGATCCTGTAATCCTGCAATGTGGACACAACTTCTGCCGGATCTGTATTGACCGTGTGCTGGATACACAGAAGAAGTCTGGGAGTTTTTCCTGTCCCGAGTGCAGACAAAAATTCAAAAAACGTCCTGCTGTTCAGAGGAACATGAAACTGCGTAACATCGCTGAAAGTCTCCTTTCTACTCCTTCAGATCGGGAGGAGAACGGGATGTTCTGTACTTACTGTATTCATGCTGCGGTACCTGCTGTGAAATCCTGTCTGCATTGTGAAGCTTCTCTGTGTGACAATCACCTGAGAGTCCACAGCAAGTCATCGGAACATGTCTTATGTGACCCCATCACTTTCTTGGAGAACAGGAAAGGCTCCGTTCAGGAGACAATCCTTGAGCATTCCTGCAGACTGGATGGAGAACAATGGAGATGCCAGGAAAAGACTCTGGATGAGGCTTCTGAGATGAAAAAGAAATTGAAAAGTGCTCTGCAGAGACTGACAAAAAAGAGAGGTGAGACCGAGAAGAGAGTCCATAGTCTACAGGAACACAGGAGGAAATTACAAGGAAAAGCAGTTGGTGAAACAGAGAGAGTACATGCCCAGTTCAGAGACCTCCGGAGAAGGCTGGAAGACCTTGAGAAGAGAGTCCTGGGTGAGATCTCTGGGCAGGCAGAGCGGGTCTTGCTTTTACTGTCTGATCTAATTCAGCAGTTGGAAATAAAGAAGGACGCCCTATCCAGTAAGATAAGTCAAGCTGAAGAGCTATGTAACATGACAGATCCACTGACTGCCTTACAAGAATCAGACATGGGTTTCTTGTCTGCCTGTGAAGAAGACAATGAGGACACAGAATATGATGATCTTCTCCAGGATGGAGGGGATCTAGATTTAGCTGGGATCTTACACACATTGCACACAGGTATATCTAATATAATGACTGGGGTAAATGAACAGAAATGTAAAGACACACATCCGTCTTCTAGCACAAGGGACAAAGTTAACATTATTGCTGAACTATCCAGCCAACACCCTCAACCCTACCCCACCGTACAACACTTACACCACCAGGCTGGGGGGCCGAATATTGACACTGTACAGCAACCATCGGGGCCGTTAGGGGTTAGAGATATATTACTCAATGTGTGCACAGCGGGTTTTAATCTACAAATATCAGATGACAGGAAAACTGCATCCTTTACTCATGAAATACAAAATCGCCCGGAAACACAAGTAAGGTTTCGGGATTATCCTCAAGTGTTAAGCAGTCAGAGTTTCTCCTTAGGGCGCTATTATTGGGAAGTGGATGTTGGGGGGTCAGGACACTGGTCGGCCGGGATGTGTTACCCCAGTATAGAGAGAAGACGGCGTCAGTCAGCCATTGGATATAATAAGTCATCCTGGTGTTTAGAGAGGTGGAATAATCAGGTTTCAGTGATTCATAATAAGAAAGAGATCCCATTACTAGACAATGTCTCCAGTGATAGAATCAGGATCGATGTGGATTATGAGGCCGGGCAGATCTCATTTTATGATCTGTGTGACCCAATCCAACACCTTCATACCTTCACCGCTACCTTCACTGAGCCCCTCCATGCTGTGTTAGGTGTCTGGGGAGGTTGGATCAAGATATTGGGGGAAATGAGATATGACACATCTGCCTAATAATTGCTCTACCTTCCACTGTGATTGACTAATAAATGTCACTATCATTACAGCCTGTGCTATTATTATACTCATTGGTTAGATGTGCGGGGGGTGTTGATGGATATCTGATCTATTATTTTCTTTTTATAATAATTATGTGGGCTGCTACCAGTCAGCGTTGAGTGTCTTTCTGTGTGGAACCATTTATTCATAATGGAGAACTAGGCTGTTGGCTGGAGTGCTACTTAGTGAGGGGTATCCTCCTGCATTGATTGATCCCTGTGTATTGTGGGGGCCAGTTAAGGGGAGGGGCTTCTCTGCGACACCTGTACAAGGCCTCATATTGATTTTTATTATTTCTATTATTATTATACACAGAGATGTATAGTAACTAAGTAGAACTACTTCACTACTATACTTAAGTACCGAAAGGCGGTATCTGTACTTTCCTGGAGTAGAATTTTTTTCTCCTACTTCCACTTTTTCGATGATTTTAATACTTCTACTCCAATATTTATTTTTTTGTGCTGCATAGTTACTCGTTACAATTATAAAAATTACCACTGCCAGAACAGTAGATGGCAGGTTTCATGAAGCTCAAAAAAATGTGTATAATGTCATGTGTAAATCAGCGCATACGGAAATAAATGCTACTGTATGTATAAATAAAATGGTCCACATATCTGCTGTTAAGGGGAAAGAGAACCTCCCCCAACCAAGGAGAGTCACAAGCGTACATAGACCTTTTTTCTGGTAAGAGGCTGATTTTGCTTTTTTCACTGGAAGTTGAGAGCACAGGTTTTGCCGTTTTGTTTCACTGGAAGAGTCTATTTGGATATTATTTTGCACTTACCTTCATCCGCCGGGTAAGGGGGAAATCCACAAGGTGGTCGGACTCGGAGTCTGCACCTATTATTTGGAATAGCACCTGTTTGATTCCTGCACCTTTGAAAATATATTCATCTTGTTTTGTCACATATATATATATTTGAAGATTCACAATATTTTGGACTTTTTATTGACTTTGATTTCATACACTCTTCCTTTATTTCATTATTGGAATATATTGGTTTATATATGATTTTGCGCACCGATAAGCTGTGGAGAAAAAAAAACATGCAGGGAAGAGAAGGAGGGATGCTTTAAAGGGGAAAGGGAGGGACAGCCAAAGTTACAGTCAAAGGAATTGTGATTGTCCTTTAGGTTAATCATTTGAAATAATAAAAAACAATATGATGTTCAAACTTTTGACTTCTTTCTTTAATAACTACATAACACAGTACTTGTACTTTTACTTTCAGTACTTGAGTAGCAAAATTTAAAAAAAAAACTACTTGCAATACTTAACCACTTAAGCCCCAGAAGATTTTACCCCCATTCCGACCAGGGCCTATTTTGCGATTCGGCACTGCGTGACTTTAACGGACAATTGCGCGGTCGTGCGACGATGTACCTAAACAAATTTGACATCCTTTTTTTCCCACAAACAGAGCTTTCTTTTGGTGGTATTTGATCAAAAAAAAATATATTTTTCACGTTTTTTTATATGAAATTCCCCACCCAAAAAATTTAAAAATCAAAATTTTTTAACATTTTCGGCCAATTTGTTTTATGCTACATATGTTTGGTTAAAAAAATCGCAAAAAGCGTATTTTGATTGGTTTGCGCAAAAGTTATCGTGTTTACTAACAAAGGGAAAGATTTTGGTCATTTTTGTTGTTGTTTTTTTTTAATGCATAATGGCGGCGATCTGCGATTTTTTTTGCGGTACTTGACTGACATTTTTGACACTTTTGGGGTTACCAGTGACATTTCTACAGTAATCAGTGCTATACATATGCACTGTTACTGTAAAATTACATTGGCAGTGAAGGGGTTAACTTTTTTTGAGAGGGAGGGGCTATGTGTGTCCCTAGGGGCGTGATTCTAACTGTGATTGACTGTGGCTTGAGGTGTAGGAACAGTGATCAACGGTCCTACATAGTAGAACCGTATGACCATCACCATTCCTACACCGGGGAGAATGACAGGCGGCTTGTTTACATTAGCCGCCTGCCTTTCTCCCTCTGCACCGATGATCGCCGAGTGACCGGCGGACATCGGGTCCGCCGGTCACACGCACGGGGGGTCAGTGACCGCGCGGGAGCGCGCCTCCGGGGGCGCGCGCTCGCTCCCTAGACCCTCACAGGCTAGCGACGTAGTAGTACGTCGCTCTGCCTGTGAGGGGCTGACCGCCGCAGTAAATAGTCGTGTGGCGGTCGCAAGCGGTTAAGTACAAAAAATGTTGAATACTTTAGTACTTCTACTCAAGTCACTTTTTGATAGAGCACTTCCACTTCTACTCAAGTCCCTTTTTGATCGAGCACTTGTACTTTTACTCAAGTATGGGTTTCGAGTACTTTATACAAGTGTGATTATACAGGATTTATGTAGCACCAACAGTTTGCGCAGCACTTTCCAATTAATAGGTTGACAATACAGCAACATTACAATTTAATTCAAGAGGGTTAGGATTGCCCTGCTCCTAAGAGCTTACAATCTAATAGATGTCTACAAGTCTGTCCCCAAGTGTGTGCCAGCCTTGTCATGTTCCCCAGTTCAGAGCAGAAGCATTCACAAAGCAAAAAAGAAGAAGCCTAAAGTACTGTTGTTGTCCAGAAGGCCCAGCTAAAACCTTCATGCTGGGTTCACATATTCGTGAATCGGATGCGGGTTTCCCCAAATCAAATTCGCATGACAGGCGAGTGTGACTGGCTCTCAATGAAGCTGGTTCACACAGATCCAGGGCAGCCACGGAGCAGATTACAAAAGAGTCCTGTGCTTATTTGGATCTGGTTCAGATGTTAAATTCAGGCAAAAAATTGGACCCGATTCGCACCTGAACTAGTGAACAGCCATGCACCGGACCCCAGGCACGAACCTGCGGCCACACATATGTGACCCCGGCCTCATACTACTACAGTAAACCACTGAGATAGCAAATTGGTCCCAACTATGCACCTGCTTGCCATTGCACAAAGGAGGATGTATTGCAGGCAGTGTCTGGTGTCTGATCCATTTGAGTAAAGACAATGCAGATGGGGTTCCTGAGCCCATTGTAATATTTATTCCATGTCTAAGTTGTACAAATATTGAGAGCTGTACTATCCATAAAAAATTGCCATCACATTTAATGCCATTCAGTGTCAAGTATAGACATCCCATTATAGACATATCCCATAATAGAAATCCCATTCTATCTTCCTGCACTCAAACACATTTCACTCCTACCAGGGGTCTAAGTCGTAAAGTCATGGAGACCAGAGGGAGGTGAGTATATATACACATTTTAAGCTTCTTAAAATCACAGAAATGATTACCATCTCTATATTAAATTAACTATTCTATTTACCGTATGGCTATTTCTTCTATGACTGAACAGAGTATATAACTATTAATACACATCCAGTATGTGATATCATAGGCCTCAATGATGGACTGTTTTCTAAACAAGTAGCTTCAACTGAACTCTAAGGTACCAGAAATCACTGATATTTTATGAGGAATATAAAGCGGTAGTATAAAGCGCCTGGTTTAAAACAGAGCTCTGGGATTGGTCCATCTTTTCCCTGCCAGCTCCGCCTCCCCATATGCAAATGAACTTCAAAACTAAACCTACATGCTTGCTTATTTGGTTAGTGCAAATGTTGTCTTTTTATTGATAGTGATGTTACTCCGTGTCACCACAAATGCTGAAGATCTGTAAGATTCAGAAGGAGGGATCTAAGTGGTCCGACCACATCTGGAGTATTGGTCTGACCACATCTGTATTCTGTCCAGTTCTGGTCGCCAGTCCTCAGGAGGGATGTGTTGGAGCTGGAGAGAGTCCAGAGAAGGGCAACTAAACTAGTTAGGGGATTGGAGGACCTTAATTATGAAGAGCGTCTGCAATCGCTTGATTTATTCTCCCTGGAGAAGAGACGCCTGAGAGGGGACATGATAGCAATTTATAAATATCTCAATGGTGATCTCGGCATAGAAAAAAAGCTATTCAGTCGAAGGGATTGCATGAGGACTCGGGGGCATACAATGCGATTAGAGGAGAAGCGTTTTAACCTCAGGCAACGTGGGGGATTCTTTACTGTTAGGGCTACAAGATTGTGGAATTCTCTACCACAAGAGGTGGTTTCTGTGGGAAGCATGGTGGCCTTCAAAAGACTCTTAGACATACATCTGAAGAATCAGAAAATTCAGGGGTATGAGAGATGGTTACGGCCACACACACCTACATAGGTTGAACTGGATGGACTAATGTCTTTATTCAACCTCACCTAATATGTAACTATGTAACTATGTAAGTGTGTCCTACATACATCCCATGGATTTGGGAATGTAGTCTGTGTGGTGGGTGATTACACAGAGGAGAGAAGGTGAATGTGTATTCATGGGCAGGCACAGAGCCTACCACTATAGGTAGTTCTAATTTAATGAAACTAGTGCCACCCAGTGATGACCACAAGGGGTGGTAGTACAAATGGTCATCCCCTGTCATAGGGAGGGAGCAATGGCGACCAGTCATTTGGTGGGGAAACCTGGAGCAGCCTATAGGACTTTTTAGGCTAAATTTAGGGACACTGGGGCTTCACTCCTGAATGCAGTCAATGATTCACATAACCCATGTGATAGATGTTACATTTGTAGTTTGTTTTTCCTTATGTTAAACTTTAAATATTATTAATGTGCTGTTGCAAATGCACATATGCTGGAAAGTAAACATTAAGGGAGCTTCTGTAATGGATCCTTACAAACCTGCGTCAAACCACAATATCATATAAAAGATTTGTATGTTACTAGGCATTGTTGTGGAAACAATGTATGCATGGATACAAGCAAAGATGCATTGTGACCAGATAGCCCATCTGGCTTACCAGTTTGAGAACCCAGTCCGTAGGTTATGGGGATAGGGCATACTGGTTTGCCATTTTAGATCTTGGCCTATAGGTTACGTGGAACATAAATCAAGAGAACAGCGCCCATCTAGCTAGGCGAGGCTTTAGTCATTTGGATGTTCTGAGGTATTCCAAGTTGTGATCTGTGAATATCAGAGTTGGGTGGGCTGCACCTTCAAGCAAGTAGCACCATTCTTCCAAGGCAGATTTAAACACTAACAGTTCACAGGCTCCCACATTGTAACTTTTTTCATGCAGGACTGTGTTTTCTGGAAAAGAAAACTATTGGATGCAAGAGAGATTTGACCCCCTTGGCATTGTAAAAGGATAGCACATAACATGTTTTCTGAGGTGTCAACCTCAAGAACAAAGCGTAAAGCAGGATTGGGATGTCACATAATTGGAGCTGAGATAAAGAGTCTTTAGTTTGATAAAACACAGCAAACAAAAAACAAAGAAAAGGCGCATAGGCCTAGTGCATTATCCTCAGTAAGGCTTTATAAGTACAAAATAAAAGTGGCTACTCACAAACAGAAGTAGTAAACCAGCATATCAAATTCAAACGTTGGAGTTCATTGTTGCAATGTCCACTGTCTTTGATAGAATGAGGGCTGACGCGTTTCAAGGCAATGTCCACTGTCTTTGATAGAATGAGGGCTGACGCGTTTGCGAAACCTCGAAACGCGTCAGCCCTCATTCTATCAAAGACAGTGGACATTGCAGCAATTAACTCCGACGTTTGAATTTGATATGCTGGTTTACTACTTCTGTTTGTGAGTAGCCACTTTGATTATGTACTAATAAAGCCTTACTGAGGATAATGCGCTAGGCCGGTGCGCCTTTTCTTTGTTTTTTGTTTGCAGTACTTTGTTGACCACCCCGGCCTTAGAGGGCAGCAAGGCCTTAGCCATTGGAGATGCTAAGTACGAGTTCCGTGATAGGAGTGGTCTGGGAACCCTGTTTCTGAGTGCAGGAGCAAGGTGCTACGCACCGCATATTTGTTTGATAAAACAAAACCTGTGCTGCTGGTGTCCATTGGAACTTATATTCTGCTTCATTGGCTGGGTAATAGGGCTAAAAATTGCACAAAATGTTCCTAATAAACTTGCAGCACAAACTGGCAAAAATAACAAATCTTTTAAAATCTTTTTTCGGTCTATCAGTGCAGGCCATTCAAGGATAGAATTTACCTCCAGGGTCTACTGAGTGGCATGAGTTTGCCGGCCCAGCCGGATCTGTGTTGCAGCCAGATGTGTAGAACTGGGAGCTGAGGACCAGTGAGCAGGAACCAGGCAAAGGAACATTTGGCTCCTGATCTGTGATAGCAGATCAGGATCAGGAGTCAAAGAAAGAGTCCAGGAAACAAGTTGAGGTCAGTAACAGCTAGGCAGCGTGGTATCAGATTAGGAGGCAAAGACAGAGTCCAGGAAACAAGCTGAGGTCAGTAACAGCTAGGCAGCGTGGTATCAGATTAGGAGGCAAAGACAGAGTCCGGGAAACAAGCTGAGGTCAGTAACAGCTAGGCAGCGTGGTATCAGATTAGGAGGCAAAGACAGAGTCCAGGAAACAAGCTGAGGTCAGTAACAGCTAGGCAGCGTGGTATCAGATTAGGAGGCAAAGACAGAGTCCAGGAAACAAGCTGAGGTCAGTAACAGCTAGGCAGCATGGTATCAGATTAGGAGGCAAAGAAAGAGTTTAGGAAACTAGTCGAGGTCAGTAACAGTTACAGGATACAAGGAAGGGAGCAGTAACAGACTCCAGAAGGCAAGCCAGGTCATACACAGTGAGGCAGAATCAGGTCAGGTCTCAGGTAAAAAAGGACAAGCTGAAGACAACTCAGCAACTTTCCTCTGCAGTGCTTTCACTTATATAGGCCACTGGGCGCCAATACCAGTGCAGACTGCACACACTAATTTTTGAACATGCTATTTTTTGCACCTACTGACAAGAACCCGACCTTCTTTAGCTGCTTCTTGCCCACCGTATTGTAGAATGATGGTTGGGTGGGACCACTTTTATTTCTAGGAGGATGTCATATGATGAGTGTGCGTGCCCACGGGGGTGTGCAGGGTGGCGATCCGCATCACCGATGGCGGTAAAGAGCCAATGACGTAGGTTCTTTACCATGTCAGGGCGGTGATCGGAATCACCGATAGCGGTAAAGAGCCAATGACGTAGGTTCTTTACCAAGTGATGAGCTGTTTCCAATCACAGCTGATCACATGTAAACAAATGCAGGTGGTGATTAAATACCACCAAAAGAAAGCTCTATCTGTCTCAAAAAAATGTGATTTGGGTGCAGCGTTGCATGACCGCAAAATTGTCATTCAAAGTGCGACAGCACTAAAAGCTGAAAATTGGCCTGAGCAGGAAGGGGGTGAAAGTGCTTAGTATTGGATTGGGTATAGCAGGACAGGAAAATGTGTTTTGTCTGTTGGATTGATTTGCCATCACTTTCTGTCACTTCCAATAGAAGCAAAGTTGACAATAATAATCTAAAAAGACAGATCCAAGAAGTGCTGGCACTGCAAAGTTATTTCATTCAATAAACCGAGAACAAAGTCATTCAACAAGCTTACGCGCTTTTTCTCACTCACTCTGCACAAAGCTAAAAAAAAAGTTTTGGCTTTATATACACATTAAAGCAATGGAATTAGGCAAAGTACGCGTTTTCAAAATCAACATACTGTATATATTCTGAAGCCCACGCATGGTGTTAACCACTTCTGGACCAGAAGATTTTCCCCCTTAATGACCAGGCCATTTTTTGCAATTCGGCACTGCGTTAATTTAACTGACAATTTCATGGTCATGCGGCACTGTACCCAAATAAAATAGATGTCTTTTTTACCCACAACCAGAGCTTTCTTTTGGTGGTATTTGATCATCTCTGTGATTTTTATTTTTTGCGCTATAAACAAAAACACAGCGACAATTATGAAAAAATAAAAAACAATATTATTCGCTTTCTGCCTTTTAACATTCCCAATAAAAAAAAAATGTAAAAATCAAAATTTTTTCATCATTTTAGGCCAATTTGTATTCTGTTCCATATTTTTGGTAAAAAAAATCCCAATAAGCGTATTTTGATTGGTTCACGCAAAAGTTATCGTGACTACAAACTAGGAGAAAGATTTATGTAATTTTTATTTATTTTTTAATCTTTACTAGTAATGGCAGTGATCAGCGACTTTTAGCAGGACTGCCACATTGTGGCAGACAGATCGGACACCTAACTGACATTTTTGACACTTTTGGGGGGGACCAGTGACATTACTACAGTAATCAGTGCAAAAAATATGCACTGTTACTGTAATAATGACACTGGCAGGGAAAGGGTTAACCCAGAGGGGACCAAAGGGTTTAATGTATGCCTAAGGGGTGTTTTCTAACTGTGAGGGGGGTGGGCTTATGGAATCAACATAGGAACCTGTTCCTAAATAGGAGGAACACAGGAGCCCTGTGTTGATTGCTGACAGAACAACGGTCTGTCTCCACAGGGAGCGATCACAGATGCCGCAGGCCCCCGCTGATCAGCTTCCCCGCTGGTGAATGGGTGCACGTGTGTGCCTCTGGTGTGCCTTTTTACCGGTCTCTTCCCTTCCACTCTCCCTCCTCTGTCCCTAGCCCCATTCCCCCTCCCCTGTCCCTAGCCCCTTATCTCTTTTCCCTGTGACACAGCCATTCCCTATACTACCTGTCAAATTGGCTCAATAGGACACTACACACTTGGTCCCTATTGGATAAGATGTATATTCCTTGGCCCTATTGCTAATGACTTGCATCTTTCTATATTTATATATAAGAGGGGGAGCGGGGGAATTTACAAGATCTGTGACAGCTCTGTGTGTAAGGATGATTTTACACACAGAGCTGTCACAGATCCCCGCACACACAGTACACCAAGCACCACTATCCCTGTCCCCATACACATCTGTCACAGTGCCCCCATAAACATCTATACCAGCACAGAAAACATCTGTCAGTGTCCCATCATATCTGTACCAGTGCACAAAACATCTGTCAGTGTTCCCATCACATCTGTACCAGTGCACAAAATATTTGCAATAGTGTAACATTGTGACATCAGCATCTGTTAGTGTCCACCGGTGGCAAATTAACATCTGTCAGTGTACAAGTGCACAAAAACATGTGTTAGTGTACCAGTGTTCCACCAATAAATAATAAAACATTTAAAGTGCCTGCGTCCCCCTGTGCTCACGTGCAAAGGCGAAACGCACAAGTTGGTCCCGTACGCATACGTAAACAGCAATTTATTCTACCACCAGACCTCCTGTATAACACTGAACTGGTAACCAATAAAGGCTTATTGTCAGGGCTGAGTTTGCAGCAGCTCTCTTCTCTGTGCTCAGGCTGCTCAGCTGTCGGGTAATTGTCAGCACTAATTGTTTCCTCAGTGGCTCACCTGGTTATCAGTATCTGCTCGTCAGTCCTGCCTACAGCTAGCCCCTTCTGGCTATTTAAGCTGCCTTGTTCATTCCTTTACTGCCTTTACATTGTCAAACTTATCTTGAGTTTCTCTGCTGTGTTCCTGTGAAAGACTTTGCCCGGCTGATGCCCCTTCTGGTTCTTGATCCTGTTCCTCTGCCTTACGACTACGCTGATTTCTGGTTTCCTGATCACTGGCTAGTCTGACTTCCCATTTTGGCTTCCGACCCCTGGCTTATGTTTTGACTGTACTATTTATTACCATTACAATAAAAGTGTGATTTTACTGCATTTTCTGTCTCAGTCTGATTCATGGTTCCTGACACTTATAAAGCGCCTATGGAGAATTTCAAATTCCGAAGCTTGACACCATTTCGATATTGTGTGCAGTTTTAAAGCATAATATGTTTGGTATTTACTTTGTATTTTTCTGATGCAACACTATATTTTATATTTTACCAAAAATGTGGGTATTATATTGCCTCTGTGTGCATTGAAATTCTTTAAAATGTATTTATGCGTTAGTGTGTAAAATTGCGTTCTAAAAACTGCTTCACAAAAAAAGTGTGACATAAAAATTAGCAAAACCCACCATTTTATTCTCTAGGGCCTCTGCTACAAAAATATATAATGTTTAGGGCCCTTAGGTCATTTTCTAGCAAAAATACTGATTTTTACTTGTAAAGAAAAGTGTCAGAAGAAGGCCTGGTCTTAAAGTGGATAATGGCTGAAGGTGCTACTTGGATGTTTTGCTTCTCTATGTGGCCAGGCTGTGAAAAAGTCTCACACATGTGATATTGCCATACTCAGGACGAGTAGCAGAATGTGTTTTAGGGTGTGGTTGCAAGTATGCCTATGCCTATGCCCTGTGTGAAAAATAACTTGTTAATATGACATTTTTGTGAAAAAATAAATAAATTAACGCATGACTTAATTTTCCAAAAAATTACAACTTCAAAAAGCTTGTCATGCCTCTTACTAAATACCTTGGACTGTCTACTTTCCGAAAAGGGGTCATATGGGGATAATTTGTACTGTCTTGACATGTTAGGGTCTCAAGAAATGAGACAGGCAGTCAGTACATCAATTTTCAATGATTGGTATCATAGCTTGTGGACTAACTTTCACACAGACCAAATAATATACACTGAGTTGGGTTATTTTTACCAAAAAAATGTAGCAGTGTAAGTTTTCGTCAAAGTTTATGAAGAGAAATTACTTGCAAAACAGAAACTTAGAAAAAACGCATTTTTTCCAAATTTTCGCTCTTTACTTGAAGCGCAAAAAATAAGAAACCGCAGTGGTGATTAAATACCACCAAAAAAAACCTCTACTTGTGTGAAAAATATGATACAAATTTAATTTGGGTAAAGTGTTGTATGACCGCACAATTCTCATTCAAATTGTTCGAGTGCTGAAAGCCGAAAATTGGCCTGGGTAGGGAGGGGGTGAAAATGCCCGGTATTGAGGTGGTTAAACTGAGTTTATACTACCGTATCAACTGTGGAAATGTCACAGGATTTTTTCCAATTGAGTTCAGCACCTCAATTTATAAGCTTGACTCAGACTTTCAACAGAAATTGTCCTTGGGAGCATCTTCTCATAAACTGTACATTATATTGCCTGTTCATCCATCAGCAAAGCTGGCAAGAAAAAGAGCTCCATTCACGTGAAGAATGTGTGCTAAGGAAAAGTGAAAACGGTTCTTCGCAATCTAGATGCAATTAACAGACCCTGCTACCACTTCTTCCAATTAATAAAATGACAAATGATGTTTGAAAATTTCTAAATTTAATAAGGCAAATTTTCCTTTTTGGTTGGATATGGCCAATAATATGTTCAAGTGTATATTACACCTAGAGCACTAGAAGGTGGGGGGTTGGATAATGGGATAACTATGGGTGTAACATGAAACTTACTTGAAAAGTTGGATTATTGCTGGACATACACTACTGAAAAAATCAGCCGGAATTCTGTCAATTGGACAGTTCGTTAGTTTTTTTGGCCAATTAATGGGCATAAATTGGTAATCAGTTGTGACGATTTTGAGCCGAAAAAAGTTTTTTTTGTTGTTTTTTTTTTAATAAGTAATGGAGGCGATCTGTGATTTTTTTTTTGCGGGACTGCGATATTGCGGCGGACAGATCGGACCCTTGACTGACATTTTTGACACTTTTGGGGTTACCAGTGACATTACTACAGTAATCAGTGCACTGTTACTGTAAAAATGACACTGGCAGGGAAGGAGTTAACTTTATTTGAGAAGGAGGGGTTAAGTGTGTCCCTAGGGGCGTGCTTCTAACTGTGATTGGATGTGGCTTGAGGTGTAAGAACAGAGATCAACGGTCCTACATAGCAGAACCGTATGATCTCAATTCTTACACAGGGGAGAATGACAGGCGGCTGTGTTTACATCAGCCGCCTGCCTTTCTCCCGCTGTAACGGACAATCGCGAGTGCCCGGTGGACATCGGGTCCGCCATGCACACGCGCAGGGGGGTCTGTGAGCGAGTGGGAGCGGGAGTGGGAGCGCACCTCCGGCGGAGCGCGCTCGATTCCTAGACCCTCACAGGCTAGCGACGTAGTACTACGTCGCTTTGCCTGTGAGGGGCTGACTGCCGACGTAAATAGTCATTAGGCAGTCGGCAAGTGGTTAAATGTGATCAGCCTAAAATATAAATAGATGCTAAACTTTTTTTTTTTTTTCGTTTAGGATAGTTTTGGATAGAGTGGAGATGGATTAGGACCACTGTCAGCTTTTTATTGCAGTCTGTGCCCCAGTTTCACCCTCTATATTTGTCCTGTTTTCTATTATCATCCCATCCCACCAATCTTAGCAACCTACAGCCCATCTCCTTGCTCCCCTTTTTATCCAAGCTCCTTGAACGTCTAGTCTACAACCTCACTCAGTATAACTTTCTTGATCCTTTTCAGTCTGGATTTCGCCCTCAACACTCCACAGAAACTGCTCTCCTAAAACTCACAAATCATCCGCTAACGGCTACACACTATTCTGTACTACTACTTCTGGACCTCTTTGCCTCCTTTGACACCTCCTCCTCAAAAAACTCCACGCCTATGGTCTCTACTTCTTCTCTTCTACCTTTCTCCGTCAGGGTCCCCAAGGTTCTGTTCTTGGATCTCCCCTATTCTCGATCTACACCTCCTGCTTGGGTCAGCTGATTGCCTCCCATGGCTTCCAATACCATTTCTTTTTTTTTGAACCAAACAAACGTTTATTGAGTTAAACATGACATATAAACATACAAAAGAAAAAATACCGTCAGACATTTGCACAAGTACAGGAGTACATAATCAAAAAAAATGCAGGCCTCACACTGGGCAAAAAGTACAAGGCATAAGAGTCAAACAATAAGATAACAATACACTTGACGAGTTGTAATCAAAGACTATCCATCACAGTCCAACACACAGTAGAGACCATGGGCGCAGGTCCAGAAACCAGTCGCTGTGTCAAAGCGTATACGTGCAGTATCCCCTGTTTCTTAAGTCTGACATGTGTCAGGGGCCTCCAGCCACCTATCCCATATTTTGTTGTACCTTTTGGGGCAACCCCTATTAGCATACATGACCTTCTTGAAAGGGAGAGTAGCGCTCACCACTGCCTTCCAAGCCTCAAGGGTAGGGGACACAGGCTGCATCCATTTCAGGGCTATTACTTTCCTAGCAGCAAACAGGGTCTCCCGGAGAAATTGAACCATATGTTTGTCCGCGTCAGACTCGGGAAAAATCCCAAGTAGGCACAGCTTGGGGTCCAGGGTAGTCGGGCATCCCATACGGTCATGCAGGAACCGGACAACCTGCGTCCAAAATCCCTGCACGTCCGAGCAGGACCAAATCATGTGCCCGAAGGTGCCCGGGGAGTGAGAACACCTAGGGCATGCAGAGGAGCGGGAGGAGTCAAATCGAGCCAGTCGCACAGGGGTAAGATACGATCTGTGGACAATATAGATCTGAGTTAGCCGGTCCGACAATTTAGGAGAGACCAAGGTGCAAGCTTCCAAGGCCTCGTCCCACTCCTCGTCCCCCAGCTCCCCAGCATCGCCCACCCAGGACTCCCGCACCCCATATGCCAGGGCAGTCACCCGCTTGGTGCCTAACATTTCATAGAGCAATGATATGAGTTTGCGGTGTTCCTGGCCCCTGATCACCTCAAGTATGTCAACTGACGGTAAGTCCGGGATGGCATGGGCAAATTGTCCTCTCAAAGCGTGGGACAACTGCAAATAGTAAAAGTGCATGAATGCCGGGAGTTGGAACTCCCCCTGGAGTAGGCTAAAAGACTTAACAGACCCAGCAGAAACAACATGGGACAGCAAATATATACCCCTACGAACCCACACCCCAGGATCAGGGATATGGAGGAGCTCCGGCAGCTGACGGTTAAACCACAAGGGAGTCATGGAATGCAACGTTGCATCCCCGGTTCTGGACATCGCCAGGTCCCAGACCCGCCTATGATGGAACAGGAGACCTCCCCGAGGAGCCACAGGGGTAGACCCAGCAACTCCTCTAAGGACATCACAGAACGGATGAGGGAGCCGCGACTCCGCACCTCTGCAGACCAGCGCCATATACCTGTCCGAGTCCTGTTTATCCAGATGAAAGAAATGCGATAATTGGGCAGCCAGGTAATACCTTGCCAATTCAGGAACCGCCAGGCCCCCCAACTTGGTCGGTTTCTGGGTGTGCCTCCAGGACAGCTTGTGTCTGGAGGAGCCCCAAATAAATGATCTCAGCAGGCTCTCTAGAGTCATAAAGGGCCGGATTTAAAGAAACTGCAGCTTCAAACATCTATGACGTGTTTCAGTTTCGCCGCGTTCAAATCAATTAACTGGCGCTGCGGCGAATTGGCGAGTAAAACAGCAATAATGAATTCCGCCGTCAGCGGGATTCACTTACGATCGCGGCTTCGCCAATTCGCAAACTTATGTCTTCCTGCTTATAACAGTTTCACATAGCGATGTGGGCTAGTGGATTAGTGCACACATCACATGTCTGTAATTCATCTCCCTCTGCTGTAGGTTCGAGGCTTACCATCTCCACCTACTTTTTTTATTTTCTTTTTTTGTTTATATTGCTAAAATGGAACGGATTACATCATATATATTGCTAAATAATGTTACACTCAGAAGCGCTTGCAAGCTTACACCATTTTAAGTGTTTTTTTGATCTTGTCTGTGTGTCGAATCGATCTTATGAAGGAAAGTACCAAAGGCAAGTGACCAAACCCCTACCCTACTTCAGGGCAAGATGAAACCTCACAATTTTACCATGGTCTTCTTCCCACATTCCATACAATGTTTAGTTCTTTAGCTATATGTGCTTTTTAGCCTTAACACACTCCATTTTTTCCACCATACAGCTTTATTCTGCACAATAGCTAAGTGCTTTGCAACTTCACTGCAGTTCACAACGTCATGGGTTCAAATCACATCACTACACTTGGGATCTCTTTTCACTCTCATTTTTTTAAACAGTTTTTTTAAACTATCTTGAATTTGGGGGGGGAGGGGGGTGTCCTACCCAAATTTCAAGCACATCAATGGAAACAACACAATTTTGATTTTATGAGTGTGGTCCTAGTTTTATCGAGATGCAATTCTTTACATATTTACCATGGTTCTTACAATTTCTTGACCAATAAACATAGGTGTCTGATATTGGACTCTCTCCATATTTCAACAACACAGGCCCTCATAGTCCAACACTACATTTGCCTCACACCTCAACACAACACTGTCACATCCCTACTCTACATTACAACCCCTCACATCACCAGTACAAGCAGCATGCAAAGTGCAAAACTCCGGCCTTGGCAGCTTAATGGGCCATACACTAACAATTTGTCTAGACTTTTTCCTGTAGACTTAACCAAACCATATAATAGAAGCTCAAACCTCAACACTTTCAATTTGGATGCAATCAGGCAGGCCCTTGCACTACATAGAAAATGTCAATCGGAAGGATAAAGTCTTCTCTAAATCTTACAGTGTGGATGGCCCTTTTGTCTGTAGGCACCCACACAAAACAAAAAAACACATGTTCAATTCTAATGTATTTATTTATTTGAGAATGACAGCAGAAGGAGGGATGCAGCAAAAGAATATTGTCACTCTCCAGTCCGTGTGCCTTTACAGCGCCAGACCACGATCTTTGCTCCATGGCTACGGGATTCTGATGTCTTCCACAACTTCCGGCAGAGTTCAGAATCCATTCTGCACCTCTACCAGCTCATAGGGGACAGGCATGGCAAGGTTGCTGGGCAGCTTCCAAGCCACTTTCGAAGTTCCAGGGTGTTCATGTTGGTCATTGGCCATGTGCCTTACCAAATATCCACTGACCACAAAAGAAAATGAGTGGAGTCCATCAAGGTGGGTTTCTACCACCTACACCCGCAAGCAGTACCACTCCTGGAAAAATAAAACAAAGGATAAGACATTTCATTATGAAAATCACATCTTAATGCCTGTTTGCTTCATTCTGAACTTCATTTAATTTCGACATCACGAGTGAAATAACACATTTTATGCCAACTTACACAAACCAGAAATCATTAATGTAAACATTTGAATACACACCTGTGACGCCAGACAGCCCATCACCACAGGCTTCCCATGGTACGTGCCATGATTCCAAGATGTTGATGTTCTGGAAAATTACAACACCATAAGATACCAAGCAGCCGTTCATGTTATCAATAACTACACAGGTGGCATAGACACAAATAAACACCTGCCAGCTCTTCTCAGCCCTTTACACTATTCACAATACCAACATGTTTATGGTTAGAGGTGCATGTTTTTGCTCAAGTAACACAATTTTACCAATGTTGACTACACTTTATCTACAATGGCAAGTGTCATTGGCAGATGATAATCACCCTCTGTCTCCCTGTGAGTGGCACCTCTGCTAACTAGCTAATTAATACACATGCCCTATCTTGACCGGTTACAGTACTTACATGTAAAGTGGCTAGCAACCAGGGTATTCCGGGTGGCCATACCGGCAGCGGTGCTCCGCCGCCTGGGGGCCGCCGGCTGACGGACCTCTGGCTCCCTCTCCTCCGTCAGCTCCCAAGAATCATCCCGGGCAACGCACATGTTGTGCAACACGCAGCACGCCAGGATGATCTTGGAAGCCTTTGTAGGAGAGTACAGGAGTTCACCCCCAGGCCGGGCCAAGCAGAGAAACCGGGACTTGAGAAGACCTATGGTCAACTCAATGATACTCCGGCTTCTCCGCAAGGCCCTGTTGTAATTCCTCTCTGCTGGGCCCTGGGGGTACCTGATTGGAGCCATCAGCCACGTCAGCTGCGGGTAACCAGCATCCCCTGAAAAATAAGAAAAATATACATTAGTTATTCATATCATGTGACTTTAGATGACTCCTCAAAATGGGAGACAATTAGGCATTTTACTAAACAACCTGCTCGTCTGTTTGCAAAAAATCATATGAAACATCTCAACTCTGTCTAACTGCCTAAATCACTAATACAAATGGGAAAAAGGACACACAAAGTGGTGGGTTTCTCTTGCAAGTTACAACTTGGCCCCTATTCTGTTCCTATTACATTAGCCTAGGTCTTACTTCTGGAATATATCTGCAACTAGAGTGAGGAAACCAATATTGACTCACTTATGCAAAGTACTTTGGGGATATGGCAATACCATTGGAATCATTTGTAGGTTTTCTTTGGGTGGCTAGAGGACACCATTTACACATTGGTTAACCACCTTCATTGGACTCAAAGACAACTTTGCAAATCTTTCTTTTGTGAGCTGCTAAGCTGCTGATCTGGTTGTGTGTGAACAGCCTGACAACTAATAACACATCCATTTTAGGTAGGCTTTGCTTAAATCAGGGTGTACACCGATGTAGCTTATTCCTATGTCTATGTAATCTTACAGTTTATGTTGTTAAGACAAAATACTTTACCAATAAGCCACCCTTCGGGCATTTGTCCACTTTCAAACACCTCGTACAGAGTACTTGTTCTTAACATACTGGAATCATGGCACGACCCTGGGTGACCAGTGTTGACACTCATGATGCGCTGTTTGGCGTCACACACTAATTGGACGTTCACAGAGTGGTACTGCTTGCGGTTCCGGTATTCACTTTCGTGGCTCCTTGGGGGCCTAATGGCTATGTGGGTGCCATCGATTGCCCCTAGGATTTGCGGCATGTGTGCCCGCCGGTAGAAACCCAACTTGACTTCATTCCACTCATTTTCATTCTGTGGCCAGTGGATAAAATTGGGCACTATATCCACTATGGCATTAATGACCAACATGAACACCCTTGAAACTGTGGGCTGGCTAATGCCCATGATACTTCCCGAAGTGGCTTGGAAGCTGCCACGCCCTAAAATATACAAAGTGGCCAGCAATCTGGCCATGCCGGGCACCGCATGGCCGCGCTGTGTGTCCGGGTCAATTTTCTCTGCTATGAGCTGGTAGAGGTGTAGAATAGTTCCTCGCTCGAGCCGGAACTTCCTCCTGACATCAGAATCCCGCAGCTTGTCCAAATAGATCCTTGGAGCAAAAATGCGTGGCTGGCGAGGTAAGGGCACACGGACTGGAGGTGCTGCTGCTGAAGGTGCTGCTGCTGCTGCTGCTGCAGCTTCCCCACCTTCTGCTGCCTCCTGTGCCAGGGCCTCCTCAAACAAGGCACCAATAAATGCCAGCATTGCACCATCTAATGCGTCTGGGATATCGTCCTCCATTTTGAACGCGCAAATTCGCGAATGCGCAGATATATATAGAAACGGCCGCTAATTATCACACCTGTGAGCCAGCTATAAAAGGAGCACATGGCCAATATGGCTGCTGGATGTTATAGATCGATGTTTCTTATGTGCTAGCAAGACCCTGTGACCCACAACCTACATTATCTGGAGGTAAGACAATTGTATCTCTCTCTCCCAAAAAAAAGGAAGGAGACAATTTGTACTTATCTTGGGTGTGCTTAAGTTGTCTATGGTGAATCCCCTCCAACCCACAATAGCTTGGGAACCCCTCAAGTGTCTTTTAATCATTGGCAGTTGGCCCCATGTGCATGTGGTTTGGACATGTGTTTTCTCATGTTTGTTAAAGGTGTGCAGTCTAGATTTGGCATCTAAACCTGCCCCCTTACCTTCCCAGCTTCCAAAGACACCATTTTTGCTTTCCTGATAACTGTAATTTATTATGTGCACGTATGTAGGTCATGCGATTTCTCATGTATGTTTAATGTTTGCAGCCTCCTTTTGCCTATAAAGGATTACACCACCACCACCACCACCACCACTGTGTTTGTGACATTAGGTAAGTGTTTGGAGGGCCTCGTGTGATTTGTACCCCTATGCGTTTTCTTATGTGTTTTTTTTTTACATTTCTTTGCAGCCTCTTCTGCTCTTTAACACCACCACCACCACCACCACCACCACTGTGTTTGTGCCATTAGGTAAGTGTTTGGAGGGCCTCGTGTGATTTGTACCCCTATGAGTTTTCTTATGTGTATTTTTTGTACATTTCTTTGCAGCCTCTTCTGCTCTTTGCCACCACCACCACCACCACCACCACCACCACTGTGTTTGTGCCATTAGGTAAGTGTTTGGAGGGCCTCGTGTGATTTGTACCCCTATGCGTTTTCTTATGTGTTTTTTTTTTACATATCTTTGCAGCCTCTTCTGCTCTTTGCCACCACCACCACCACCACCACCACTGTGTTTGTGCCATTAGGTAAGTGTTTGGAGGGCCTCGTGTGATTTGTACCCCTATGCGTTTTCTTATGTGTTTTTTTTTTACATTTCTTTGCAGCCTCTTCTGCTCTTTGCCACCACCACCACCACCACCACCACTGTGTTTGTGCCATTAGGTAAGTGTTTGGAGGGCCTCGTGTGATTTGTACCCCTATGAGTTTTCTTATGTGTTTTTTTTTTACATTTCTTTGCAGCCTCTTCTGCTCTTTGCCACCACCACCACCACCACCACCACCACCACCACCACCACCACCACTGTGTTTGTGCCATTAGGTAAGTGTTTGGAGGGCCTCGTGTGATTTGTACCCCTATGCGTTTTCTTATGTGTTTTTTTTTTACATTTCTTTGCAGCCTCTTCTGCTCTTTGCCACCACCACCACCACCACCACCACTGTGTTTGTGCCATTAGGTAAGTGTTTGGAGGGCCTCGTGTGATTTGTACCCCTATGCGTTTTCTTATGTGTTTTTTTTTTACATTTCTTTGCAGCCTCTTCTGCTCTTTAACACCACCACCACCACCACCACCACCACTGTGTTTGTGCCATTAGGTAAGTGTTTGGAGGGCCTCGTGTGATTTGTACCCCTATGAGTTTTCTTATGTGTATTTTTTGTACATTTCTTTGCAGCCTCTTCTGCTCTTTGCCACCACCACCACCACCACCACCACCACCACTGTGTTTGTGCCATTAGGTAAGTGTTTGGAGGGCCTCGTGTGATTTGTACCCCTATGCGTTTTCTTATGTGTTTTTTTTTTACATTTCTTTGCAGCCTCTTCTGCTCTTTGCCACCACCACCACCACCACCACCACTGTGTTTGTGCCATTAGGTAAGTGTTTGGAGGGCCTCGTGTGATTTGTACCCCTATGAGTTTTCTTATGTGTTTTTTTTTTTACATTTCTTTGCAGCCTCTTCTGCTCTTTGCCACCACCACCACCACCACCACCACTGTGTTTGTGCCATTAGGTAAGTGTTTGGAGGGCCTCGTGTGATTTGTACCCCTATGCGTTTTCTTATGTGTTTTTTTTTTACATTTCTTTGCAGCCTCTTCTGCTCTTTGCCACCACCACCACCACCACCACCACTGTGTTTGTGCCATTAGGTAAGTGTTTGGAGGGCCTCGTGTGATTTGTACCCATATGCGTTTTCTTATGTTTTTTTTTTTTTTCCTTTTCTTTGCAGCCTCTTCTGCTCTTTGCCCACTACTACCACCACCACCACGACCAAGTCTGTTTGTGCCATTAGGTAAGTGTGTTCTGTAACTGTTCACTAATTATACTGTATATGAAGAGCAATCTGCAAATCCTGTTTTTTCTGTTTTCTCTTTTGTCATTTCAGATTTAGGAGTTTGGGGCTCTTTGCTGCTGCTGGACAGCCAGATTCTCTGCCCACCTCGTGCTCCCATGGCCCCACCCACTGGAAGGATGAGAAGGGCCAGGGGGGCCAGGGGGGCCAGGGGGGCCAGGGGGGCCAGGGGGGGCAGGGTGGGCAGATCGTCTGGCTCTGGTGTGAGGGAGGCTCCAGCTGTATCCATGAGGGAGTCCACCATCCCCATCCCGGAGGAGGAAGCCGGGGGAGGTGTTAACACACCAAGTGGACAAGCTGGCTCTTCTGACAGTAGTCCTGGAGCGGGTCCGTCCACCAGAGTCAGCTTGTCCACATTAACCCGGCTTCCCCGTTTCACCCACAATCAGTGCTGTGCCCTGGTCCACGCCTATATGGCCAGATATCAGGCGATACATGGGACCAGGGCCGCGTCTTACTCAGTAACAGAGAAGAACAGATTGTGGGATGAAATCCGGGATGCTGTAAATGCACTGGGTGAAGCACCTCGCCACCGTGACAGTGTGCGGAAGAAGGTCAACGACATCTGTGGGTCCGTTCGGAAGAAGCTAATTGCATGGGCTGCGGAGGGTCTTTATGACCGTCAAGGTCGGCTGGATGAACGTGCACGAAGTTCTCTCTGGGATTATCAATTACCTTTCTTGAACATCATAGGACCCGATACCATCTTTCCCAGAGAGGACTTAGATTCGGATGCTTTGCACCGAGGTAGGATATTATCTTGGATGTCAATTGTGTGAGTTGTTTGGAAAAGATTAACTACTATCCTATGTGTGACATTAAGAGAATGTGATACTTGCCCTTCCAATTGTCCTTTTTTTGTTTTCCCCAACCTGCAATTTGTTCATCTGTAGCACGGATCTCAGCCCCTCCACAGCCCATGCAGCTTGGCGAACCAGACGGACTCACAGGTGTTGACATCAGTGCTGACCCTCCTCCTGGTAGGTCCAATATCATACTGTGCCAAACAATGTAGATGTTTTTTTTTGGCCAAGATAGCTCATATTGCTATGTCCTTTACAGAAGATCCGCAGCAGGGAACACACCCAGTGCAGCTAGGCCTGGAGGAAGGTGTTGGTATGTCTAGTCAAATAATGTTTTTTTGAATCTTATTAACCCCATTAACACACATGTTTTTTCTTAGGAAAGAGTGTTGCCTTTTAGATGTTTACCCTGCAAAACACAGTTGACAGCATTAATGGGTGCCGTCATTAGTAGGCAGACCAAGCCTTCTTAACCTTTGGGAGGGTTTAGCAAGTGTCCTATGAGCCCAGGAAAGCACTTTTGAATGTTTGGCCTCAATGCTTCATTCATGAAGCTAGGAGGGCAATCTGGCCATAATCATTACTGACTAAGGTTATGTACTAAACATGTTTTTTTTTTTTTTTTTTAAAAGAACATCAGGCCCCTCTTGACGTTGCAGCTGGAGTTGGATCAGGAGCTGGCGACGATTCTGCATCCAGTGCTGTGGTATGTGATATAAGGGAACAAGGTGCACATGTAACATTTCAATGGTAGCATTGATTTTGGACTAGATGTGGCTTACATTGTGTGTGTTAAATTAGTGCTATGACATTCTGACGATGCACCAGCACAACAAGAGTTCTATCTTGAACATCAGGGAATTATGTTATAATTTGGTGTGCCACTAATGTTCCAAAAACATCCAGGATCTTTAAAGTCCGGCCCGTCTTTGATTTTCCAGGTCCAAATTCATGGGTATCGTTTGGTTGGGTTGTCCTCTAGCCGATTGATGGCAAGATTTTAGACAACATACGTAGATGTATAAAGTCATTGGTGTAGTAACAGATTTACCAAAAGCATAAACAACCTACCACACCAGGGTTAATTGGGAACACCTTCATGTTGAATCTTTTTTGCCTTTGTCATATTAGTCCTACCAATATAATATGTACCCATTATCAGAAGTGTTGCTAGCTTGGATAATCTTACAATGAACAAGTACTCATTAGAAGCACATCAAACTTTTCAACGTTCTGCTTGGGGTGTTAAGTTGTCAAACTAATCTGAAATATTTAGTCATGATGTTTGATAATGATTTGGTCTATTTCTTCTGCTTTCAGGTAGCCTTAGATGCAGAGGGATTGTCACCTACCCAACTTCGTCCATCTATGCTGGATGTAGCCGAGAGGCTGCTTGATGAGTATCAGGTCCAAAATGAGTTAAGGAGGCGTACTCAGCAATCTACTGAGGCAGTACGTCTGCTCGGGCTCATACAGGAATCTGTAGCAACAATGGTACAGGTTCACCAGGATATGTTACAGGTTCAACAGGATATGCGTAACAGCTTGGTAAGTTTAGCAGACCAGCATCAACGGGATCGGCAAAGTGTTGACACTCAGGTGCTGGCCACACGCCAATGCCTGTTTGGATCTGAAGATGCCCCATTGGCAGAGCCCTCCCAAACATCTCACTCACCTGCCACTGCAGGTTGTGGTAGTGGGAGGGTAATGCCAGTGTTGGCCACTTGTCAGGCAGCTGGGGATGGGACAATTCCTCCTGTAGCCACTCCTAGCACTTCACACTCCGTTCGGACTCCCACACCCCTCAATGAGCAATCCTCCTGCACAACCTCAATGCGCACTGGTTCCACAGTACCCCTTCCACCTGACTACATTCCCTCCACACCTTTATCACTTCACTCCTCCCCAGGCCGTTCTTCTTTTTTGTCACCAATGCGACATGTCGTTTGCCCCCGCACCGTGGACCACAACAACCAATCAACCACCACTCCCCACACATCTTCACAACCCTTGCACCACCAGCAGCATCAAATAGCCTTGGAGCAGCAACGATCCCATCTCATGGTAATGGCACACGTTACCCAAATTCTTAGGCTGAGCACAGAGCAGATGGGACTATTGGCACAAGATCTTCAGTCTGGGACATTTCCAGGGTTCAACACCCTGCATCAGCAGCAGCCTCAGACACAAGATCTGATTCTAATGGGCCACTTTACCAGAACTCTAAGGCTAACCCCAGAGCAGATGGGACTATTGGCCCACCATTTGATGGCAGGAACCTTTCCATTGCTCACCACACTGCTTCAGTCACCACCACCACCACCAACTTAATTTCTTTTTTTTTTTTTTTTTTGGTTTTGTTAATGATTGTTACATTGGCCAATTTGTGGGGCCATTTTTTTTTTAAATTTGAGGGTGGCACAATATGATTTCTTATAGTGCTTTTTTTGGGGATGAAATAAAATTTTATGCAAAATGATTAGTTTGTGTTTGCTCTTTGGTTTTTTAGGAGTGTTGGTGGCCAAGTAATGGCCCTGGTTAATGTAGGCATTTATACACACGTGCTTCTCGATCTCCAAACATATGATTTCATGTAAATTTAGATAACTCAATGTTCACATAACGACCCAAGAAAAGGTCTCCCTTCAAATGTAGCTTCAAAACAAGTCTCAAGGCTAACATAAACCAAAGCCAACATACTAACAATTACAGACCACACCACTCAAGTAAACAAATACAACACAAAAGACATTCGATGTGTACACCAAAAAGAAAACTTGGGTAATAAAATAAATGTTTTAATAACACATGTGGGTGTCTACCAACTGTAGCGTACAAAAAATATATTACAATATATAATAGAATGAACTAAATTGCCAATGTAACATTTGTGTTGCAAAGAGCAACATACTTAAATTTAATTTAGATAAACATTTTAAACATTTTTTATGTTTTGACATCATTTTTTGGAAGGTTTTCACAAAAACAATTCATTTTTGTAAACATTTTTGGTTTTGTCCGTTGCCATAAAAACAACAAGGCTTTTTTGTAAACATTTTTGGTTTTGTCCGTTGCCATAAAAACAACAAGGCTTTTTTGTAAACATTTTTGGTTTTGTCGGTTGCCATAAAAACAACAAGGCTTTTTTGTAAACATTTTTGGTTTTGTCCGTTGCCATAAAAACAACAAGGCTTTTTTGTAAACATTTTTGGTTTTGTCCGTTGCCATAAAAACAACAAGGCTTATTTGTAAACATTTGTGGTTTTGTCCGTTGCCATAAAAACAACAAGGCTTTTTTGTAAACATTTTTGGTTTAGTTTGTTACCAAAAACAACAAGGCTTTTTTGTAAACATTTTTGGTTTTGTCCGTTGCCATAAAAACAACAAGGCTTTTTTGTAAACATTTTTGGTTTTGTCCGTTGCCATAAAAACAACAAGGCTTATTTGTAAACATTTGTGGTTTTGTCCGTTGCCATAAAAACAACAAGGCTTTTTTGTAAACATTTTTGGTTTAGTTTGTTACCAAAAACAACAAGGCTTTTTTGTAAACATTTTTGGTTTTGTCCGTTGCCATAAAAACAACAAGGCTTTTTTGTAAACATTTTTGGTTTTGTCCGTTGCCATAAAAACAACAAGGCTTATTTGTAAACATTTGTGGTTTTGTCCGTTGCCATAAAAACAACAAGGCTTTTTTGTAAACATTTTTGGTTTAGTTTGTTACCAAAAACAACAAGGCTTTTTTGTAAACATTTTTGGTTTTGTCCGTTGCCATAAAAACAACAAGGCTTTTTTGTAAACATTTTTGGTTTTGTCCGTTGCCATAAAAACAACAAGGCTTATTTGTAAACATTTGTGGTTTTGTCCGTTGCCATAAAAACAACAAGGCTTTTTTGTAAACATTTTTGGTTTAGTTTGTTACCAAAAACAACAAGGCTTTTTTGTAAACATTTTTGGTTTTGTCCGTTGCCATAAAAACAACAAGGCTTTTTTGTAAACATTTTTGGTTTTGTCCGTTGCCATAAAAACAACAAGGCTTTTTTGTAAACATTTTTGGTTTTGTCCGTTGCCATAAAAACAACAAGGCTTTTTTGTAAACATTTTTTTTTTGGTTGCCAAAAACAAGGCTTTTTTTTTTTTTTTTTGGGTCCCAAAAAAAGGGTTTTTTTTTAAACTGTTTTTGATTTTTTTGTTAGATTTTTGTTTATAATGGGCAACAATTACAAATGTGACATTTCTTTGTGTTGCAACGTGCAACATAAGTAAACAAACCACAAAAAAAAAATACTAGGATCTTTTTAAAGGTGTGACATTCCTAACGAATGGCTCCTTAGGGTCTGGATCCACGCCACAAAGGTGTTCCAAATATAGAATTCGGTCTCCGCACCACCTCATATAATCCAGGAGGACCTCGTAGGTGAGGTGGGTGTGCCCTGGGTAGAAAAAAACATGACAATTAGTTTTAGGCAAAATGATCCAAACAAGGATTGTAATTAATGTGCCTCAACAAATATGCTTAGGAGTCTATTGGTTGGCTTTTATCAACACTCTGAAGCAAATATGCTAAATTGCTGTTGTAAACCTTAAACTCAAACTTTCACAGCAAATTGTTCAAAAGGTTACATAAGATGGCTTGGAATGTTAGTAGCAGTTCCACCAAAGCTAAGTAAAATGCTTTTCTGCATGTAAACACAAGCAATCATTTTGAAGAATGTAAGGTGTTTTGGGTTCAATTGGTCAACACGATACATGTGCACACATTTATCTCTATCACCATTGGAATCTGTGGAGCGTTCTCTCTCCCTCTTACTGTCTATAGATTGAACCTGACACATAGTAGAGACTCACCCTTAGGAATTTTGAGGGCCAGTTCTGGACGGAGCAGATGTGTCTGCTCCCCTGATCTCCTTTCCGCCATCCCAGCTGTGTTAAGAGAGAAGAAAAAGTTTATCAACAAATGGACTCACGCTAACTGTAGGTTACGCAGTCATGAAAACGCTCTAACACCCACTCATTACCCCTCCACATTTCCCTGAAAGTTTTATTTAGACATTGATATGGTGGTGATGCAGATTTGTACAGTGCAAGCGTCATTCTTCTGGGTGAAGCTTGTAGCGTTAAGGATACGTACTCCCTGCTTTTGTGCTGATTGTGTTTTTCTGATGTTTTTGGTGCCTCAGCCCTGCCTGTTCTAAGTGTTGGAAACATATCATTTTGGGAGGGCTGCGGAAAACTAATCAGGTTAGACTTACACTCTCTAGGTTTTTGGGGACAAGAGAAATAACAATCCTCCTTTTTACATGGCCCCTGTACACACCTCTAGGCACCTCCCTCCTGTTGTTTGACCCCACAGCAGGCAGCTTGCTATGGAGGCACATGAGATGAAGCCAAGCACCCTGTGCCTGTTCAGGCACTAGGCTGTGAGCCAGCCTTGCCCCCCTCCCTTCCAATGGTCTCAATGATTAGGAGTGACAGCATCAGGAGGCAATATTGGCATGCTGTCACCTCAGTTAAGGAGGAGGGGGAGTCTGTTCCAGACAAGTATTAGTGCAAAAATTTGGACCGTAAAAAATGGTCCCAGTAAGTCTTAGGGGGAATATGCACACCTATCACTTGGAATACTAATGCATAGAATGCATTCACATAAAGAACCCGCTGCCTTTAGAACAACTTGAAGCCTGAGCGGGGACATACACAGTTAGCATTTCTCCACTTACTAAGTAGACACATTACTGGAAAAGCACACAACTTACCATCATCAGGTTTTTTTGGGGCCCCTGAAGTGGATGGCGTGGCTGGCTCTGGAGAAACTGCACAAAAAGAACACAAATTGTGAACTGGAATGTGGTACATTACCGAGGAAGAGTATTTATGAAAGATTGACAAACACACATTTTCAGTGTTGACTAAATCAGGACATGATTAAATTACAATGTCCCCTAAAAATTTACAAGTACAAAGCACACCATTTCCAATGTAGAGAAACTAACACCAATTTAGAATAGGGTGGCTTGAGATAACTTACAAAAGATAACATGTCCTGTAAAGCTCCCCAAAACCACCTTTCAAACATGAAGGTTAAGCAAGAGTGTTTCATGACCAACCTTCCTGTCACATATAGCAAAACTACACTTGCTTTGACTCCAACTTAGATTATCCTAGATACACATCATCCTAGCACACACAATTCATGTGAGAATCTAATTTTAGGTACTTACAGACTAGTTCAGGGGAGCCTGGAGTGGGGGAGGATGGGGGAGACCCTACATGGGGGGATGGTGTCCCTTCATGGGGGGATGGCGTTGTATCTCCTAGAAACACAAAGACACAAATACAATCCTTGAACAAAAGCTATTTGATAAAGGCACACAGAAAGTAGTCTGGAAACATTGAAGGTAGTAGTTACAGTGGACTGGGTAAGCAGTGGCCCCTCTTCCCCAGTCCTCCACAACAAACATCCTCAATGTCAGCTGCTACAAAACCCCAATGTCAAAATATATATATTACAGCCCTTATATTTACCAGGACACATTGAACACACAAACACATGTAGAATACTTACTTCCCCTTTGAGGAGAGCCCAGGTCCTCATCCGAGTCGGACCAATTGGCCTCTTCTTGGCCAACAGTTTGTTCCTGGCCCGGATCCAGGCGACTCGGCCCTGCCTGAGGCTCCTCTCTTGCTGAAGTTACATCAACCACAAAAGAAAACAAAACAAACAATCATTCCTCCAAGTTCGACCTAATACACAACACACCAGCACATCCACATTACTTACAGGGGGCCTGAGAAGGCTGAGCCGCAACATCCTGATCACTGGTTTCTAAAATAAAAGAAAAACATTATATATTATTTATGGACACAAATAGGCAGTAACCTCTCATCATGCTAGCACCATACTCAATGCCCCTACAATTCAGAACATAGAAGTGCACTTACACCAATGAGATGCATTGACCATGTTTTAAAACAGGAGGGCACCATGCAAATTAAGCGGGCGCCTAAGGCCTCGCACCTACAGGGGCCTTGCGGCCAGTGGCGGAGCACCAACATTTCGAAGGGCGCAGTCAGGGAAATCTCCCAAGTAAAAGATTGCTTTCAATCCTCGGATCAAAAAGTTGCAGCAGTGTGCTGCAGTCCCTTCACTGCGTCTGCCAGGTGTCTGTTGTCCGCTGACACTTACTCCTCCTTCTCTGCCTGGGGATTGGCCGTCTGATCATGTTATCCTAAGATGTGGAGGAATCGGTAGGTGTGTACCTGCACCAGTAGGAAGTGACTGGCCGGTCAACTCACTCTGCTATCATCAGTTGTTGCTCTGGGAGGAGAGCTCCGCCCTGGACCCGGAACATACAGGTAACCAGGCCCAGACTTGATATTTTGCAGGCTGGTCATAGATTTGTTGTGTCCACTATGCAAAGTGGTTGAGTAGCCCCAGGGAAGTTGGAAGAGTCTGAAAATGGTTGGTGGAGGAGGAGGAGAAGAAGGCCCTGGGTGGCTGGGGGACAAGGAGAGGGCCCCTGGGGGTTTTCTAGAGGAGGAAAGATCCACAATGACGCCAGAGTCAATTGCCAAGGAAGAGAGTGGAGCTGAGCAAGTCCTGCCTATCTGACATGAAAGCCAAACATGGTGTAGATGGAGCCCTTTGCCCTACACAATGACAGCACCAGAGGTGGAAGGTGAGTGGTAGCGGGTCTTTGACATTATAGAGCATATGGACTCTGTCCATTATTGGTAGTTTTGTTTGGAGTTGTCCTTTAGATGTTTAACTGTGTTGTTTTTGACCCGAGCTGTGAGGGACTGAGGTATGACAGCCCACTATGCTGAGACTTATAGTGCCCTAGAATGTTGAGGACTGAGGAATCCTTAGTCCCTAACAGAGGGCACTACAAGTCTTAGCATAGCAGGCAGTATTTCCTCATTCCCCTACAGAGAGGATTACAAGTCCAAGCAGGTAGCCTTCTGCAGTGGGACTTGTTGTGCCCTTGACTGTGGTGGACTGAGGAAGGGAAGTGTAAGAGGGTCTCTGTAAGCTCAGATGTATGGGGGAGCTTTGGGGAACACAGAGTTCCCTTTTACACCAGAGTCCCCAGCTTCCCCCCTCAAATAATGGTTCCCAAACTCTCCTTATATCAGAGTCTTCACACTTCCCTCTTACAGTGTAGTAAGTCTGGAGACTCCGATGTAAAGGGGGCTCTGTAAAATGTGATTAGAGATTAGAAATTTCTAACATTTTTATTTTCT